>NC_056740.1:375222473-375584973 GCF_019279795.1 Protopterus annectens
TTCCATTTTCCAAATTTTGGTCCTGCCCACATAATCCTCAAAGGTGGCTCCCCAATATGGCTCCACTTTCTTAAAAGGGTCAGGTTAAATGGGCGAGTGTTCAACTGGTGTCGGGTTCCTGAGCCTCGAGTCTTGGAACCGTGATGGAGCTCCTTCGCCATATTGAGGTCGGCTCCGTCTTGGTTCCTTCGACCCGTTCTTCCTCTAAACTTTCGGATGTCGATGTGGATCGTGGTGCAGAAGCTGCTGGAGCATTCGCCCTCTCTAAACTTATTTCGGTTTCCACCCAGCTGGTGTCGAAACTTGAAGGCCTTCCTGTATCTCCATCCATTCCTCCTCCGAGACCCATTCAGTCTTTGGAGCCGAAGAGGCTGATCTGCTGATTGTGGAGCCCTCGGGTCCAGAACCGTCCTTTCTCGGTCTGTTCCCTCTTCGACTCCGTGGGACCCGTACCGAGTCTCGAGCCGACGGTCTGTTCTTGGTTCCGGGCCGAGTCGAACCGACGTGTCGGTTCCGACTCTCCTCGGGCCTCGGCACGGATCGATTCGGCTCCGTCCTCGGGTCGATGCCTTCGTGCCCGTGTCGGGATTCTTCCCATTTCTTCGAGCCGGAGACTCTTCGATGCGGGACCGGGAGCGTTCGACCTGATGAGGAAGGTGTTGTCTACCCAGACAACCACATCAGTGGAAGCAGTTTCTCCTCCCCATAAAGGGCCTTTGTCTTCATCTGCACCCACGGCCACATCCAAGCGTCGGGCACCAGTGTCTCAGCCACCCCTGGAGGGTGCCCCTCTTCCTCCGAGGCTTCTTCGGATGCTCCCCGAGGAAGTCCCTAGGAAGAGACTGTGTAAGAGGAGACACTTGGATTCTCCACAGGAATCCATTACATCTGATACTGACTTAGATGAGTCAGAGGGTCCCCTAAGTCACCTTCAGAAGATGTCTCTTTTTCAGACATTTTGGAGATCCTGAAACAGAGAGGTGACTGGCAGTCCCTTCCCCCTTCTGAGGATGAGTCAGTTCTGCTGAAGGCATTTGGTGCTCGCCCTTCCTCCTCCTGGGTCACTCCGCCCTTCGTCGAACTAATGGAACTTATTGCTCAAGGGCGGGAGGCTCCTGACACAGTGGAACCTGTTCCTAGGAAACCAAACAAGTACATCACAGCACCTCAGGATAAGTCCTACCTTACTAAAGGAGTTCCAGTAGACGCTATGGTGGTGGCTGCAGCCACGAAAAAGGAGATGTCGGAGTCTTCGTCTGTCCATCCGCCTAATAAAGATTCTAGGACGATGGATAGATATGGGAAGCGCATTTTTAGTTCAGCGGCTTTTTCCATGCGGTCCCTGAACTATTTGACCCATTTTACACGTCTGCAGAGGGATCTAGTCAAAGAGTTGGGAGATACCCTCCAGGGTACTACAGATGCAGCTGTCTCAGAGAAAGTGACAGCTCAACTTAATACCCTAATATCGATTGTTAACTCGTCCATGAGGCTGATTTCCTACGCAGCCGAAGGTTCGAGTAGGGCAGCAGCTTCAGCGATTGCTCTTCGTAGACAATCCTGGATGCCTATGCTCCTTTGCGGAAGCCTTCAAGTCTTCCTTTACAAACGCCCCATTTGACGGTGCCAATCTTTTTGGCCCCAAGGTAAAGGAGACCCTTACCCGGTGTGAACAAGAGGGAAAGACTCTGTCTGCTGTCGGAGTCCGTTTTTCCACCCCAACCAGACCGTACCCCAAAGGGCAACGCGGTGGGAAAATGTGGTTTCGAAACAAAATCAAGGGTCTTTCCGGGCACACAGGGTGATGCCCCTCTAGAGGCAGAGGAGGGGCAGAGGTGGAAGACGCCCTGGCGGCAGAGGGGTCCGCAACATCAGGGTGACAGGGATACACTCCTGGTAAACCTTTCCAGCACTCCTGAGAGGAGGCCCGACTGTCCTGCTCTGGAGGCAGTCGGGGTCGCTAGCCTTTACCCTCAGGCCTGGCAAGATATAACTACAGACAATTGGGTAAAAGCGTAGTTACCAGAGGTTACACCATACCCTTCCTATCCTATCCCATTCCAAAGAAAAGACTCCCAGATGTACCCCATCTGCGAGAGCCAGCAGCTTTAGAAATTTCAAAGTTGTTAGAAAAAGAGTCATCCAGCCAGTCCCAGCGGACCAGCAAGGATTCGGGACTTACTCAAGGTTCTTTTAGTTCCAAAGAAAACAGGGGACTGGAGGCCCATTCTAGACCTGAGTTACCTCAATACTTTCATCAAGAAAGAAAAGTTCGAATGGTCACGCTTCAATCGCTCCTTCCATTGCTACAGAAGGACGTGTGGATGTGCTCAATAGATCTAGTGGATGCTTACTACCACATCAAAATGGCCAGGGCATCCAGAGATCATTTGCGCTTCGGCTGGGAGCCAGTCACTTTCAATTTCGAGCCCTGCCCTTTGGTCTGACCTCAGCCCCAGAGTCTTCACCAAATGCATGGCAGTGGTAGCGTCTCACTTGAGACGCCAGGGATCCCAGGTGTTTCTGTATCTGGACGACTGGCTCCTTTCAGCCACCACCGGCCAACTACTGAAGGCCAGAGACTATGTTCTTCAACTGTGTGTTCACCTAGGGATCTCCGTAAACTTTGGAAAATCCTTACTTCAGCCATCACAAAATATCTTGTTCATAGGAGCAGAGTTAAACACACGTCAATTAGTTCTGAGGCTTCCCCCAGAAAGGATATTATCACTGCAGACTCACATACGTCTTCTACTCTTGTCAAGGAAATCTCCTGCAAAACTAGTACTGAAGGTGTTGGGCCTCATGTCAGCCTCCCTTATTGCAATTCCCCTGGGAAGGCTGCACATGAGAGTTCTACAATGGCTACTGTTTGCTCAATGGTCATTTCAACAACTACCTCTAACACACGAGATTCTCATAACAAAGACTTGCAAAACAGACCTAAACTGGTGGCTCCAAACGTGCAACCTTTCCCAGGGGAGGCCGTTTGTGCTACCCACGCCCACAGTTACGGTGACCACGGACGCTTCCCTGATAGGGTGGGGGGGCATCTTTCAGGGACAGACAGTCCAAGGCGAATGGACCAATTTGGAGTACAATCTGCACATCAATGTTCTAGAGTTGAGGGCAGTGTTTCTAGCGTTGCAACACTTTGCTCCCCTTCTTCCTCTAGGGACTATTGCAGTTCAGACGGACAACATGTCGGTAGTCTGGTACATAAACAAACAAGGGGGAACCAAGTCCTATCAACTATGCAGAGAGGCCATGAGAATTTGGCAGTGGGCAGAGTCCACGGGTCGCTTTCTAATAGCAACGCACATCCGGGTCATCCAACGTCATAGCCGACAGGCTGAGCAGAGCAATTCTGCTACCGCACGAGTGGTCTCTGAAACAGTCAGTGGCGAAAAGGATTTTTCGCACATGGGGCCAGCCTTCCTGCGACCTGTTTGCGTCTCCAATGAACGCAAAATGCAGGAGCTACTTTGCCCTATTACCCCCTCCAGGGGAAGTCCCCAGGGACGCACTGGTTTCTGATTGGCCCCGGGACTCCTGCACGCATTTCCTCCATTTCCTCTGATATCGAAATTTCTTCAGAAAGCCAGGAACCTTCACAGGACGATAATTCTCATTGCTCCATTCTGGCCTCGTCAAATTTGGTTTCCCTTCCTGAAAATTCACTGCATTCGGGGACCCTGGATTCTGGACCCAGAGCCGGATCTGTTGACTCACTCGTCAGGGGTTCCCCATCCCGCGCTTCTGTCACTCCATCTAGCAGCTTGGCTGCTCCAATTCTAACTTAGCCAGGTCTGATCTCTTGTCACCAGCAGTCCAGAATATATTAGTGGCTTCGCATAAGGCTTCCACTACTAAAACATATACTAGCAAATGGAAACGGTTTGTATTCTGGTAATACACACCACGTTGATCCCTTTACAGCTCCTTTGAATAAGATTTTAGAGTTCTTAACAGACTTATTTCATCAGGGTGCTTCTCCTGCTACTCTAAGAGTTCAATTGGCTGCCATTTCGAATTTCCATGTGGAAGAGAATGGAGCTCCTATCATGGCTCACAGACTTTGTAAAGCCTTTTTAAAAGGAGTTTTTCATATTAGACCTCCGGTCAGATCTCCCACGTCACCTTGGAGTCTAAACTTGTTACTATCTAAATTAATGTTGCCCCCCTTTGAACCTGCTTCTTCTTGCCCATTAAAATATTTGTCCTGGAAAACTCTCTTTCTGGTAGCCATTACTTCTGCTAGACGAGTGTCTGAACTTCAGGCTCTCTCCATCAAGCACCCTTATCTGATCTTTCACTCTGACAGAGTGTCTCTTCGAACCAATTCATCCTTCCTCCCTAAAGTGTGTTCTATTAACAACATTAATCAGTCCATTGAATTACCCACTTTCTTCAAAAACCACTCCAACAAAATGGAGTATATGTTACACAAATTGGATGTTCACAGACAGCTAAGGTTTTATTTGGATAGAACAAAAGATCACAGGAAAACAGATCAACTCTTTGTGGCTTTTGCTGATAGCAGGAAAGGACTTGCAGTTACCAAAAGAACTCTTTCAAAGTGGTTAACGGATTGTATTATCTATGTATACGATTCTGCAAATCATCCCCTTCTAAACAAACCCAAGGGACATTCCACAAGATCAATATCTACGTCTTTGGCTCATGCAGCTCGCCTACCTCTGGATGCTATTTGTGCGGCTGCTACCTGGTCTAAGCCACATACATTTATTTCTCATTATAAAGTAGATAAGGTTTCTAGGGACAGGGCAACCTTTGGTTCCACTGTGCTCAAGAACGTCCTCCCGTGAGTTCCTTAGGATTTAGGAGCTAGGGACGCTACCCATGTGTAAGAACAAATGGCGAGATTGAACACTATCACATATAGAAGTTATGTACTTACCATAACGTTCCATGTGGAGTGTTCATCTCGCTTTGTTCTTACAGTCCCACCCTCCCACCCTTAGGAAGAACGTTCTTTGATGCCTGGCCAGAAGCATTTTTGCTACTGTCATTATTCTCTGTACATAGTTGGTATACACATATACTTATATGTGTCTGTTTATGTATGTATAGATGTATGGCATGAATGTGCTGTTATGTAGATTGGTTTGCTTGCAAACTAGATCTGAGGTAAAGGCAGAGGGGGATTGTGGGTATTAGATTGTCTTGAGCTTCTTCTCGATGCAGAGCTTGCAAGAGGCCGGCACGGAGCTGAGGATCGGCTCCGAACCCATGTGTAAGAACAAAGGCGAGATGAACACTCCACATGGAATGTTATGGTAAGTACATAACTTCTATTTACTGTTTGTCGTTTTTGCATTTAGTTACTTGTATCACATTGCACTCAAGTTACCTGGCACTTGCTCACTAAAGCAATTATATAAGTCAGCACTAAAAATTAAAAGCACTACACCCTCACTCCCCACTGGCCCTTGTTTTCAATTAAGGATTTCCCAATATTATTCTAGCATGTCCAAAGGTCAGTTGTCAATCTCCTCTCCGGTCCAGCTGGTGAATCTGGGAATCTTGAGGCAATGTTATAACTGCCTCATGTACACAGACAACCCTCTCCTCCTCCCACATAACACAAATACTTTGAGAGATGCAGCTATTTAGCCAAACTGGAGGCTGAGCTCTCTCAACTCAGGACTGGCAAGACCAGACAGGAGGAGAAGGCAACTACACACACCACAAAACCAGCCTCACATAATGCTACCACTCCACTGAATCAAACACATAAACACACAAAGACATACTCGGAGGCTCTGAGTAAAATTTACCTAAACAGCAGAGGCCTCCAAAGCAGACACCCAAACAACTGCTACCTCAAGACACCCCACAAGCAACACATAAACCACAAAAGCAGTGTGCAAAGCAGTCACAGCCCTTAAGGCCAAATACAACACCAAACATACTTGTCATAGGTGACTCCATAGTCAGACACACTGACGTCCCACTCACCAGGCTGAACAAGGAGAGGGTCACAGTAAGCTGCCTATCGGGCTAGAATCCGCCACATAACACAAGCACTGGGTCACTCCACAGCAAGTACAAATATGACACAGTCATTGTCCATGCTGGTGTGAACGACCTGAGACATACCTCCCTGGACTGCATGAAAAGAGACATAGAGGAGCTCTCTGATTATGTAGCCCAGGCAGGTATGACCCTAACCCTGAGCAGTATCCTTCCTTCACCAAGAATGATGCCACAATATAGAGACAAGATGATCAGCTTTAACAATTGGCTTAATGTCTGGTGTCATTCAAAGGGGATCCAGTGTCTGTCTGCCTGGGATGACATGCTTGACAAGCCACGCTGCCATAAGGGACGGCTTGCACCTGTCACCCCTGGGATTCCGGATATTGGCTAAGGCTCTTGCCACCCCCATAGTGCCTTTTTAGGCAAGGCTCAAATTCTAAACCTACCACCCTAGAAAACAAAAATGGGAAGAAATTGAGGGTAATGCTGCTCAATGCCAGAAGTCTAAATCTCAAAATGCACGACTCGAGGCCCTTCTCAGTATGGAGAACATCGATGTCTGTGCTGTAACTGAAACCTGGTTCAAGGCTCCTGAGAGCACCCGGCACTATTAGGTTTTACCTCATATCATGCGTTCCGCCCCAAAACCCGGACCACTCCACAAAAGGAGGGGTGTATCCATATTCATAAAGGATACTCACACCTCCAGGTTGGTGGCAACGCATGAAGCTTCGAAACCATCCAGGTGCAACTAACAATAGGCAAAACTGCTCTACAAATTGTAGCATGCTACAGGCCACCCTCTCAAACTCAGGAACCCCACACAGCCTTCCTGAAGACACTGGAGGGTATAAATGTATCTCCAAACACCATCATATTGGGTGACTTCAACTACCGAATATAGACTGGGAACATTACTCAAGCCCTAACTTTCTAGCCCAACGGTTCCTGGAGTTCATAAATTCAAATGCCATGGAACAGCTAGTCACTGTTCCCACGAGAGGAGAAAATATACTAGATCTCATTGTCACAAACATGGGGACAAAATGCTCCACACGAAGTATATCCCTCATTGGTGAGATCTGATCATAAACTAATCTCACTGGAAATCCACATCCCGCCCCACCCCAAACAAAAGACCATAGTGAAGAACTTCTCTAAAGCAAACTTCACACTACTCAAGACTGGTGTGGTATCCTTCAAGGCCCCTGAGTCAGAGGAAACCACAACCCAAGCTGCGAAGCCCTTACAAATGCCTTCTATGAACACCTCCAGGACTGCATGGATCAGGCAATCCCAAATAAAACCAAGACTCTTTCCACAAAGGGCAAACGTCCAGTCTGGTGGACCCCAGCCATTAGCAAACTTTACAATAAGAGGAGAAAGCTATTACATGATAGAACAAAATCCATAAAAGGGAAGTCACCCCTGATCATTATTAGTAAAAAATACGAGCACTCATAAAATCAACTAAGGCCAATTTTGAGAAAAATTGCCATGGATTCAAAGGACAATCATAAGGCCTTTTTCAGCTATGTTAGGAACCTGGGTGGAAACTCACAGATATGCTCAGAATTAGTCCAAAATGATACAAAAATCACTGAACCCACAGACATTGCCAACATACTGGCAGACAGGTTCAGTGCAAACTTCACCCCCCTCCCCTAAAGGAGAGATAACTATCCCAGCCGAGTGTAGCCTCCCGGACATCTCAAATGCGCAGGTGAAAGCTGCTCTCTCTAAAGCTAAAAACACAGCATCAATGGGACCGGATGGTGTCCCCGGCTGTGTGCTACACGAGCTAAATGAGGAATTAAACCCGCACATAAGGCAGCTGTTTAATCTCAGCCTTACCACAGGATACGTGCCCAAGGAGTGGCGTCACGGCAACTGTGGTCCCACTCCACAAAGGTGGCGCCTCACGGACCCTGGTAATTACCGCCCATAAGCTTAACAAGTCTAGTCTGCAAAGCTATGGAGAGGATCATAATGGAGCTCATAAACAAAGATATAGGGGACTTGCAGACATTGGACCCGACCCAGTTTGGCTTTGTCAAGGGAAGATCATGCCTTTTGAACTTGGTCGACTTCTTCGAAATAGTCACCAAGGCCATTGATGAGGGAAAGGCAGTCCATACAGCCTACCTTGACCTTGCAAAGGCTTTCGACACAATACCCCACTCGGGTATTGTAGAAAAACTTACCAGCTTAAATGTAAACCCATATGTCACAAGATGGGTTGCAAACTGGCTTAAGGACAGAACCCACAGGGTTAGAGTTGCTGGCGCTGTGTCAGACTCCAAGCCGGTCACAAGTGGTGTCCCACAGGGCTCGGTCCTTGGCCCCCTATTGTTTGGCATCTACTTCTCAGAAGTACAGGCCAACATGGGAGGACTTTGGCTGACAAAGTTTGCAGATGACTGCAAACTGGGCGCCATAGTGGAAAGTGCATCGGACACTGATATCCTTCAGAAGGGACTCACGGAAACAGATAGCTGGTGCCAGAGCCATGGCCTGAAGTTAAACGCCAAAAATGTATAGTCATACCCTTCGGGAAAAACAAGGTAACCCCAAGCTACCATATAGGTGGCAATCCACTAAGCACAGAAGAGGTTATCAGGGACCTGGGGACCCAGGTTGACAGTGGCCTTTCTTTTGACACTCACATTGCTAAAGTGGTTAGAAAGACCTTCTACATTGCCCACCTGATCATGAAGGGATTCACATCCAGATCTAGTGAGGTCATTGTTCCCCTGTACTCTTCACTTATCAGACCAATGATCGAGTACAATGCCCCATTCGGGATGTATCTCACCCGACATCTGCAGCAATTGGAGAGACCCCAAAAGTTCCTCACCAAAAGGATAAAGGGACTCCAAAATCTGTCATATGCTGCCAGATTGAAGAAACTCCAGCTCTATTCAGTCGCATACCATCTGCTCAGAGGTGACATGTGCCTGACATACAAGGCCATGTCCAACCCGGAATTAATGGACATGCTCCACCTCAAAAATCCAAATCCACCAAAACCACTAGAGCAAGCGACTTAAACCTTAGCACGGATATAAATAGGACGTGCTGGAGGGATAGATTTATCACTCAGAGACTCCCTATGCTGTGGAATAAAATCCCGGTCCATGTGAGGCAGAGCACCTCGCTGACTCTGTTCAAGAGAAATCTAGACCTGTGGATGGGAGATCGTAGGTTTACCCCGGGAATCATCTCTGGGTCACTGCTGGACAGAGGCACAACAAACTAATGGGCACAGTATTTTTTCATATAAGGGGTGGCGTAAGCCACAATAATTTGGCCTAGGCTTATAAATGCCTTAGGGCAGATAGCCTAGTATAAACCTATGAACCTATATGATTTGAGAGTCCCATTATAAGAGGAAATTCTGTTAGGTATTGATATTTTGGGTTTTTTAATAGTCAAGTTAAAAGTAATAGTGTTATGGTGAGGTAAGGAACATGAAACTACATTAACAAATCAGTTTTAAAAGTCAAATCAGTAGAAGCAATCTGCCCAAACAACAGAGACCTCCAAGGCAAAAACGCAAACAACCACCACATCCCAGCACAAACCATGAGACACATAGCTCACATAAACAGTGTGCCACTCAACCAAAGCCCATAAGGCAAAACAACTTACCCAGTACACACTAGTCATAGGTAACTCAATAGTAAGGCACACTGATGTCCCACTCATTAGGCTGAATAAGGAAAAAGTTACGGTCAGCTGCCTATCAGGTGCCAGGACCCACCACATAACACACGCACTTAGGTCACTCCACAACAGGGGTTGGAGGATACCATTGGCTAAGGTTGACTGATGCAGGATATAAATAATTATGATGCTTATGTTCCTGCTTGTTTTTTACTCACTGAAGAAGGCATATTGCCGAAACCGGTCTGAGGTTGAAGTTATGGTTGGGACATTTTTATGTTCCTGCTTTTGTACTCAATAAAGCGTTGGACTACATATGCTGGCCGTCTGTGTCTTTTCTATTTTGGTTTGGCCGTGCAAGCTGTAAGTGCGAGACGTAGTGTTTTCTGACAAATATGACTCTGTCATTGTCCATGTTGGTGTGAATGACCAGAGATGTACCTCCCTGGACTACATGAAAATAGACATAGAGGAACTCTCGGATCTTGTAGCCCGTGTAGGTATGACCCTAGCTCTAAGTAGCATCCTACCATCACCCAGAATGATACCACAGTACAAGCAGAAAATGATTGACTTCAACAATTGGCTAAGTTTCTGGTGTCATTCTAAGTGGATCCAGTATCTCTCTGCCTGGGGTGACATGATCAACAGACCTTGATGCTTCGCTAGAGATGGCCTACACCTGTCACCCCAGGGATTCCGTATACTGGCCAAGGCTCTTGCCACCCCTGTAGTGCCTTTTTTAGGCAATGTCCTGACGACAAAATTACCACCATAACGGCTACAAACAAACGAAATCTGAGTTTTATGCTACTCAACACTAGAAGTCTAAATATCAAAATGCACTCGCTCGAAGCACTCCTTAAAATGGAGAACATAGACATCTGTGCAGTGACCGAGACCTGGTTCAAGGCTCCGTAGAGCACCCCAGCACTACCAGGCTTTAATTCATACCACACCTTTCGACCCCTAAACCTGGACCGAAGCACTAAAGGCGGTGGTGTCTCCATATTCATAGAGGATATGCACATCTCCAGACTAGTAGCCCAACATAATGTATCAGAGATACTTCAGGTGCAACTAACACTGAGTAAAACTGCAATCCAGTTTGTAGCCTGCTGTCGATCTCCCACCATGTCCCAAGACTCCCACTCCACATTCCTAAACACAGTGGAAAATATTAGGGTACATCCCAATACCCATATACTGGGAGACTTTAACTACTCCTCCATTAACTGGGAAAATTACTGATGTACCAACACACTTGCCGAACGTTTTCTGGAATTCATTAATTCCGACGCCCTGGACCAACTCATTCTTACCCCCATCATTGGTAGAAACATCCTTGACCTGATCATTACTAACATGGGCGGCCGTTGCTCTACACCAGTTATCCACTCCTCCCTGGTCAGATTTGACCACAAGCTAATCACAATGGATATCCACATCCCACGCATACCCCCCCCCCAAAAGGAAAACACCATAAAAGACTTCTCCAAAGCCAGTTTTGGACTTCTAAAAACAGAGTTGGCTAACTTCACGACACCCATGCAAATGGAAAATAGATGCATGACTGCTGAATCATACACCAATGCACTGTATGAGCACATACACAAGTGCATGGAACAGGCCATACCAAATAGAACCAAGACGCTCTCTTCCAAAAAAAAATCCAATCCGGAGGTCCCCCACCATAAACAAACTATAACAAAAGGAAAAAAGTGTTGCAGTAAAGGGTGAATTCCCAAGACTGGAAAAACTTCCTTGTAAGCCTCAGCAAAAAACTGAGATCCATCATCAAATCCTCTAAAGCTAGCTATGAAAACAAAATTGCTACAGATTCTAAAGACAACCACAAGGCATTCTATAGTTATGTCAAGAATCTACATGGCAAAACTCAGATCTGCTCTGAGTTACAGCACAATTGCATTACATATACAGAACCAACTGATGTTGCCAAAATATTGTCCGACAAGTTCAGTGCGAACTTTACCCCCCTTTCACCCCCTAAAGGGCTTATCACAATACCCGAGGAATGCCAAGTCCCTATTATCACAGCTACACAGGTAAAAATACGCACTGTCCAAAGCCAAGAATACAGCTTCCATGGGACCTGATAATATCTCTGGCTGTGTTCATAGGTTCATAGATTAGTACTAGGCTAACTACCCTTGTGGGCCATTTCAAGCCTAGCCAATTACCCCATGTGAGAATCAGACCTTGTGTCTGTAAGGTAAACACCTTAACCATTATGCCATCCTCCCACCCCTACATGAATTACAAAGTGAACTGGCACCACACCTGAGTACCATGTTCAATCACAGACTCATTTCAGGCTTTGTTCCTACCGAATGGTGCACTGCTACGGTCATCCCACTCTACAAAGGGGCAGCAACTACAGACCCTGGGAACTACTGCCCCATTAGTCTGACATGTAAGGCTATGGGAAGTGCATCATTATGGACCTTATAAATAAGGACATAGGGAATCGCCAAACTCTGAACCTCACGCAGTTTGAGTTTGTGAAAGGTAGATCATGCCTGCTCAGCCTGATAGACTTCTTCGAGTCTGTCACCAGAGCTGTGGATGAGGGCAAGGTAGTTCACACAGCCTACCTAGATCTTGCCAAAGCCTTCAACATCATCCCTCACTCAGGAATTATAGATAGACTCACTAAACTAGGCATAAACCCCTATGTCATAAGATGGGTTGCCAAATGGCTCACTGATAGAACCCACATTGTGAAAGTAGCAGACTCCAAATCTAACTGCCAACCAGTTACAAGTGGTGTCCCACAGGGATCGGTCCTAGGTCCTCTCCTGTTTGGCATCTACTTCTCTGAAATTCAAGCCAACACAGAGGGACTCTGGCTGACCAAGTTCACAGATGATTGCAAATTGGGAGCCATTATTGATTCTCCAACTGATGTAGACATTCTACAAAAAGGCCTTACTGACACCAGTGACTGGTGCCAGAACCATGGCCTTAAGCTCAATGCTAAAAAGTGCATTGTCATTCCCTTTATGAAAAATTCGGTGCCCATGAACTACCACATAGGCAGTAGTCCACTGAACACCGAAGGTATGATAAGAGACCTGGGGACACAGGTTGACAGCAACCTCTCCTTTGATAACCACATTGCCACTGTAGTCAGAAAGTCCTTCTGTGTGGCACATCTCATTACAAAAGGTTTCTCATCCAGGAAGAAAGAGGTCATAATCCCTCTCTACTCCTCCCTCATTAGACCTGTTATAGAATACAATGTCCCATTTGGTATGTACCTCACTAGACACCTACAACAACTGGAAAGGCCACAAAAATACCTCGCTAAGTGGATCTTAGGCCTTAGACACATGCCCTATATGGACAGGCTCAAAAAACTCCACCTATACTCTGTCTCTTATCGCCTACTTAGAGGCGATCTCGGCTTGACCTACAAAGCCATGTCTGACCCAGAGCTGCTAGGTATGCTACACCTAAAGAAATCCCAATCCCTCTGTGCCACACGCTCCATGGACCTAAACCTCATTATCACAATAAACAGAACATGCTGGAGGGACAGGTTCCTAACCCAGAGACTTCCCATACTCTGAAACAAACTTCCCATTCACGTCAAGCAGAGCACTTCACTGGCCCTCTTTAGGCGAAATCTTGACGAGTGGATGGGCAATAGGAAGTTCACCTCGGGGATCACTTCAGTGGCCTTGCTTGACAGGGGCACTGGGAACTAACTTTGAGCGGCATGATGCCAGGGAATCTCCCTGGGCTAGGCTTGTATAGGCTCCAGGACCATTAGCCTAGTACACACCTATGGACTTATGAATGAATCAGGTTCAAGAACTTATTTAGGTCTTTTACATTCAGTAAATCAACACATCTTCATAATGCTTTGGCAGAAACAACTAATCCCTGTTCTGTGTTTGCCCTAATGTCTTTGTTTCATATACAGTAAAAAGTTATCACCTAAGATTAGGATACCTGTTAAATTATGTAATAAAGGTTCTTGTTCATTTTTCCAGGTTTTGCTTTTAGTCTCAGTATCAAATATTTATTTGCTAGTTTAATAAGGCCATTCTGAAATGTAGTTATCACTGCAAATATGCCCGTTTTTACAGCTATATGTGTAGATATTCTTTAGCGTAATTTTCACATTTCTTCTTAAAGTAGAAGTCACTCTTCTGTTTTCCTTTAAAGGAGAAGTTTACTAGGATTGTGTATTCTTCAGATCCATATTTCTGTATATCTTTTTTCTAGTAAATGTGTTTTTCCATGTAGAAGTTCAGTATCTGATTTATTGATTTTTCAGATAATTAAGTAGCCCTTGTCTTTTATTACAAGTGTTTAATCCGTTAACATTCAGGGAGAGAACTAATAGTGCTGACATTTAATCCATTCATATTTAAAAAAGAATGTTTTATTTTGAAACACTTCATGATGAAATTACATGTTACTTCGAGTTAGAAAACCCTTACAAAAGGTAAAAGGATATCATAGTCTCTCTCGTTTCTCCCTCAACAGTCCAGTCATAGAACACAGTGCACCCTTTGGAGCGTCCCTCTCAAACAGCTTGCCCAGTTAGAAAGACTGCAGTGTTTCTATATAAAAAAGTTATTGTTCCTGTATAGTAATCCTTGCTTTGCCTTTCAGTTTATGAAGGAGCTTGTCCTAGTAGACCCCCTCCATTTCAGAAATACTAGTAATACTAAAAACAATTGCTCCAAAGATCTCAACCTTCACTGCAGCATAAACAAATCCTTTTTGAAAGACTGCCCTCTCACGCCCTTACTGATGAATCATGCTGTCTTTGCATGCTGTGCCTTGATGTTTGGATGGGTAACTGCAGACTTACTCTTAAGGAAAGCAGTATGGCTTCAGCAAGCATGACAGCAAATCTACCAACTAAATTCCTGGATTGCATGTGTAGGCGCTGTATGGCCACCTAGATCACATGCATAGTATATACCTGTTGGCCTGTTTGACATCATTGCTTCAAACTTAATAATTTTTAGATAATAAAACTAATTTAATTAATTTTAAATGTGTGTGTGTATATCTATCTATGTGTATATATATATATATATATATATATGTATATGTATAATGTCTGTGTTGATATATATATATATATATATATATATATCTATCTATAATGTATGCACACACACACATAAATGTATACACACACAGATATATACGTACGGATTACCTTTCAAATCCTGAAAGACCGGAATCCCAAATGTTATTTTTACGAGATGAAAATAACGGAAGTTTAAATCCCGTAACATGTTATTTTTCCAGGGAAAGTGAACACTAGCCCAGAACTACACAGTACACACCATTCCATCGGAACCCCCCCATTCCATGGAAAACCCACCTAGGTAGAGGGGCTGTGCCCCCCCACACCCCCCATAATTATATATACCAACTGTGGAATCGCACAGTGATACAGTGGGGAAAAGGACACATGTCCCCAAGATGAGCAAGTGTTTAATTGCCCTGGGAAAAAATAAATTCTTTGGGATTTTAACTTTTTTTATTTTCGTCACAAAAAAATAACGTTCAGGATTTTGGTCTGTCAGGATTTGAAAGGAGATGCATATAAATAAGTGTGTGTGTGTATGTGTGTGTGTGTGTGTGTGTGTGTGTGTGTGTGTGTGTGTGTGTGTGTGTGTGTGTGTAGATAGATACATTAATTCTAATATGAGAATTAATTGGAGGTCACTTGAAGGTAAATAGCTAGCATCGAGAAAATCTGTAGATATAAGATAAAGTAGTAAGTGAAGAAACAGACGCACCGTCACATTTTTCTTTCCCTTTAACTTCTTACATGTAAAACTCCTTATCCATGGTAAGTTTATTTTCCTTTTTTCTTTTGTATTTTAAACAATACTTTTATCTTGTAGAATGTTATATTCGTACAGATGTATTACTAGCTGTGACATAAGCACAATGATAAACTTCATAAAGCCCTCATAGTCCATTAGCTTTATTTTCATCTCATCGACTGCTAGTGTTGAACCATCCCTTTAATATTTGAAGTAAAAAATCTATAGCTGTCTCTAAATCCTTGGCATTGTTTATATATTTTTCTTTACAAATGTCAGCAGAGAGAGAGAAAAGAACATATATATATAAAAATGTTGTGTTTAACTTTGTTAAATTTTAATGGGGACCTTGAAAGGTATATTCTTTCAGCATGTGTAATATCCTCATGTAGTGTCTGAAACACTGCTGACAGTACATACAAGAATTCAGTGAAAACTGTTTTAAATCACTTTTTGTATATGCTTAAAACTATGTTGCAAACATCCTGTCTTCTGAAATAGACAGATCTGAAGTAGTTTACTTCATTTGGTCTTCAACCTGTGGGATACCAGATCTGAGCCGGCAACCTTATTAGCATCTGCTCTGAGCTCCAAGCTCCTCCCCTTACTCATAATACACCTCCACTACCTTCCAACCCCCAGATCTCATTTGCCACGGCTAGCTGACGTATCGTGATCTCGAGAGCTCTGGGTAGTAAGTGGGTTTAAAGTCTTTAGAAAGTCTTTTTCTCCTTTGCTATAGTTAGGTTAGTGATAGTGTCTCCCCTCACTTGGTGTGTCGAGTTATCTATCTTTAGAGTTATTTAGCTTAGTTTTAGTAGTTTGTCAGTGTGTTGCTTCCCCTCCCCCCTCTCAGTGTGTTTTGTGTGTGAGTGTGGTGAGTGATGTGTTCAGTGAGAAAAAATAATACTACTTTTCTTGTTATTTCCATTGTTGTGATAGCTGATAAGCCCATATTTAAAAGATGCACCGAGTGTGGCCATAAGTTGTCCCCTGCGGATGGCCACGCTCTTTGTGTAATGTGCTTGGGCGTAGCTTACCTTAGTACAGACTGCACTATATGCGCTGGTTTTAACCCGCGCCATTAAGGACAGGAAGGCGAAGTTGGCCCTGAAAGGCCTTCTTCCCTCTTCTGAGGCGGTTGCCTCGTCTTCGGTCACAGTGGCTGCTGTGGCCGCCTCTCCTTCTTCTCTTGCCCTTGCTTCTCCTCCCTCCCAGGCTGGGACTCAACCTCCCGTGTCAAAGCCTGCAGAAGTGGAGCGGAAAAAGGGCAGGGAGAAGGAGAGAGAGCCAAGACCAAAGACTGAGAAACACAAGAGGTCGCCGGACCTTCCTTCACCGGTTAAGACTCCTAAGATCCGTGACTCCCCTTGGCTCCGATCTCTGAGGTTTTCCCCAGAGCTGGAGGAGACACGCTCTACTTCTAGGGCCTCGGTGCCCCAACCCACAAGGTTGGAGTCCGTGGCCTCGTTGAGGTCCAGCCAGTCTTTATCTGAAGTTGACATTGATAAAATGATGAGGTTCATTCATACTCAGATCCAGATGGGGGTCTTGCCAACCCCCTCTTCCTCAGGAGGGGGGAGCTCGCTTCCTTTTTTCCAGCCGATTTCTCCTTTTCTGATCCGTCCACCGGGTTTGGAGTACTCGGATCCGAGGATGGCTTTAGTCAGGGGATCGGCACTGACGGCACCTGCTTCCTTGACGCCGACAGCTGCCTGAAGCGTGTCGGATCCTACCAGCTCTGATTCGAGCCGCTCTCGGAGCCGGAGCTTGGGTGTCGGATCTGAAGGAGTGGAAATTTTTTCATTGGCTCTGCCTTTGTTGGGCCAAGTTCCCTCCCTTGGAGCCCCGTGCACTTCGGGCCCGGCTCTGATTCTCTCATTGGACCCAGGAAAACCGGATTCCTTATTGGTTCCACAGGAGGTTCGCTCACCCTTGGCATTCGACATGGTAGAAAGGGTTCTCTCTGCTGGATCGAGACCCCCGACTGTCCCTTTGGACTCCGCCCGACCCCCCACTGCTCTTGCTACTATTCCCATCATTTTACCAGAGGGACAGCCCGTACTGAGGAGCCCCAGAATGTTCCCCCTGAGGAACAATTGGCTTGTGAGTCCCCTCCCCGTAGAGCCCCACCAGGGATGTGCCTCGCAAGCATATGTGCAAGAGGAGGCACTTGGACTCCCCCGAGTCCCTCACCGAGGATATGGACTTGGATGATGGGGAAGGTTCCCCCCGGTCACCTCCCGAGGATGTCTCCTTTGGGGACATCATGGAAATCCTTCGCCAAAGGGGAGGTTGGTCTGCCCCCAAACCTTCTTCTGACGAGGCCGTATTCCTGGAGGCTTTCGGCACGGGTTCATCTACTTCCTGGGTGTCCCATCCCGCAGATCCCTTGGTGAACCTGGTCACCTCGTGGGCATGGAAAGAGCTGGACACCATGGAACCAATTCCCAAAAGGCCTGACAAGATTCTGAGTCCTCTATCGGATAGGCCAGCATGGAACAAGGGCTCCCCTGTAGACGCCATGGTGGTAGCTGCGGCCACATAGAAGCAACTAGCCCAGGAGAGCTCCTCGGTTCATCCTCTTGACTGAGAGTCGCGGATGATGGACCGCTTAGGGAAGCGGGTTTATGCTTCAGTTACCGTCTCCATTAGGGTGCTGAACTAACTGGCCCATGTCACGAGACTCCAACGCGACCTGGTCAAGGAGCTGGCGGAGTCTCCCCTTAAGTTCATGTCGCAGGAGGACAGGGACTCATTCTCTTCCATGATGGCCTCTTTGAAAGCAGTCTCCAACACGTCCATGTGACTCCTTTCACATGCTACTGAAGGAGTGGCTAGGGCGTCTGGGTCCGGCGTTAACATGAGGCACAATGCCTGGCTCAGACTATGTCAAGTCATGGAACCCTTCAAGGCGTCCTTTGCCAATGCCCCTTATGACGACTCTACTCTTTTTGGTAAGACCATCAAAGAGACTTTAGTCCAGAGTGAGGACGGGAAGACACTGTCTGCCGTCAGGATTTGCTTCTCGAACCCTCGAAGGTCCTTTTCCTGTAACCAGAGAGGGCAAAAGAAGATGTGGTTCTGGACGTCACAGTATTCCCGGGACACTCAGGGCTCTTCCTTCCCCCAGAGGCAGAGGGGGGGGACAGAATGGATGCCAGCTCAAGAACCTTTCTCGGACAGACCCGGACAGCAACCCTGAGGGTTGGCCCGACTGCTCTACTCTGGAGGCAGTCGGGGGAAGATTGTCCATGCACCTGCCGGCATGGGAGTCCATAACATCAGGCCACTGGGTGCTTCAGATCATATCCAGAGGATACTTTATCCCCTTTGTGGGTCCCCCCAAATCTCCCAAACACCTCCCGGATGTACCACCCACGCAAAAGGAGGCGGCAGCACAGGAAATTTCCAAGCTGCTACAAAAACAAGCCATCAAAACCGTCCCCCCAGATCAATCTGGATTGGGCTTCTACTCCAAGTTCTTTTTGGTGTCAAAGAAAACGGGAGACTCAAGGCCCATTCTGGATCTATCTGCCTTGAACCTGTCAGTTGCCAAAGAGAAATTCCGGATGGTCACACTACAGTCCATCATGCCATACCTGCAAGAGAGTGTCTGGATGTGCTCATTAGACCTCAAGGATGCGTACTATCACATAAAAATGCACAGAAGCTCTAGGAGGTTCCTCTGCTTCCGGCTAGGAGTCGGTCATTATCAATTTCGAGCCCTACCCTTTGGTCTCACCACAGCCTCCAGAGTGTTCACCAAAGTGATGGCGGTGGTAGCGACTCACCTGAGGCTTCAGGGGATTCAGGTCTATCTGTACCTGGACGATTGGCTCCTCACTGCTCCCACCAGGTGTCTACTCTCCCAAACCAGGGATTATTTCTTGATCCTTTCCCTGCATTTGGGGATCACAGTCAATGCATCCAAATCACTCCTAGATCCTGTACAGATGATAGACTACATTGGTGCAAGGATAGATATTTTACAGTGCAAAATCTTCCTGACCTCGGAGAGAGTACAAAACCTGAGGATGCATGTCTCCCATGTCTCTCTAATCTACCAGTCTCATTTTCCAATGGTGGAATCAGTGTTGAGGGCCTTAGATTCAATGGCGACAACCATAATGCTTCTCCTGTGTGCCCAGTTACATATGAGAATTCTACAGTGGACACTAGCTGTACAATGGTCCCTGCTGGAACTTCCATTGTCGTATCCAATACAACTCAGTCGAGTCTGTCGGTCGTCCCTCATATGGTGGATGTGTTCTCTGGATATTTTGGAGGGATGACCCTTTGTTCCAGCCCCGGTCCAAGCCACAGTGACCACGGATGCCTCCCAACTTGGGTGAGGGGGGCATTGTTCGGGCAGGACATTCCAGGCCCTGTGGTCCCCTGTAGAGACCAGCTTGCACATAAATGTTCTAGAGGGCGGTACTTTTAGCGTTGCAGGCCCTTCATGCCTTTCTTCCTCTGGGAACTATTGCAATTCAGTCAGACAACATGTCAGTGGTCTGGTATATCAACAAACAGGGAGGGACCAGATCTTTACCCCCTTTATTGTGAGGCCATGAGAGTGGGGGAATGGGCGATCTCCACCGGTCGTTTTTTTCATCACAATGCACATTCTCGGACGGTCCAACATACTAGCGGACAGGGTAAGTCGGACTATTCTGATGCCTTACGAGTGGTCTTTGAATCTTTCAGTAGCGGACCAGATCTTCCTCGAATGAGGTCAGCCTTTTCGCAATCTCTTCGCATCTCCTTCCAACGCGAAGTGCAGTGAGATTTTCGCTCTGACCCCCAGAGATGCTCTAGTCCATGCTTGGCCTCCCGGTCTTCTATATGCTTACCCTGCAGTACCTCTTATTCCGAGGTTTCTACAGAAAGCTCGTCGACTGGGGAGCAAAATGATCCTCATTGCCCTGTTTTGGCCTCGCCAGGTATGGTTTCCCTTCCTTTGATCTCACCTTCTGGCTCCATCTTGGATCCCATTCGGGATCTGATTTCACACCCTTCGGGGGTTCCTCATCCGAATCTGGACAGTTTGAAGCTCACAGCTTGGCTACTCCAGTTCCCGTGATTGCTAAGACTCGGAGATTATCCTCATCAGTTAGGTCTGTTTTGGTGGCTGCTCATAAGTCTTCTACCAGGAAGGTTTATCGCAGCAAATGGAAACGTTTTTCCCTTTGGGCCTCTCAGAGGAGTTTAGACCCCTTCACGGCTCCTATCTCTGCCATTCTTAATTTTCTAGCTGATATTTTTCAACACATAGCTAGTTCTTCTACTGTCAAGGTTCAGTTGGCTGTCATTTCTCATTTTCCTGTGGGTGAGAATTCTGCCTCTCTAGTCTCCTCTAGGCTGTGTAAAGCCTTTATTAAAGGCAGTTTTCTATTACGGCCCCCCGGTCAAGGATCCTGTTCCCCCATGGGACCTTATTATGGTTCTTCAAGCTCTGGTCGCTCCGACTTTTGAACCTGCTGCAACCACAGATCTAAAATATTTATCTTGGAAAACAGCATTTCTGGTGGCTATTACCTCTGCCAAAAGGTTTTCCAGAACTGCAGGTCTTGTCCGTCAAAGTTCCTTATATGATTTTTCACAAAGATAGGGTTTCCCTTCGGACCAATCCATCATTTCTTCCTCTTCCTAAGGTGGCATCACCGGTTAATATCAATCAGACCCTCAATGTTTTTTTTTTTTCTAATTTTGCTAGCAAGATGGGATACAAACTACACCTGCTTGGATGTTCATAGACAGTTAAGATTCTATTTACACAGGACAAAAAATTTCCGTAAATCTGATCAATTGTTTTTATCCTTCTATAAAACTTTTTTGGGGAACCTATATCCAAGGTCACTATTGCTAGATGGATTTCTTCATGCATCCTTCAGGTTTATGGGCATGTCTCCTCTGGGTCAGGTGAGAGCTCATTCCACTAGATCCATGGCTACTTCTGTGGCTTTTTGGTCTAGAGTCTCTTTAGATGATATTTGTCCTGCATCTACTTGGTCCTCATCTCATACATTTATTTCTCATTACAAATAGGATTTGACTTCCAGAAGGAGAGCATCCTTTGTTTCCACGGTGCTCCGGAATATCCTTTCATGAGGGCCACCCAGGAGTTTAGTAGCTGGGGACTCTGTCCCACAGGTTGAAGACCAAATGGAGTAAACTACTTCAGATAAAGAAGTTATGTACTCACCATAATGTTCCATCTGAGTAGTTCTACTTCATTTGTCTTCAGCCATCCCACCCTCCTTCCCCCGGACACTCGCATATAAACAGCCTACGGGCTGCAGTTATAGGTCACAAGAATTTTTTTCAGGTCGGATTATTAGTATGAGATTCAGCAAACTCGATCTGGGGGTTGGAAGGTAGTGGAGGTGTATTATGGGTAACGGGAGGAGCTTGGAGCTGAGAGCAGATGCTATTAAGGTTTCCGGCTCGGATCCGGTATCCCACAGGTTGAAGACAAATGAAGTAGAACTACTCAGATGGAACGTTATGGTGAGTACATAACTTCTTTTTTCATATTACTTCTCACCCTATTAGGAAAAAAAGTCTCTCATGTTTTCCATTTTTAAGCCTCCCAATTTCCTAGACTACTGCTAGTACACATTCCTCTCTACATGTACAAAATACCAAAAACTGTGTAATGGGTAATTATGCAAAGCAGTTCATAAGTAAAAGTCTGAGACCAGACAGTTTGGTTTGGTTAGAAAAAAAAAA
The DNA here is from genome assembly GCF_019279795.1 of Protopterus annectens. Classification (NCBI taxonomy): domain Eukaryota; kingdom Metazoa; phylum Chordata; order Ceratodontiformes; family Protopteridae; genus Protopterus; species Protopterus annectens. Next base: position 375,244,703 of record NC_056740.1, read on the forward strand.
GAACATTAATGCTGTGGACATCCTCTTCAGTTAACTCATAAGCTTACAGAGAGATCATTCTGCTACTACTAGGAGATGTACTGTAGTCTTCTTCCCAACATATGTTGTTTTTTTAGCTATAGCAATAGTACTCATTCATTTAAGCTTGCACATTGAGGTGCGAGTCTCATAGGTGCCCTGTTTTTGCATTAGTTTCCAACACCTAGGTGGTTTCTAGACTAAATTGTTTATTTTCTCAATTTGCTGTATTCCATTTAATAGTGTCTTTACATTAAGCACATTGTAATAGGCCCTTCTTTTAAGATCTGACTATGCTAGTAATTTTTATTTACTGGAACTACCTGCTTTAATATCCTTTTTTTTTTATATTAAAGGCGTTTTTCCTGTATATAACAATTGTAAGGTGAATTTCTTTCTGATAAGGCTGTGTACTTTAACAGACTGTTCTTCTGGTTTCATCTGTTTTAAATTCCTAATAAGGATCTGTAGACGCTGTCCGGTTCGATTCTCAGCTAGAGCGTCTTCTGCGTGGAGACATGCGTGAATGGGCGTACCTTCGTTGAAGGTTGTGAGTCAGGGCTGGTAACTCGGCACGTAAAAATCAACTTCCAATCATTAGCGGACCAGAGTTCCGCTGTGGCGACCCCTAACAGGGAAAAGCCGAAAGACACAACAACAGCATTAAAGCCTTGCATTTATATGTGCTTTTTTGATGTCAACTTAATTTACATGTGTACCACTGCTGTGTCATAAGTTCACACTACAGAAAACAATTTGTTTTTTTAAACAAAAACATCTTTATTAAATTATCACATGACGTAGGCAATCATACATTTATATAAATGAAAACAAACCATATTGACATAATTTTAGTTGCAAACATTATACATCACTTAGTCTACCCAGTCATTGTCCATCAAACATTACATAGCTCATTTAAATCTTACCTTTTTAAAATGTCATTCCTCCCATGTATGTATTGTTCCCACAGTTCTTGTTTTTTTAATGTAATTTGCGCCTACCTTTTCCTAAAGATCCCAATTCCAGTTGTTTTTTGTTTGTTACTGTATTCACTACTAGTACAGTTGATCTAGGCTTTGATTTCCATTTTCTAGTAATTACTTTTTTTGGCAACCAGTATAATTAGACTGAGCAAGGCCCTACTTTTTCTAGGCAATTCCGATTCTGTATCGTAGATTAGAAAAATCATTTCCCTAGATACACCAGTTTGCTCACCAAGTATCTCTGATATAGTAGTCTGCAGGTAATCTTTAAAGTCTCCCAAGTCATTACACTGCCAGAAAATATGTTCCCAATTATCTCTTTCTTCCCCATCACACCTCCAACATTTGCTGTCTACTACAGAAAACAATTTCTATCACTTGGTAACCAAATGCCCAAGGCTGTAGACAAAACCAAAAACAATGCAGCTCTGGAAACAATAAAGGCTGTCTTCTTGATTCCAATATGTATTGCAAACGAACACAAAACGAATAGTTCAATAAAGTAAAAGATAGGTTTAATAATCTACCAGATAAAATAGAACAAAGTATAATTAGTACATCCACTGATTGAGCGCTTTTGTCTCCGTTCGGAGACTTCTTCAGAATCAATTAACAAAATAAATCGTTCATCTTATATATTCCAAAAATGGGCTGGCAATCCAAATTGAGTAATTAGTAATTAATTTCTTAAAGAACCACCTTGCTTATGGGTCACCAAACAGTGTATACATATAATGTAGGTGTGTAATACTATGTAGTATTTTAATACATATCCGGAAACAGTGGGTAAATACTACCCAAGAATTTTATATCCTCACAACTCGATAAAATAGAATAATATAGTATACACTGGCTTTCATTTTTGGTGGTCGCAGATACAGGTTGGGACAATATGGAACTGTTAACAGTCCATTGGAACTGGTTGACCCTGATTATATGATTTAGCTATGTTCTTTCCGCTAGCATTCTGTCTTAAGTTTGCTACAGTGCTACATAGTTACTTAGGAAAACAGCTTTATCAGATGTGCAGTTGATAACTTTGAGGGGTTTTTTTAAACTGCTTTGTGAGAAAAAACAGCTGTACATTTTTAGTTTTACAATAATTTTTATATATATAATTAGCTCTTTGCACCTAACACCTTGTTGATGGAATCATTATCATTTGCCCATTAATTATAATCTGCTCATAGAATAACCGTGTACATCAAACATACTGGTCTTCATGTTACGACATACTTTGAACTTAATAACATAAAAACAAAACACTAAAGCATAACTGTCAACCTTCCATCTTTAAATTGTGGAACATCTTTCATAATGTGGAACAAATGGGCAAAAGGTGGAACACTTACTAACCGCTCCAACTAGGAAGCTCATATGATTTTGATGGGGTAATACGATTCAGTATTACTTACCATGTATATAATTTAAAACAATTCTTAACATGGAATGTATGACAGACCCTTTCAATGTGGAATTGCAAGGAACATGGACTTTTTAAGACTCAAAATGAGAAATGTTCCTTATAATGAGGCACTCTTGAGAGGCATGCACTAAAGTAAGCATTTACTCCCCATGTAGAAGGAAGTGGCCCTTATATTCCCTGCTGCTTCATATGCACTAAGTGAGAAAGGTTGACAGATGATACTGTTCTGACAGCTGTTTTTCTAATTGTGTGTTGCACATTCTTAATATAACAATCTGTCCACACAGTTATAGTATGCAGACATACTGTTAAGTGGCCACGGCACTCGGTCAGCAGTAGTACTTCTTGAACCACAACTTCGATGAGTGGGAATCTGTCAAAGTGGATTCACTGACTGATCCTACTATAAGGTTTCTTAATGTCTTTAATAGTTTTGTACTAGGTTCCTTTTAGTGCTTTTGTCCAGGATTAGTAGATTAAACTTAATAGTTGTACAGATATAAAACATTTGTTTTTAAACATTTTCAGTTGCAGTTTCCTTAATTATTTTGAATATATTTCTTAAACTCTTTTGGTTTAAATGCTTGTATTCTATTCAATTATTGGCTTATTTTTGATTTTATAGAGGTGGGTACCTCTCATAGATATTGATTTTTTTTTATTCACTGGCCACATGTAACTGTTTTCCATTTACAGTGGACTTGCTTGATAAATCTTAAAATACGTAGTAGTATTGATAAGAAATAAAACATGCAGTATACTAAATTTTCTCTAACCTTTCCTTCGTTCATAAAGCTGAAATATAAAATGACTGATGTATAAGTTTTCACTGTTGCATTTTAGAAATTATCTGTTGAAGATGTTGCTTCCCTCTGAAATTGTCATCTTTAGCTAGATGTTGGGAAGAACTGTTCCCTGGGAAGGACGGATAATCAGTTTGGGGCAGTGTTCCCACTGGGAGAGATGCATAGTCTCCTTTGGTCTGTGATTTCAATCATGTGGTTGCTTTAACTCTTGCTTGATCTGCCTATAACCGTGGCATAATTAAGTCTTCCTTAAATATTTTAATTTGTACATTTTCTTGTTTTCCCTATTCTTTTTGGTTGCTGTGACCCTTAAATGTACAAGTTCTTAAAATTATTATTGGATTTTGTTTCAGCCCTAGGTATACTACTCACATAGGCTGATCATACTTTGATCTACCCTCTGCAGTGATAACAGTTGAGGCTGTCTTTCCTGAGAGCCATCAAATAGTAGAGCTGTCAACACACTTTTATGTAGTACTTGGAATAAGCAGTATCCTGAATGTGCTAGTGATTATTTCAGCATTTGCCCAACCACAGACATCATCATGCATTCCATTTCTTTAGTGCTTCAAGTTCTTAGTGAAGAGGATGAAATTAAGTAGGAACCATTTCTGTCTTGCCTAACTGATGAAAGTCTATTTAGTAATCATTTTGCTCATGGTACTGTTCAGTGTTGCAGTCCTGGTGTTCCTGTGTGTAGGTAGCCCGTGGCTGGCCTGACTTTCAGAGCTTTACCCTCCACCAAGGCTTCAGCCAGTGCCCTATCACCATGGTGTAAGGGCATCAGTGGTATAAAGGGTGCATTACCTGATGTTCCCCAGATATTTCTTGCTGTGCAGTTTGTGTAACTATGTGTGTTTCACAGTTCTTCAGTTGGTCTGCTTTCATCAGCCAGATAAGTAACACACACAGGGAGGGTTAGAGGCTTGTGTCTATGGATGCATACTCTGCCTACAATCCCTGATGGAGACAGGAGATGAAAGGAGGTATATGCTTACATGGGGTGTGGAGGAGCATGGGGGTAGCATCATTTACAGAAACTAGTGACAGGTTCTTGCATTGTCACATTCGTATGTTCATCCCTTGCAACCATATGAATATGAGCAAGGGAACACTAGAGTTTTAAAAAAAGAAAACTCTGTGATGGCTGCTTGGATGCTGTTCATGGTTTCATAGGTAGGTACTAGGCTATTGGCCTTAGGGCCTATACAAGTCTAGCCAAAAAGGTACCCTGGCTTTCGCCACCCAAGAAAATTATTTTCCTGTGCCCCTGTCAAACAGAACCACAGAAGTGATCCCCGGGGTGAATTTCCTATTACCCATCCAATCATCAAGATTTTTCTTGAAGAGTGCTAATGAGGAGCTCTGTCTGACATAGATAGGTAGCCTGTTCCAGAGTATGGGAAGACTCTGGGACAGGAATTTATCCCTCCAGCATGTTCTGTTTATTGTGGTGAAAAGGTTTAGGTCCCTAGAGCGTGTAGCTCGGAGGGATTTGGATTTCTTTATGTGGAGCATGTCCAACAGCTCTGGGTTTGACATAGCTCTGTATTTTAGGCAGAGATCGCCTCTGAGTAGGCGATATGCAACGGAGTAAAGCTGGAGTTTTTTGAGTCTGTCTGCGTAAGGCATCTGTTTGAGGCCAGTAATCCTCTTTGTGAGGTATTTTTGCGGCCTTTCCAGTTGTTGTAGATGTCTTGTGAAGTACATACCAAAAGGGGCGTTCTACTCTATAATGGGTCTAATGAGTGATGAGTAGAGGGGAACAATGACCTCTCTTTTTCTGGATGAGAAACCTTTTGTGATGAGGTATGCCACGTAGAAGGATTTCCTGACCACTGTGGTGATGTGATTATCAAAGGAGAGACTACTGTCCACCTGTGTCCCAAGGTCTCTTATCACACTTTCGGTGTTAAGTAGACTATCGCCTATGTGGTAGTTCATGGGTACAGAGTTTTTACCAAAGGGAATGGCAATGCACTTTTTGGCATTGAGCTTGAGACCATGGCTTTGACACCAGGCATCTGTCTCAGTGAGGCCCTTTTGTAGGATGTCCACATCGTTAGGAGTTTTGATTATGGCTCCTAGTTTGCAGTCATCTGCAAATTTAGTTAGCCAAAGACCTTCTTCTTTGTTAGCCTGTACTTCAGAGAAGTAGATATCAAACAGGAGAGGACCCAGGACTGAACCCTGTTGTATTCCACTTGTTACTGGCCTGAAGTCTGATTTGAGGTCTGCTACTTTCACAGTGTTGACCAGTAATCAGAATGGATGGATCACAGCAGCCATAGTAGCGATTTGATAATCAGTAGACATGGAAGAGAAAATAACTGAAAAAAAATAATTTTAGCTTATTCCTATGCTTCTTTAAAACACTGTCCCTCCCTTCTTATGCTTCTTTAAAACCCTGGCCCTACCTTCTTAACTAAGTTACTTCATGACCCATCTTTCTTTTCTTTCCTTTCCTAAGTACCGAAAAATTATTGTAGCCCCTCTTACCCTTCTGTCATCTCCATTCCCACATTCATCATAGTACATCTTATATCCACAGTCTGCCTTGATTTATTTTAAGACCCTTCTTTCTCATTCACTACCTTCTTAACATCCACAATCCATCCATCACATAGATCAGTTTTTCTCTTTGCTGTCTATAAAGCCCTTCCTCCATCCCCTTGTAAACTGCATGTTTTGTGACATTACACAGCTTATGAAAATTTTTACCTTTCCCTAGTCTATCTATTTCCCATCAGCTAACATACAGTGTAATCACATTCCAGAATCGTAATTCTCTTCCTAACCATCACTTTTGATCCGTAAGAGTCATGTGATCTTTGTTGCCAAAAAGAGCCATCACCTTCAGTAAACCCACCTTCCATCTTGTTTCATACTATATCTTACATTCTCTCCTTCCTACACCGTTCTCAACCGCCCTGAACAAAACCTTTCTGCTCTATCAACTTTGCTTTATTTTTTTCTTCTTGGCTTTGAAGTACAGATGTTAAAGTCACTTTTGGAAGATGAGATTCACACAATATTGTTATCATTTTATTTTTTCATTGTCTCAGTCTATCCTTAATTAGCATCAATTCCATTCATATTATGAAGTGTATTAGTAGTTAGTAAAAGTATTGTCCTCTTCTCACTTGGTTTGAACATTTCTGATAGTGGTTTCTAGAGCCAGTCTCTTGTTTGCATCCCCTTTCAGTCTAGTCTTTGCTGCTGTTCTACTTACCTTTTCAAAATTAGTACATAGCAGCATCTGTTAATTATGATGAGGTTTGTGTGTGTTAAACATCCTTTTACTTTGCAATTCTCACCTTTTATGAATGTCTTCATTTCACTGAGGTCAGAATTGATAGCTTAACATATGAGCATGTCTCTTAATATTGCCACTGGTACAAAAGCACGGGCCTGTGTTATTAGGGTAGATCATCATTTAATCAGTTTCGTCAACATAGTCAGACGTGGTTGCTAATGTGGTAAACATGCATCTTATTTTACTCTAGGGATATCAGCATGGGCTTCCATTTTTAGGATGGACATCTCTTTATTTCTGCCCAAAACCAGGTGTCATAAGTTGCTTTGTCTTACTGCAAGTTTTGTGCCACAGCACTTTTAGAGCAAAAGTGATGCAAAGGGTAAGCAATAAGAAATGCAGAGTACAAGAAACTAGGTATTTTATATTTTACAAAGAGTGTATTAATTATATTATTTTCATGGTAGCACTTCTGTTACCTTCACAGAAGAGAGAGGTTCAAACTTCTGACGTTAAAATTATTGAAAACAAACTTCCCAAAATTGTTAATTGAACCACAGGTAGAAGGATTAAAGCTGTACTAAACCTCTAGACCAGCTTCTCTTCAGCAACTTCTGCCAATTAGTTAGAACTCTGTTCAATCCATATGAAGGGTGACTACAAGAGTTTGAGGCACTACATCATCAAAATTCATCTCTAGCAAGTTTCCCCAAAACGTAATTTCCTCCCCTTCTTTAAATACCATGTCAGTACTGAGCAGGGACTCCTTTTTACTCATCCTGCTCTCAACTGTTTTAGTTTAGCTGAAGTACGTATAGGTGTCCTTAGGTATACGTACGTCTATTCACATTTGCAGTTTATTACCAATTAAGCACACATTCTTTCCAGTGAGAACCACATAATTTATTTGTTCATTCATTTGTTCATGTAGATATTCATTTATTTATTTTTGTTAATGGAGGTAGAATAATGTCAACGAACAATTTTCAGGCTAAGCCCTGGAGACAGTACAGAGCCAAAAAACAGGTGAAGGGTTTACAGCAGTACAAGAACATGCAAAGTGAATAGGAAGTGCATGAACAACAGTGCAAAAGTCATAGAGAATGCGTGAGTACTGAAAACTGTACAGTAAGACCAGCTTATGTACACAAGAATAAACATTAATAAATGACATAGTAAGTAGATTGATAAAAAAAGATCTTACAGCACCCTGTTAGAGCAATAACCTTTAAAAAAATTCTTGTACTAGGAAGATTCAGGAAAGTAATATGATTTATAGAAATGGGTGAAGTGTCCCGAGTCCCTGTAAGCTGTTTCTCCTTTTAATGTGCTGTTTTATGTGTAGGTTAGGGTGACAGGGGTAGGTAGTGTCAGGTGATGTTGTGTTGTATTATTTACATTTTCCATGCTTAGCACAGAATGGTTTTACATTAATTAGAACTCAGGTACCAGGTGTCCACACAAACAAATCTGTGAAGAAGACAAAAATATGCAAACCATATAATTATCCTCATTCTTAGCTGATAAGAAAAATAACTTTTTAAAAGAATTTTGTTAGACTCGACAATTCTGAATTACAATACCAAATTTCAGACATTTTTTAACAAGCAACCACTTTATTCACAAAGAACAACATTTACAGTTACAAACATAATATATCTCACACAGTCTTAAAAAAACAAATGAGGTAGGACTATATTTGAACAACACTTCTTAGCATGTAAAATAGTATTCCAAAGCTTCCACCTGCCAAACATTTGCAATAAATTACAGTACCGGAAAGGACAGTCCCCAAATCCATTTCTCTAAATGTATTCTTTGTATAACTTTCAAAACATCTGGAAGAGCAACAGCATTAGAAAAGGCTATCAGCGTGTACTACAAAGTCATATTCAAGTCTAGTGAGTACATTTTGATAGTATTAGATGCAGATTCTGTGTAGCCAGTTCTCAGTGTTACATTTCAGATGTTATTAATTTTATATTGTCACCTGTAGGGCGCACCACTTGTTTCATAGGTTCATAGATTAGTACTAAGCTAACTGCTCTTGCGAGCCATTTTAAGCCTAGCCAATTATCCCTTGTGAGACTCGAACCCTGCACCTTGTGTTTGTAAGGCAAACACCTTAACCATTAGGCCATCCTCCCAACCCTCTTTCCTTTTTATAGTACTTTTTTTAAGTAGCCAACATATTGGGATCTGTTAGGATTGTTTCAGTTCTGCTTAATGTGTTTATTCGATATACTTATCAAAAAGAAATCTTAATCTTACCTTACCAGATTGATTTACATGCTTAGTGCAATTCTTGTTTTAGGGTTACTAACATGGGGCAGTCCCTAAATGTATTATACTAGTCATCTAAAATGCCATTATTAGACCTCCACCAACTTGAGTTTAATGTGGAACACATTATGGCTATTCTGACTGGAGTGTAAAAGTGCCATAGTGAATGGAGCACAATGATTACATGCAAAGTCAGACAAAAACAAACCTGTAAAGCTCTTGTGTAGCACAAAACTCAAATATAACAGTACTTTCATTGATGTGTAACAATTGTTAAACACCACCTAAGTGCTGTTACAGTCAGGTCTCACAGAAGCAGCATCCCTTCACTCTCAAATGTCCCTGAATATTGCCTCATCTACAAGTTCATAGGTAGGTACTAGGCTATTGGCCCAAGGGCCTACGTAAGCCTAGGCAGCAAGGTTCCATAGCTTACGCCACCCAAGAAAGTTATTTTCCTGTGCCACTAACGAGCAGAGACACAGAAGTGATCCCCAGGGTGCATTTCCTATTTCCCATCCACTCATCAATGTTTTTCTTGAAGAGTGCTAATGAAGAACTTTGCTTGACATAGATAGGTAACTTGTTCCAGAGTATAGGAAGTCTCTGGGACAAGAATCTTATCCCTCCAGCATGTCCTGTTTATTGTGGTGACAAGATTTTGATCCCTAGAGCGTGTAGTTCAGAGGGATTGTGATTTCTTTTGGTGTAGCATGTCCAACAGCTCTGGGTTTGACATAGCTTTATATGTTAGGCAGAGATCACCTCAGAGTAGGCGATATGCTACGGAGTAAAGCTGGAGTTTTTTGAGGCGGTCAGTGTAGGGCATTTGTTTGAGGCCAGTAATCCTCTTTGTGAGGTACTTCTATGGCCTTTTCAGCTGCTACAGATGTCTTGTGAGGTACATTCCAAAAGGGGCATTGTATTCTATAATGGGTCTGAGTGACGAGTAGAGGGGAACATTGACCTCTTTTTTCCTGGATGAGAACCCTTTCATGATGAGGTGTGCCACGTAGAAGGACTTTGTGGCAATGTGACTATCAAAGGAGCGACTACTGTCCACCTGGGCCCAAGGTCTCTTATCACGCATTCGGTGTTAAGTAGATTGCTGCCTATGTGGTAGTTCATGGGTACAGAGTTTTTACCAAAGGGGATGACAATTGCACTTTTTGGCATTGTGCTTGAGGCCATGGCTCTGACACCAGGCATCTGTCTCAGTGAGGCCCTTCTGTAGGATGTCCACATCATTTGGAGACTTGACTATGGCTCCTAGTTTGCAGTCATCTGCGAACTTCGTTAGCCAGAGGCCTTCTGTGTTAGCCTGTACTTCAGAGAAGTAGATACCAAACAGGAGAGGTCCCAGGACGGAACCCTGTGGTACTCCACTTGTCATTGCTTTGAGGTCAGATTTGGAGTCTGCAACTTTTACAGTGTGGGTTCTGTCAGTGAGCCAGTTGGCAGCCCATCTTGTGACGTAGGGATTTATACCTAGTTTAGTGAGTTTAGCTATAATTCCAGAATGGGGGATGGTGTAGAAAGCCTTGGCGAGGTCAAGATAGGCTGTGTGAACCACCTTACCCTCATCCACGCCTTTGGTGACTGCCTCAAAGAAGTTAATCAGGTTCAGGAGGCAAGATCTGCATTTCACATACCTGAACTGGGTGGGATCCAGAGTTTGGAGGTTACCAATGTCTTTGTTTATGAGTTCCATGATGATACGTTCCATGGCCTTGCAGACCAGGCACGTCAGGCTAATAGGTCGATAGTTCCCGGGATCAGTGGTGGCTCCCCCTTTGTGGAGTGGGATAACTGTTGCTGTGTGCCATTCAGTGGGCACAAAGCCTGATGCGAGGCTGTTATTGAACGTGGTGCTTAAGTGGGGAGCCAGTTCGTTCTGAAGTTCGTGTAAAACACAGCCTTGGATGTTGTCCGGTCCCATGGATGCTGTGTTTTTGGCTTTAGAGAGTGCAACTTTTACCTGCGTAGTTGTGATTACAGGGACTCTGTATTCTTCCTGTATAGATATGGCCCTTTAGGAGGTGAGAGGGGGGTAAAGTTAACACTGAACCTGTCTGCCATGATGTTAGCAATATCAGTTGGTTCTGTAATTTTCATGCCTTTGTGCTCTAACTCAGAGCAGATCTGGGTGTTGCCATCTAGATTCTTGACCTAGCTATAGAATGCTTTGTGGTTGTCCTTGGATTTAGTGGCAATTTTGTTTTCGTAGCTAGCTTTGGAGGATCTTATAAGGGATCTCAGCTTCTTACTGAGGCTGACCAGGGAGCTCCTCCACTCATGGGATTTTACTCTCTTTTGCAACAGTTTCTTCCTTCTGTTGTACAGTTTGTTTATGGCAGGGGATTAACAGATTGGCTTCCTTTTTTTGGAGGATAGCGTCTTGGTTCTGTTTGGGATAGCACGATCCATGCACTCATGTAAGTGCTTATAGAGTGCATTTGTGTAGGATTCAGCAGTTGTAACTGTATTGTCCATCTGTGTGGGTGTCATGAAGTTCACCACTTCTGTCTTAAGAAGCATGAAGTTGGCTTTGGAGAATTTTTTTTACTGTGGTTTCCTTAATGGGGGTGGGGGCGGGATGTGGATATCAAGGGTGATAAGCTTATGGTCGGATCGGACCAATGAGGAGTTGACTTCAGGTGTGGAACACCGGTCACTCATGTTGGTAATGACTAGGTCTAGGATATTGTTGCCCCTGGTGGGGGTGTGGATAAGTTGATCTAGGGCACTGGAGTTTATGAATTCCAGAAAGCGTTGAGCTAAGGAGGTGGTACACGAGTAGTTTTCCCAGTTAATGGTGGGGTAGTTGAAGTCGCCCATTATTAGGGTCTTTGTTTGAACCCTAATATTTTCCAGTACATCAAGAAAAGAGGAGTGGGAATCCTGGGGCATGGTGGGGGATCTGTAGCAAGCTACAGTTTGGATTGCAGTTTTGCCCAGAGTTAGTTGCACTTGAATAACCTTGGATGCATTATGCTGAGCAGCTAGCCTGGAGGTGTGGATATCCTTAATGAATATGGACACACCTCCACCTTTGGTGTTTTGGTCCAGGTTACATGACCGAAAAGTGTGGCATGAGTTATAGCCTGGTAGTGCATGGGTGCTGTCTGGAGCCTTGAACCAGGTCTCAGTCACTACACAGATATCGATGGTCTCCATTTTAAGGAGTGCCTTGAGTGAGTGCATTTTGAGATTTAGACTTCTAGCATTGAGTAGCATTACCCTCAGTTTTTGCTTGCCTGTTCCTGTTATGGTGGTGAATTTGTTATTTGAACCCTGTGTAAAAAAGGCACTATAGGGAGAGCAAGGGCCTTAGCCAGTATCTGGAATCCCAGGGTCGACAGGTGCAGGCCATCTGTGGCAAAGCATCATGGTATATCGACCATTTCATCCCAAGCAGACAGATACTGGATCCCCTTAGAATGACACCAGAAGCTTAACCAATTGTTTAAGTCAATCATTTTGTCCTTGTACTGTGGTATCAAGTGGAGGTTTACAGACATCAGCAACTTATTTAAATTAGACGAGCATTTAAAAACTGTTCCTGAATTTTTCCTGCAGTTATATGTACTTTCTGTCTATGCATCAACACTTGCTAAATGCTTTACTGGCTTTTAAAGCCAATAAAATAATTTGGCTTTTCATAACTAGTAGTAAGTGGAGTAGATAAAACTCCATGCAGTCCAAAGAGTTATAATGATGTCCCACCAGTCATAACCAATTAGTATGTGTTGATATGGCATTCGTGTCTCAAACACAATGGCTATGATCAGAGACCCAGATATAACCATGTATTTAATGATCATTGCCAACCAAATACCAAAATGTTTTGAGGTCTGATAGTTGTTGTTGTTGTGTCTTTCGGCTTTTCCTGGTTAGGGGTCGCCACAGCGGAACTCCGGTCCGCTAATGATTGGTAGTTGATTTTTACGTGCCGAGTTACCAACCGTGACGCACAACCTTCAATGAAGGTACGCCCATTCACACATGTCTCCACACAGAAGACGCTCTAGCTGAGAATTGAACCGGACAGCGTCTTACTGTGAGGCAACAATGCTACCGCAGCACCACCACCGCGGTTAAGGTCTGATAGTATATGTTGGAATGAACACTACTTTCCTCCATTCTTACTGTGTTATTGATATTCAGGACAAGTGGCTGTACAGGTAGCATTCTTGCCTCTGATGCTAGAAAATCCAAAAACTTGGATTTTATTACCTTAACAGGGGCTTTGATTTATTTTCCACTGCAGTGCAGTACAGCATAAGGGGGTGTTGCACTCCTAAGAGTGCCATCCTTCAGATGAGATGTTAAATTGAGGTTGGTTGTAGCTTAGGTGGATGTAAAAGATTAATTGGCACATACTGAACAGAATTGTGAGAATTTCCACCAGCCAGTATGAATACTTCCTTGGGTGTCCTCTGGAGAGACACCACTGGGTTAGTGGGGCTAACATTTATTTATTTATATTTGTTTACCAGGGTAGTGTACTGATCTCAGTGGACCATTCACAGGCACATTTAGTATAAGAAGCAGTTTAAAAAGTCAAAACTTTGATGGAAAATTTATGTTTAGCAGAGCTTTTTCAAAAAGATGTAGACATAATTACTAAAAGATGTAAAAAAATGTTAAACATGTTTAACAAAGTATAAATAACTAAAGTGACCTCTTTCACAGACCATTCTAAATTAGTTAATTGTGTTTGTTTTAATTCCACAAAGTATCTTTTATAAGGCTTGTGTCAAACTACCATGCCATCTGTAACAGCAAGCCCTCTGTCTTAAGGTACATTATTTGAGTTTTCTTGAAGGTGTCAACAATAAATCATAGAGATGAATCACATTTCCTTCCATAATTTCAATAAATTGATCCCACATTAAGGGAATAATACTCTGCATCAACAGTTCCCAGTAAAATCTGTTCAAATTTCTTATGACTTGCCTAGTCTGTATTTAAATGTCTTTATCAAATTGATTAAATTGGAGGAAATTCAAGCCAATGTTCATCATTCATGTGTCAAACTACCATGCCATCTGTAACAGCAAGCCCTCTGTCTTAAGGTACATTATTTGAGTTTTCTTGAAGGTGTCAACAATAAATCAAAGAGAGGAATCACATTTCCTTCCATAATTTCAATAAATTGATCCCACATTAAGGGAATAATACTCTGCATCAAGAGTTCCCAGTAAAGTAGTTTTAGAAATCTGTTCAAATTTCTTATGACTTGCCTAGTCTGTATTTAAATTTCTTTATCAAATTAATTAAATTGGAGGAAATTCAAGCCAATGTTCATCATTTACACTTCCTCCATGGCATGTGGGTTCTGTGCTTGCACAAACTTGACACTAGCAGTTTTCCAGAGCTCAGAATCCTCCTCAGACTCTCTTTGATACAGGATTGACTAAGCCCATCCCATCAGGGGGAGCCTAACCTCTGTCACAGAAAGTCAATTATCCATTCTTTTACTGCCAGCTGTAGCACTCACACAGTTGAATGTCCTCCACAGCCTGCTTTGGTGGGTTACAGCTTCCAGGCTCAGATAAGATCCCCTTAGGAACTTTCCTTTCTCTTTATTATTCTATACTTTTTATTTCTTTCTGCTTTATTAAAAATATATAAATATGTATTTATGTGTGTTCAATTGTTATTTGAATATTCTTTCTATTTACTACTGCCATTAATTCTTCTGGAAATTCTAACTTACTACCATGTTATTTATATGCTTAATGTAGAGGATTGTGATCTGATTGGCAATCATAATTTGTTTATTTTGTGTTCAAGACATGGATGCCAAGAAATTCACCTTGAGAGCAAAGCACATAAATGTCAAAGAAATGTTTGCATGTATTCAAACCTTTAAATTTCTTCACCACTTATTTTCTCCAGTTCTCCTTTTATTGATCACAGACATCAGTCATGTGGTATCTAAACAAACAAGATGGTACAAGGTCATACCCTCTTTGCTGGTTGGCATTGATGGCCTGGGAGCTAGCGTTACAGCATTCTCTGGCATTTCAGGTCTCATACATCCCATCAGAGCAAAACCTAATAACAAACAGAATAAGCAGATCCCAGATGGACCTTCACAAGTGGAAACTTAAGCAAGATGTCTTCCAGGATTTTGTCCAGTTCTGTGGATCACTTCAAATAGATCTATTTACCTCATTTCAGAACAGAGAGTTGGAAAAATTATTTTAGAGACATCCTTTACAGCCGTGCTTGGAGGACAGAAGCTTTCTCGTTACCTTGCACGGGAATGCTGCCTTATGCATTTCCACCTTTTTCACCAGTACCCAAGGTAGTTCTTAAGATTCAGAAAGAATTACCAGAGATCATTGTGGTGATCCCATTTGGCCCAGGCAAAGTTGGTTCCCCTTTTTAATGGAATTGGCCAAGGCAATTGCCGCAGACTTCCTTACACTCTGGATCTACTCACTGGTGCGCCCCAACTTAGAGCAATTGCCGCTGACAGCCTGGATGATTCTACCTTGATACCTTATAGGCACTTTTTCCATGAGGATTTGTAGCAGGTATTGAAGGAAGCAGAAAATCTGCAACTAGAAAATCTTTTGTTTACAAGTCAAAGAGGTTTTCTAGGTGATAGCCAACTGCTGTCATAGGGCCAGTGTGGTGTTTACCCCACTGGTTTTAATATATTTGTGTGAGCTACTTAATACTGGCTTATCTTATGCATCTGTCAAGGTGCATCATGTGGCAATTTCAGCTTTTCTGCCCACGGATCACCCTCTTTCCTCTGTTTTTGTGGTCAAACAGTTTATGAAAGGTGTGCTGCACCTCAGACCTGTTAATAGCAAATTCCTCCTTCGGATCTCAACTTTATTCTTGAAAAATGGACCTTATCACCTTTCAGGCTGATTTGAGATTCATTTGGAAAACTGCTTATTGATGTGGCATCTGCAAGGCAAGTCTCTGAGCTGCAAGCTAGCATGGTAGACCAGATTTTCCACAAGGACAAGGTTGTTTTACCTACTAATCCTTCTTTCATGCCGAAAGTTGTTTCTGAATTTGCCCTGAATCAAGCAATTAGTCTCCCAGTTTTCTTTCCAGAACCTAAAATCAAAGGAGAGAAGATTCTTCATACCTTATATGTGCACAGGTAGTTCTGGTACTACTTTGACCGAACTAATCCCATCAGGAAAGCTTAACAACTGTTTATTTTGTATTCTGGAGCTAAGAAGGGTCAACCTGTCTCTAAGAAAACAGTTGCTTGTTGGTTGTCCTCTGCCCCCCCCCTTTTTTTTTAAACTCCCTCCACGGTATGTCTATACCAGGGAAGATAAAATGTACATTCTACCAGAGCCTTATCCTCTTCGGTGGCATACACATTGGAAAAGCATGGACTTAAGAAGCATTATAGAGGCAGGAACCTGGTCCTCTGTTCATACCTTTACAAAGCAGTACAAACTGGATTATTTCTCAAGTTCCAGAGCAAAGTTTGCTAGGACCATTGTCCAAGGCCTCCTGGATCCTAAATCCTCCCTCCGCCCAGAAAGGATAAGCTTTGGGAATCTACTCATATGCCAGCGAGGCAGTGTGACTGATGAACATAGTACAGTTGCACAAGTCCTACTTAACCTATAATAGTAGATGTTTACATTTCACATTGTCTATGTTGGCAGCACCCCACCTAACATCAACCTTATTTTGTATATAGTTTGGAGGTATCCTACCTTGTTATTTGTGTTGGTGTCTTGTGGCTACCAAATGATCGGTTTCAGGCAATTGTTTCCTCTTGTCCTTCTTGGTTCTTCTTACTTGGCAATAAGTGCCTGAATAACTGACTTTCTGTGACAGGGGGTTAGGCATCCCCTGATGGGAGGGGTTTTGCCAAACCGTCATCACAGAGTATTAGAGGAGGGTGTTCAAAACTCTGGAAATCTGAAACTGTAGATTTGTGCAGCCACTGAACTCATATGCCATTGAGGCGGTGTTAAATCTGAACATCTACTTTTACAGGTAAGTAGTTCTTACTCAGCTGCACTTTCAACTGTATTAGTCTTCTTTATCTCCTCTTTAATCAGTGACATTAAATATATAGCTATTGTTTTAGCCATTGGTCTTCTACAAGGCTTGTTCCTTTTTAGCATCGCATAAAACCCTCTGACCCATCCACGCTTCAGAATCAAAGCTGATTTCCATACAACTTCATAGCTGCTATACTCCACTACTCAAAGTCTGTGACTGCTAGTTCCCCCACACCCATTGGAAGAGTAATTATCTTGTGGGACATACTTTTTTTTTTTTTACCATGCCCAAATAAATACAGTTTTCATTGCAGTATTCAGGGTATTCTGCCTGTAGATGTCTCACAGCTGACCAGTTTTTGAGAGCTCTTTCCTCCCCATGGACTCCAGCTAACATCCTCAGTGGGATGGAAACATCAGTAGTATAAAGGGTGCATTAGCCATTACCATCTTCAGATCTTTTTGCCATGTGATTTGCAGTGGATGTATATGTCTTAATACCTTGTATAATCTGTCTGATAGTTCTTCCAGGGACAGACGAGTACCCCATAAGAGATTTCTTATTTCCTTGGTTCAGGCTTAGTTCTGTACTTAGTGCCTGATTCAGAATACAATCTAGAACAGTTATCAGTCAAGGGTAATGATTGTTTAGTCTGTGGCAAATAGATACTGCATAAGGATTTCCACAAGAAATGTCTTTTGCCTAAACCCAGAGCACATGGACTGTTGTCCACAGTGTACGCTGTTTACCCTAAGGACAATCCAGTGTCATGAAATGTCACTCCAGGAGGTAAGGAGAGATGAACCTGGTTTCATGCCACCATAGCATCTCCTAAGGCCTCTGGGAATCTTCCTCCTAAGAAAAAACATACCGAGGACAGGGAAAAACAAGGAAACCATGGACATGATCATAAACCAGAGGTTTCCATGGTCCATGATTCAGTACAAAGTGAGGCACTTTTGCAGCCTGTGACTGGGAATCCATTTTGGCCAAGTCCTTTGGTGCAGCCTCGACACAGGCATTCACACTTTCACTTTCTTGTGTGTCCTCCTAGATTAGCACTTCTGAGGCCCCTTCAACAGCTGGATACCCTCTGGTACCAGAGGCCTAAATCTTGATTTCAGAAGGGGAATGTAGAGTACCTTGAATATTCATGTATGAGGAGTTTCCCAGTGATATTATTGAAGTTTCAGTCCCCCACCTCGAGACTAGAGACCTCTAAGGCAGCTGTGTGTGAACAAAGTAGGTACAAAGCACTAAAAGCTAAACAGGTGCAGGCCAACTTGCCTTAGCGTAGGCAAGCCAGTGCCTTGGCCCAGCCCTCAGCAAGGGCTTCATCTTCAGATACCATATTTCATGTGTCCAAAACCCTCATGACTTACCTCAAATCCTCAGTGCCTAATAGAGAGAGATGAGGCTAAGCAGAAGTTTTGGACTGCTGATTGACTGCCTTCAATAGCATGGATTGCTAACAGAGTATATGTAAAGAGAAAGGGACTGCTGAGTGCTAGGGAAAAGACTAACTCTGCTAGAGTTTTTAGTTGAGTCTAGAACAGAAGCTGCAGTTAAAAAGGTACAATTAGTAGGGCATGTAAAGTATTGCATGATAACTATAAGAATTAGACAGAGGAGGTTAAAAAAGATTGGGAAAAGAGAACAGAAAGGCAGTTTACAGGGGAGTCATGGAAAAAAATGTAAGGTTGCCAGGTGTATAGCAAAGTTCAAAATGTTTAGGATTTTTGCATGGAAGTGTATGCATAGGTATTTTAGACTCCATGTAGACTTAAGAGATTTTTTTCTTGGGTACATAGCAAATCATGAAGGTGTGATAGGGAGAGAGGGGCAATTCGGAACATGCTTTTTCAAAATGTAGCAAGATGGCAGATTTTCTAAATTCCCCTGTAGAAGTACTTTGACAAAAATATTGAGGAAACACATGGTCGAAAATAAAGAAATTATTCTTTTTACCTGGGATATAGGATCTGGATTACCTAGACATGGCAAGGCCATACTAAGTTTAATGTTATTGACTGCCAAAAAGCAGTTAATAGAAAATTGAAATGAGAATCTGTTCCCAAGTTATAGGAAGCTTGGATATTGTAAAGGAGATAAAGGAACTAGGTGGGACCTATACAAAAGGGAAGGAGCAAATTTTATAGAAATAAATGGAATTTGTGGGAACGATATATGCAATAATAATGTTCAGGAGGAAGAGGAGTGAAGTTTATGGGAAGGCAGGAATTGAGCAGTTTATGTAATGCTGGAGTGATTGAAAATTGTTGAAAAGAAAACTTGCATGTGTACTGCATGGCAGTAACAATGGAAATGGTTGTTATGGTTTTGTTTTCTGTTAATGTATGTAAGTCCATGTTGCATTTTAAAATGTGATGACTTAATGAAGATGTTTAAAAAAATCTTAGATACCTGAGCCAGATACTCCATCAGTGTGGAAGTCTCTTCTAAAAGTAGAGAGGTAGCTCCCCCTGAGTTAGATTCTGACCCCACTGACTCTGAAGCTGATGAACTGGCATATGTTGGTAGGTTCCCATCAGCTGATATCCTTGACTTGGACAGTGAGGACACCTTGACTTGTGCTTCTCCACCAGAGAACTTTTGTTTTGGACGTACTCTACACAGAACAGAAGAGGCATTTTAGTGAGGTTCCATAGAGTGCATTGAAGCCCAGCAGGGGTTTAGGGCCTTCATGGGTCTCCATAAGCCTAGTTCAGTAGCTGTCCTTCAGGAGCGAGAAGTCCTGAAGGATTTGTTTCAGAAGGCATCGGTGGAGACTTACCCCCCCCCCCCCTTCTTCTTGCTCACAGGAAGCATGACTGGTTTTATAGAGTCCCATAAGTACCTATCCAGAAATCAGCTGGCTGATCCACATATTGTGCCCCCTACCAGGGATCACGTTTTAAGTGACACGAAAAGAAGAACACGTGACAGATTTAATTAGTTTGTTTGTTTACTGGGATATTCCAAATGGACCATGAAGTACGCGTTTTCAGTAGAGGCCCGGGTAGAAAAGCTCCAAAATAGTGATAGATATCAGTTAGCACCAAGAATAATACATTTGGATAGCCAGTGGTGTAGGACATTTGGTACAGTTATACATTACACACAGAAAGAAAGAATGTGCAATTTAAGTTAGAAAATGTAGTGATATATAATAATATAACAGATGAATTATATGTTTGAGTTAGGGAAAAAAATCACTGGGCCATTGTTGGGAATTTGCCGTTTCTTCCACTGTAGTGCGATCTCAGAGTTGGTATATTTAAGTGCGTGTGTGTGTGTGGGGGGGCTCTTTTTTTTTTTTTTTTTTTTTTTTTTTTTTGACCCAGCGATTTTTTTCCCTGGAAAAAAAAATTTCCTGTTTTGGCCATTTAAGATTTAGTGGTTTTGCTGAAGATGTTTTGATGTAAGGGCATTCGCTCTTTTGCCCTGTCGACGTTTTAACATAGACCCTTTGAGTTAAAAAGAAATGGGGCAAAGGGTGTGGAAAAAATGAAGTGTTAAATGACAGAGATGATAAAATTAAACTTGTTATACATATTCAAAAAATTGTCAAAGAAAATCACCAAACATTATGTCTTTTATACACCGTTTCAACTTCCATATTGCCTCCTCATGAAAAAACATCAATACAGCCTATCTTCTGTGCAGTCTGATCTATTCCTGACCTATTATCACTAATGTTAATGTATCACAACTATGAAAACTTAGCTGTGCTATAATAAAATTGCTAAATTTGCTACCAATATGTGGACGACGATGATAATGATGTCCAGTTAGTCTTAGCTCTGTTCATCCCTCAAAAAATTAAACTGTCTTGAATTTTCAAACTGCGTTCATTTTTCTGAGTTAAAATTAACTCGTAATGTTCTATTCTTTCCTGACAAATGTCCCTCCCTAATTTCTCTTCCTTATTGCCCAACTCCAGCAAGGCCACTTCGCTCTACAAATAATCTTCTTATTGCTACAAACTCATACAACACCTGTGGTGACTCCTTACATTCCATATATATCTCAAAGGTGTGGAATTTACTCAACACATCCATTAAAGCAAGACCCCCCCAAAAAAAAATTAAGATTTTCTCTTCGGTTCCTGGCACTATTCTCTATAACTTCTTCTTGGGCTAGTTCAACTATCCCATAATATTTCTCCTGTACTCACCTCACTACCATTTCTCCTTCTCTTTAATATCCATCCTCCGTCTTATTTATCTCTCTTTATGTAATCGCTAACACTGTACTCTAGCATATCTCCATCACCATCTCCATCTGATCAGTTGATCCTGCTGTTTCTAAAATGCCTTCTCCCTTCCTAGAGAGGAGCCATACAGAATCCCCTCCACCGGTATCATATCTGTCATCTAAAGTCTAACTGAAGAAGATGTGGATCAGATGAAGAGAAAGTTTCTCTCAGTGCAGATCCAGATGGTTGTGTTACAGACGCCTACCAGCTCTAATCAGGCAGGCCATCTATCGTCCACTCCACCATTTCACTCTCCTCCTCTGATTCCATTGAATGTTTCAGAGACCCGGGCTCCAGATCTTCCAAGTCCCTCAGGCTCTGATCTGAGGACTACTTTATCATCAGAGCCAAAGTGGACTTTGAGCACCTCAGCTCTGACTGACTTTCGAATCCAGAGGACTCTTGGAGCCAGAGCCTCCATGTCAGATCCAAGGCGTTGGAGTTGACTCCAAAATTTTTGGAGCCATCTGTATGTCTTGGCCCTTTGACACTGGATAGCACTGCTCTGACTTCCTCCTCGGAGAGACTACTTTCGGGATTGGAGAGGGTTATGGTCTGGAAGCCTGCCTTCTTCGATCCACAGTCTTCTCTTTGTCCAGAGCAGTTAGCCTTTGAGGTTGTGAAGAGGGTTATATCTCTTCGACAGGACTGACGGATCCAGCCCCCTTAGATTTCCAATCTACCTAGATGCTTTTGTGCCCAGAGCCTTGCCATTTGACACCACAAGGGGAGCCAGCACAAGACCTCCAGACTACCCAGCAGGGTATTACAGTCTCTTGTGACACCTCCCCAGAACATGCCACCAAGGCAGTCCCTAGGAAGAGGAAGTGCAAGAGGAGGCACTTAGACTCTCCTCAAGAGTCAGTCACTGAGGATGCAGACTTTGATGAAGGTAAAAGGGTCCCCAGGATCACCTCCAGAAGACGTCTCATTTGGAAGCATCCTTGAGATCCTGAAATAGAGAGGTGATTGAACCCCCAACAACCCTTCCCCTCAGGAGATGGTATTTCTGGAGGTGTTTGAAGCTGACCCATCTACCTCCTGGGTTACTCCACCCACCGACAATCTCATTGATTTGGTTGCTTGGCAGGTGTGGAAGGAACCCGACACAGCTGAATCTATACCCAGGAGACCAGACAAAATTCTTGCACCACCTTTGGGGAAGGAATTTTGGGCTAAAGATCATCCCAATAACAAGGAATCTAGGGCAGTGGACAGGTTTGGACGCATGTCTACACTTCAGCGACATTTGCCCTTAGGTCGCTGAGTTACTTGGCACATTTTACTAGGTTGTAAAGGAATTTGATCAAGGAACTTTTGAATTCCCTTTCATGGTCCATTCCTACAGATGCTCAGTCATCTGTGCCTTCACAGTTGACTACCCTGCAGTCTATTTCAAATTCGTCCATGAGGCTAATTTCGCATGCAGCTGAAGGCGCCTCAAGGGAGGTAGGTTCAGGAATTTCCATTAGGAAAACAACAAAAGCAGTGAAGACAGTGATAAATCCAGTGGTATCAAGTAAATCAATAAGAAAACAACAAAAGCCACTGAGAAACATGTGAAGCTCAATAAACATGCAGTTTATTCTGTTGCTAGTTAAAACTGTCGTCCGCACAAGGCTTCTTCAGTCAATCTGTTTACACAGTAATAACAGTCATTTAAATACCATCAGTCATAGTCATATGAACAGTATACCAAGTCACATGATGAAACTAGTAACATGATAAAGGTAAAAATACATATAAAAAACTTGAGTGTGTTAGAAATTAATAAGTATATGTGTGTATGTATTAATTAAAAAATACGATGACTGTTTAAAAATATATATGAAATAATTTCAAAACATTAAAGTTAGACTTTCATATGAAAATCTTTAAGTAACAGTTTTAGATGAAATGCTACCATTTAATCCGAGGGGGGGGGGGTACATGTGCTTTCTGCCTAAGTATCCAGAAAAATTCATTCATCTCATTGTTTATTATATGTTCACCATGTAGTGGTTCATAAAGCAACAGAATAAACTGTGTGTTTACTGAGCTTTGCATGTTTCTCAGTGGTTTTTATTGCATTTCCATTAGGAGGCATGCCTGGATGCACTTATGTGATTTTGCAGAGCCCTTCAAGTCATTGTTCATCAGTGCTCCCTTTGATGGCAGTTCCTTGTTTGGACCCACAGTGAAAGAAACTTTGCGCAGGTGTGAGAAGGATGGCAAGACCCTCTCTGCAGTGGGGTACATTTTTTGACCCCTCAAAGATCATTTTCAGGGAATCAACAAAGAGGGCAGAAATGTGGTTCAGAAAGTCCCTGGGTCCTTTCCAGGACACACAAGGAGAAAGTTCCCCTAGGATCAGATGAGGGAACTCAAGTAGTCGATGATGCCCCTGTGGCAGAGGAGGCTCCCAACACCAGAGCTCCAGAGATTTTCTCTGACACACCTTTCAAGCACTCTTGAAAGGAGGCCCAATTGCTCATTTTTGAAGGCAGTTAAGGGATAACTATCTCTGCACCAGAGCGCCTGGCTAGACACAAGAAAAAAGACTTAAGTGCAGAGGATTATATTCAGAAGTGATATAATACCCCTTGGTCATTATCACCTCCAAGAAAAATTCCCCATGTTCCACACAGTCACAGGGAAAAACAGCAATTCAAATTCTAAAGCTGCTAGAGAAAGAGTCATCCAAGAGGGTTCCGACAGACCAGATAGAATCCAGAACTTACTCAAGATTCCTTTTCGTGCCAAGAAAACATGGCACTGGAGACCAGTTTTCGGTTCTCAGTAAATTGAACAATTCAGATCGAATCACAAAATTTCGGATGGTCAGGGTTCAGTTCATTCTCCTTTTTCAGGGCAAAAATGGCTGGATGTACTCTGTTGACCTTCAAGATGTGTACTATCACATAAAGATGAACAGGCAGCACAGAAGGTTTTTACGCTTTCAGCCAGGAGCCAGTCACTTCCAGTTCAGAGCTCTGCACTTTGGCCATACCAAATCCCCCAGGGTTTTACCAAATGTTTGACAGTAATAGCAGCTCACTTGAGACTGCAAGAATTCTGGGTGTTTCTGTATCTAGAAAACTGGCTCCTTACCACCTCGACCAGGTATCTGTTGATAAGGACATGGAATCAGATTTTCCAGGCTTGCTGTCATCTGGGAATAACCATAAATTATGGCAAGTTTCATATACAGCTCACTTAAAATGTAGAATTCGTAAAAGTAATTTTCAACACAGTCTGTGATAGCTTCACTACCTATATCAAGAGTAGAGAATATCAGATTATAGATCAGAATAATAATCTGCAGTACCAAGACTTCAGTCCAGTTAGTCTTTCAAGCCCTAGGATCAATGGCAGTGGTGATAACCGTAGTACCTTTAGCCAAATATTATACAAGATTTCTCCAATGCATGCTAACAACGCAGATCACATTCAACAAAGCTGTCCATTCATTTCCCCTCAGTTCAAATCTGTAGTGACCACAGATGCTTCCCAATTGGGGTGGGAGTGGAGCAATTTCTGGGCAAGATAATCCAAGGCACTTGGCCCCCCTAAGAAGCCGACTTGCATACCAGTGTCCTAGAGATGAGAGCAGTGCTTTTAGCATTGCAGGCCTTTCAGAATGCTCTCCTTTTGGGGTTGATTGCAATTCAAATGGACAACATGTCGGTGGTTTGGTACATCAAGAAGCAAGGAGGAACCAGATCATACCCCCTGTGCCGATAAGTACTCAGTGTGTGGCAGTGGATGATATCATCCAACTGTTTTTTTTCTTAGCAACGGACATTCTGGGGAAGTCTAGTGTGATAACAAACAGAGTAAGTCCATTCTTCTACCTCATGAGTGTTCTCTCAACAAGAAATGGCTGCGACATTTTCGCTTCTCCCCTAATTAGCGAATGCAGCAGCTATTTTGCCCTGTTCGTCCTACAGAGGAAATCATAGAGGGATACTCTTCTTCACGTTTGGCCCCCAAGTCTACTTTATGCCAGTCCCATTAATTTTGTAAATTTTTACAGAAAGCTGCCATGTTGGAGAGCAAAGTCATCCTCATTGCACCTTACTGACCTCGACAGATTTGGTTTCCATTCCTTTGGCCTCACTTATTTCACCAACCTTGGATTCTGGATCAGACTCCAGATTGGGCACAATCCATCCCTACATCTCAAACCTCAGGCTGATGGCCTGGTTTCTCCTACTCTGATAATAGCCAGACAGTGGATGCATTCTTCCCCTGTCTGTCATATATGTATTTTTATTTTCCTATGAATCTTCAACACTTTTTCACTAGGCACAACAAATTTACACTTTGAATTGAAGTTTCTGTGTTAGCCTCTCATAAATTGTGCAGACCTTTCTTCCAAGGTGCTCTTTTTTTGAGACCTCTGTTTAGCGGTTGTTCTCCCCTATGGGATCTCAATTTGGTACCGCAGGCACTTATACATTCCCCCTTTTTGAACCAGCAGCTACATGTGACCTTGTGTTATCTTCTTGGAAAACGTTTTTTTTTTTTTTTCTAGTACCCATTTCCTGTACTAGACGAGTATAAGACATTCAAGCCTTCTTTTCAAAACCTCCATACTTGATTTTTTCATAAGGATTGAGTGATGCTATGAACAAATGTCTGTTTCCTTCCCAAGGTGGTGTCAGAATCTAAGATCAACCAGTATTCTTTTCTATTTTTTTTTTTTTTTTTTTTTTTTGCAGACAAGGGCGAATGCATGTTGCAGTTATTGGATGCTCACAGACAGTTACGTTTTTAAATATGCAGAACAAGAGAGATCAGAAAAATGGACCAATTGTTTCATTTGTAGAATTGAAATTGGGTAAACCAGTTGCAAAAGTGACTTTAGCTAGATGGACAACTGATTGTATTGCATTTATCTTTAACAAATTGGGTATTACCATACCACAACTGGTATAGTCTCTATTCTCTGAGGGTAGAACATCGTATGGTTCAACTGTGCTCAGGAATATCCTTTCTTAGAGTCCACCCGGGATTATAGGTAGCTGGGGACTCTGTCCCATCAGTTGAGGTTAGAATGAAAATTGACAACGTCAGATAAAGAAGTTGTGTCCTTAACATAACGTTCCATCTGCGTTGTCCATTTTCATTCTTAGGTTCATAGGTAGGTACTAGGCTATTGGCCCTAGGGCCTATATAAGCCTAGCCAAAGGTACCCTGGCTTTCGCCACCCAAGAAAATTATCTTCCTGTGCCACTGTCGAGCAGAGCCACAGAAGTGATCCCCGGGGTGAATTTCCTATCTCCCATCCAATCATCAAGATTTTTCTTGAACAGTGCTAATGAGGAGCTTTGTTTGATATAGATAGGTAGTTTGTTCCAGAGTATGGGAAGTCTCTGGGACAGGAATCTATCCCTCCAGCATGTTCTGTTTATTGTGGTGACGAGGTTTAGGTCCCTAGAGCGTGTAGCTTGTAGGGATTGGGATTTCTTTAAGTGGAGCATGTCTAAAAGCTCTGGGTTTGACATAGCTTTGTGTGTTAGGCAGAGATCGCCTCTGAGTAGGCGATATGCAACGGAGTAAAGCTGCAGTTTTTGAGACGGTCTGCATAGGGCATCTCTTTGAGGCCGGTAATCCTCTTTGTGAGGTATTTCTGTGGCCTTTCCAGTTGTTGTAGATGTCTTGTGAGGTACATACCAAAAGGGGCATTGTACTCTATAATGGGTCTAATGAGTGACGAGTAGAGGGGAACAATGTCCTCTTTTTTTCCTGGATGAGAAACCTTTTGTGATGAGGTGTGCCACATAGAAGGATTTCCTGACTACTGTGGTGATGTGTTTATCAAAGGAGAGACTACTGTCCACCTGTGTCCCAAGGTCTCTTATCACACTTTCGGTGTTAAGTAGACTACCACCTATGTGGTAGTTCATGGGTACTGAGTTTTTACCAAAAGGAATGACAATGCACTTTTTGGCATTGAGCTTGAGGCCATGGCTTTGACACCAGGCATCTGTCTCAGCAAGGTCCTTTTGTAGGTTGTCCACATCTTTTGGAGTTTTGATTATGGCTCCTAGTTTGCAGTCATCTGCGAACTTCGTTAGCCAAAGACCTTCTGTGTTGGCCTGTACTTCAGAGAAGTAGATACCAAACAGGAGAGGACCCAGGACTGAACCCTGTGGTACTCCACTTGTCACTGGTCTGAAGCTGAATTTGGAGTCTGCTACTTTCACAGTGTGGATTCTGTCAGTGAGCCAGTTGGCAACCCATCTTGTGACATAGGGATTTATACCTAGTTTAGTGAGTTTATCTATAATTCCAGAGTGGGGGATGGTGTCAAAAGCCTTGGCGAGATCTAGATAGGCTGTGTGAACCACCTTACCCTCATCTACGGCTTTGGTGACTGCTTCAAAGAAGTCTATCAGGTTTAGGAGACATGATCTGCCTTTTACAAACCCGAACTGGGTGGGGTCCTGAGTTTGGAGATTACCAATATCATTGTTTATAAGTTCCATGTGATACGCTCCATAGCCTTGCAGACCAGGCTCGTTAGGCTAATTGGGCAGTAGTTTCCGGGGTCTGTGGTGGCTCCCCCTTTGTGGAGTGGGATAACTGTCGCTGTGCACCATTCAGTGGACACATAGCCTGAGGTGAGGCTATGATTGAACATGGTACTTAGGTGGGGTGCCAGTTCGTTCTGTAGTTCATGTAGAGCACAGCCTGGGATGTTGTCAGGTCTCATGGATGCTGTGTTCTTGGCTTTGGATAGTGTGTTTTTTACCTATGCAGCTGTGATTACAGGAACTTTGCATTCTTCTGGTATAGAGATGGGCCCTTTAGGGGATGACAGAGGGGTAAAGTTAGCACTGAACCTATCTGCCAGGATGTTGGCAATATTCGTTGGTTCTGTATATTTAGTGCCATTATGCTGTAACTCAGAGCAGATCTGAGTGTTGCCATTGAGATTCTTGACATAGCTATAGAATGCTTTGTGGTTGTCTTTAGAGTCAGTGGCGATTTTGTTTTCATAACTAGCTTTGGAGGATTTTATGAGGGATCTCCGCTTCTTACTGAAGCTGACCAGGGAGTTTCTCCAATCATGGAATTTTACTCTTTTTTTGCAACAGTTTTTTTCTTCTGTTGTAGAGTTTGTGTATGGCAGGGGACCACCAGATTGGCTTCCTTTTTTTGGAGGATAGCATCTTGGTTCTGTTAGGGATTGCACGATCCATGCACTCATGCAAGTGCTTGTAAAGTGCATTTGTGTAGGATTTAGCAGTCATACCTCTATTGTCCATCAGCATGGGTGTCGTGAAGTTTGCCTCTTCTGTCTTAAGAAGCGTGAAGTTGGCTTTGGAGAAATTTTTTACAGTGGTTTCCCTAATAGGGGGTGGGGGAGGGATGTGGATGTCTAGGGTGATTAGCTTATGGTCGGATCTGACCAACGAGGAACTGACCTCTGATGTGGTGCACCGGTTGCCCATGTTGGTAATAACCAGGTCTAGGATATTGCTGCCCCTGGTGGAGGTGAGGATAAGTTGATCCATGGCATTGGAATTTATGAATTCCAGAAAACGTTGAGCACAAGAGTTGGTACACGAGTAATTTTCCCAGTTAATGGTAGGGTAGTTGAAATCGCCCATTATTAGGGTGTTAGGTTGTACCCCAATATTTTCCAGTGTATTAAGAAATGAGGAGTGGGAATCCTGGGGCATGGTGGGGGATCTGTAGCAAGCTACAGTTTGGATTGCGGTCTTACCCAGAGTTAGTTGCACTTGGATAATCTCAGATGCATTATGCTGAGCAACTAGCCTGGAGGTGTGGATATCCTTAATGAATATGGACACGCCTCCGCCTTTAGTGTTTCGGTCCAGGTTAGGTGGCCGAAAGGTGTGGTATGAATTATAGCCTGGTAATGCAGGGATACTCTCTGGAGCCTTGAACCAGGTCTCTGTCACTGCACAGATGTCGATGTTCTCCATTTTAAGGAGTGCCTCGAGAGGTGTATTTTGAGGTTTAGACTTCTAGCACTGAGTAGCAATACCCTCAGATTCTCCTTGCCTGTACCTGTTAGGGTGGTGAATTTGTCATTTGAACCTTGCCTAAAAAAGGCACTATAGGCCAGTATCCGGAATCCCAGGGGTGACAGGTGCAGGCCATCTCTGGCAAAGCATCGTGGCTTGTCGATCATGTCATCCCAGGCAGATACTGGATCCCCTTAGAATGACACCAGAAGCTTAGCCAATTGTTGAAGTCAATCATTTTGTCCTTGTACTGTGGTATCATTCTGGGTGATGGCAGGATGCTAGGGTCATACCTGCCTGGGCTACAAGATCGGACAGCTCCTCCATGTCCCTTTTCATGTAGTCCAAGGAGGTACGTCTCGGGTCATTCACACCAACATGGACAATGACAGAGTCATATTTGTACTTGTTGTGGAGTGACCTGAGTGCATGTGTTATGTGGCGGATCCTGGCACCCGACAGGCAGCTGACAGTAACTTTCTCCTTGTTTAGCCTGGTGAGTGGAACATCAATGTGCCTGACTATAGAGTCACCTATGACTAGAGTGTTGAGTACGTTGTTATGCCTTATGGGCTGTGGTTGAGTGGCACACTGAGTTTGTAGGCTATGTGTCATTTGGGTTGTGTTGGGGGGTGGAGGTTTCTTGTGTTTCTGCTTTGGAGGTCTCTGTTGCTTGGGCAGGTTTGTACTGAGAGCCTCCGCAAATGTAGGTGTGTGTTTTGTGTTTCTATGTGTGTGTTTTGGTGGTGTAGGTTTTGAGGGACTATGTGCTGAGTGTGGTGTGGTGCAAGTGTTTACCTTCTCCTCTTAACTGTCTAGTCCAGTCTTGGGTGAACAGAGCTTTGCTTCCAGTTTGGCTATACAAGTGCATCTCTCACAATTTGTAGTGTTGGGTGGTAGGAGGAGAGGGTTGTCTGTGTACATGAGGCAATTACTGCATTGCCCCAAGATGCCCAGATTCATCAGGTAGACAGGAGAAAACACAGGGGGGTGACCCTTAGACATGCCTGGATAGGTGCTTATTTGTTAAGTACTAGAAACTGTTTTCCTCTAGACAGTGAGGAAAGTTGAGTGCTGTAGTAATTTGTAGCTTATTTAGTGCTTACAATAAGTTCTGAAGAAGTGCTGAAACAAAAAACTGGCTAGTTCTAAGAAACAAAATTAAGCTAGAAGGCTTCCTTTCAACACAGAAAGGCTTGGGCCCTAGAAGCCTACAAATAGTCCTGGACACAGCAAGTCTATATCCAGGCTAGACTACCCACAAGAAAGGCAGGAAACAAGCTTAGAAAAAGTTTTTTTTTTTTTTTTTAGTGGAAAGAGAGAAAGGAGTAGTAGAAACTAAGATGATTGGCCTTCTCAAATGTTCTCCCTGTACTGGGTAGAATGAGGTAATGACACTAGACTGGGAGGAGGGTCCCAGATCAAATTTACACTAGGGGCGGGCAACTGCAAAGCCACCAACTATAAAAACACTATACCAACAGGGACGGAGGGTGGGAAACAAACTGCAGAAATGTTTCTCACAGCTGAAAAGCAGCAGTGAGCCTTTAAATGAAAGTTTTAAACAGCTAAAGGAGCCTCTAGAAAAAGAGTTTAACTGCAACAAGTTATCAGAAACAAACAACCCAACAGATGCTTAATAAAAGTGGACAATTTTCAGTTAATACCTCACACACAGTGAAACTAGCTAGAAAAATACACAGTACACAAAGTGCTATAAATAACAAAGAAATAAAGAACAAAATAAACAAAAAACAGGATACTTAATGTTCTTCTTCAACTTCTCACCATCCAACCCCAATCATTATGTCTACAAACCTCTAGATGATTGACCTATTATAAGGACATCACACGCCTTTTGCTTGAGCCTCTGACATAGTTCTCTCTTTAGGACACATACACATCTTTATGTATCCTTTATTTACACATAATGGCACATACTTTTATTTATTTTTTTAGTAAAATCAACAAACGAGATCTGATGTAACTTATGGCTGGTGCATTGTGAGGAAGGGAGAGGCTCGAGAGGGTTTTGGATCGAGGATCAGATCTGAACCCATCAGTTGAGGAAGAATGAAAATGGACAACACAGATGGAATGTTTTGGTAAGTACGTAGCTTCTTTTTTTTTTATCTGATGAGGTAGTTAAAATCCAATCAAGGGAGGTGTATTTGTTGTTTTTGTTGAATCTGGTGACATAACTTATTAGCTGAGTAAGCCCAAACAAGTTTGTGCAAATATCTTATGTATAGTATGTTAGCAATTGTTCTGGAGCTTTTTTCCCCCGGGCCTCCGCTGAAAATAGACAGCTCTCTCCAGTCGGACCTTCCCAGTAAACAAATGTAAAATAAATAAATAAAAGGTGATTGATACTGAATGATATTCAGGGAAGAAATGTACACAGCTGCTACCCTGGCTTTCAGGGCTTTAATTAGCCAGCCCCACATGCTTTCTTACCAACAGACCCTCTTGGAGCAGATAAAGGCAAAGATAAAAGGGATTGAGAATAAAGATGTGAAGAAGTAGTTGCTAGAGATTTAAGTGGTCTGTCGTACCAGATGTCCAAAGACTATAAGAAATGTAGATATGATGCTTTGGATGTAACTTGCAGGACAGCAGCAGTAGTGGGTTCAGTTATTACAAGACGTGCCTGGTTAAGAATTCACCCATCAAACTGTGTGAAGTCTGAGATCCTAAATGCCTCTTTAAGTAAAATATCTTTCCTTTAGACCTCCTGTACAAGAGTTGCAGAAGAAACTGGAGGGGAAGATCAAGACTACCCAGTCTGTTAGGCAGATATTCTCAGGTAGAAGTTTAACAGGAATTTCCAAGCCAGGACCCAGCCTTCTAATCCTAGACCAGAGCCCAGCAGATCTTGCAAGGGGAAAAGGATAAGAACAAAAAGAAAATGCAAGCAAAATGTAAAGAAAACCTGTGAGTTCTCACAGCCATAATCAAGAAAATCATACCTAACAAAGTGGAAAATGGTGGTCTTCTCATGCCAGTCAAGGGACCATGACTGCAAAACAACTAAGGTGGCATTGTTCTTGGAATACCCATCAGACATCTACAAATCAGACTTGTCTTCTATATTTATCCATTCATGCTTCTACTATTTCAGCCTGTCTGCCTTTTGAGCCCCTTTCTGTTCCAGACACTCAGGTAAGCAATTCTTGAAGGAAGTAATCCATGTTACACCACCCAACAGATAGATGGCTGTACCATAGTATGTCTGTTATGTGCTAGAAAAAAGTCAGCTGTCTCTCATTGAACCAACAGCTTCTTGCCTTATTCAGTGCCTCTCTTGGAAAGTGTTTTCATTTTGGCAGTAACCTCTGCTGGACATATTCTGGAATTGCAAACCTTAATGTGCAATAAAGCCCTTTCTAATGTTTCATCAAGATAGAATAGCTTTATGAACCAGTCCTTAGTTTGTGCATCAAGTGATTACTGAATTCACCTTAAACCAGACCATTCAGTCGTCATTATGTTTTCCTAAGCATCAGTACCCTGGAAAAGGTGCCCCCCCCACCTTGGTCTGTTGATGTGCATGGATGTCTTTGGTTCTAATTATATAAGACAAAACATCAGCTATTTTCTCTTTTGCAAAAATGAAACAGGCTAATCTTGTTTATCAGAGCTACATCTTACACCACAGTTTACAAGAGTTTCCACTCAGGACATCCTGGAAGCTCCTACCTGGCCCTCAGTGCACATCTTTTCAAAACATTATAACTTGGGGGCTGCATGTACAACTAGAACAGGATTTGCTTCTGCTGTCCTTCAAGGTCTGATGTCCAAATAGTTCATCCACCACATCAGACGTTCATCATATTGATCACTGTTGCAGTAACCTTGTCTATATGGGTTATATCCTGCTAAGGATATAACAGCTGGTCAGCTGGGAGGCAGATTTCCAATAAAGACCCTCATGAGAAGTGTTTATTCTGCCTAAGTGCTTCACATGATCATAACCATTGTACCATTTATCAGGCTTTTGTTCTCATAATGCTTTACAGACATTTATCCTCCTTATCCATTTATCTTGAGAACCAACATCTCAAACTTTTGACCCAGGGTAGCATGGCCGTATCTTCCTGCCTTGAGGTACAACTGTCTCTTAAGAAGACCCAGAAGTCTTATTGACTTAAAGCATGGCTGTGAGCGTCCTAGGTTGGTCAGAGCTAACATCCCACTGAAGAAGACATGAAACACATTCCTCCGATTGCTAAGGATCCTCAGAGGAAATGTCAGGATTTTACCCAGGGCTTGTTCAATGCCCTGATGGCCTTAAGACCACCTCAGAGGGTGACTGTTCCTGCTTCTCCTTGGTCCTCTAC
This sequence comes from Protopterus annectens, assembly GCF_019279795.1. Lineage (NCBI taxonomy): Eukaryota > Metazoa > Chordata > Ceratodontiformes > Protopteridae > Protopterus > Protopterus annectens. The sequence goes on from NC_056740.1 coordinate 375,278,062, forward strand.
TACAGTCAAAAGGATTAGGGAGTCTGATTCTTTAGATGAGGAGGTGGATTCAGGGGATGAGTTGTTGACCTACTACTCACAGATTGCCTCTTCTTTAGACTGTGGGTCTGCGGAAGAGGATTCTTTGAGTCCTAACTCTCCCTCGGAGGAATTGTCCTTTTGGAACACAGTAGTTTGCATGATTAAATATTTTAAGTGGGACTGCTCACAAGTCTCTGATATTTAAGAGGATGTATGAGCTGTTGCAGATGGAATCTCCTAATCCACCTCCTGTCCCCCTTGTGTCTGAAAGCTTGTTGGATACATTTGCAGCTGTCTGTTTCGGCTTCTGATTTCCAACCTCTGGCCCCTAAGAAGACTGTTTTATAAGGTGCCTGAAGTCTTTATGTACCTCTACAAGTATCGTTCTTTGCACCCTGCTGTGGTGTTTTTTTTTCTGCTGATAAGCCATCCAAGGCTTTGCCCTTTTGCAAACTCCTTCCTTCTGATAAAGACAGTCAGGCTATGGAGAAGCTGAGGAAAAAAGTGTACACTTTTGCCACTCTGGCCTTCAGGGCCATTAATTATCAGTATGACACAATACGTTTTGGCCCTTTTGTCACAACTTTGGGGATCTGTGACCTTCCTGACTCTGAGGGGAAAACTGATGCCCCATCCTTACCAAGTTCCACTTCTCAGGTTGCCTGTCACTCCATCAAATAGATGCAGCTGATGCATCTTCTAGAACTGCTGCTTCTGACTGAGTTTTAAGAAGGTACTCTGCGCTTTGCCTGCAGGCCTTATTGATGATATTAAGGCCAAGCTTCTAGTAGATGCTCCTTGACTCTCTTTGGTACAGCTGCTATTGACTTATTTAAGACTCTACAAGACAAAGGTTAACTGTTGCAGGATCTTAAACAAATCTTTATTTCTCCCATAGCCAAATTTTGTAGAAACTATCCTTCTAAGTTTGCCTTTGTACATAGGCAGCCTCATTAGCATTCTAAGGGGAAGAGGATTTCTAAGCATGTTTTTGCTGATAAACCCACCCACACTTCTAAAACTCAAAAGCCCCCATTTCAGGACAAATCTGCCTCCATCTGACATATTTTCTCCCCTTTCCCTCTGCTTGCTTCCCCTGTCTCTCGCTGTCTGGCAACAGATAACTTCAGACTCCTTGGTTCTGTCCATTATCAGTCACGGTTATTTTATGGTATGGAAATCCCCCCCCCCTCAGGTCTTCCTCAACTTCCTTCAAGTTCCTCATTTTTATGGAGTTCTGCAAAATTTACTGGATCAGTGCAGCATTCAACCCATTCCAGTATATCAAAGAGTAACAGGGTTTTACTCCAGAATGCTTCTGGTTCCCATAAAACAGGAATCTTGACCTGTCCTAGACCTTTCCCTTCTAAATACCTTTCTAAATATTCCTTCCTTTCGAAGGCTTTCCCCTCCAGACTGTGTTTTATTTTGTCTTTCTTCCACATGCTTTTCTGGTCTCCCTAGACCTAATGGATATCTGTCTTCATATTCCCAGCTACCCTTTATTTAGGAAGTTTTTACGTTTATCTTTCTTCCTGTCATTTTCAGTTCTCTGCTTTGCTGTTTGGTCTTTTTATGGGCCCAAAGGTGTTCACCAAATGTCTGGTCCTTGTGAGAGCCTTTCACAGGCTTCAGAGAATCTAGATAGTCCCATATCTGGATGACCTGCTTCTTCAAGCTCCCTTTCACTTCAGGCTTTTGCAGGATCTGAACTTTGCCAAGCTCCTTCTGGGGAGTCTGGGTTTCACCATCAGTCTAAAGAAGTCATGTCTGACCACTTCTCAAGACCACATTTTTCTGGGTTGCAGAATCCAAACCATTCCAATGTTGGATTTTCTTCCTTCTTCCAGGGTTCTGTCTATGACAGCCTACTTCCAGTCTTTACTTCCCCTTTCTTTCATTTCTGCAAGGGTATTTCTCAGAATCGTAGGTTTATGGAAGCTACCATTCCCATGATTATTTTTGCCAAGCTTCACATAAAGAAATTTCGGTGGTACCTAAAGATGGTTTGGCTCCTGCATTTTCACCCTATGGAATTTCCAGTTCCCTTACCTCCTTGTCTCAAACTCGAGTTTCACTGGTGGATTCAGCCGATCTCCATCAGTCCGGGACTGCCTTTTCAGATCCCTTACCCCTACTTAAGAGCTTTTCACAGACTCTTCCAATCTGGGGTGAAGAGCCTCTTCCAGCAGTCTGAGGGTTCAAGGTCTACCCCCCCCCCCCATTAGAGGTCAGACCACATCAACATAAAAGAAATGAGGATGCTCATTCTTACTTTTCAGGCCTTCCTTTCTCTTTGGACTTCAGGCCCTTTAAAGGTCTGTACAGACAACACCACAGTCAGGTGGTACAGCAAGAAATGGGGGTGGGGGGGACAAAGTCTTATCTTCTTTGCAGATTAGCCTTTGAAAAAGTCAATCATCCACCAAACCAGATGCCTTCATTTCTCCATGTCTTTCAACAGATGATGTTTCATGGAGTAATAGAGCCAGTTCTTCCTTTCTAGTTTGGGAAAGGTTTTTACTCGGTGATGTTTAGGTGGCAATGGGAACAAATGCCTGGAGACCATTTTTGGATCTTTCTTTCCTAAACCAATTTATAACAGTGCCCAAGTTCAAACTGCTGTCAGTTCACAACCTGTTATCTCTTCTTCCTCAGTCAAGTGTTCTGGTAACACTAGTTATCTGCCTTATCCTTTGGACTATCTACTGTACCTAGAGTGATCACAGATTGTGTAGCTCAGGTTGTAGCTTATTGCAAATTACAGGGCATCCACATTTTTTCATATTTAGAATACTTATCTTTGCAGTCTTTTTCAAAGTGTCAGAAGTATTTCTCTTGGGTGAGAGATCTTACTGAAAATGAGATTCCAAGAGAACATTGAAAAGATTGTGTTCCTGAGGTGTCTGCTAGACACCTCAGTTCAAAGAGCTTTTCTACCACGTGAAAAATTTATTTACACCTAGATCTATTTCTACAGTTTTCTTCTCAAAATTCTGTCTGTGAAAGGGAATTCCTCAGCAATTTGGGTCTCATGGCATCTGTGATTATCATGCTACCCTTGGTAAGACTCCAAATGAAGAAAAATTCAGTGGTATCAAAATTCTCTTTGGTCCCAGTACCCGTTGTCTTTTCAAATCTCTGTATTGGGATTTGTTAAATCACTTGGTGAGGACAACAAATGCACTTAACCCCCCCCTCATTTAGAACACCAAGGACAGACGCAAGTACATAAATATAAAAAAGATGTGTTTGTCGTAATCAAGGCAACTCTTTGAATCATCTTTGGTCCCCTAGACTTCTTCACGTTGTTAAACACAGTACCAAAGTAGTGGTACATTAACAATCAGGGGGAACTAGGTCTTCCCCCATTTGCAGACTAACCATGTTAGCTTGTGATATAGCTTTACAATACAGTCTCACTCTACAGGCATCCCATATCCCATCAAAGCAAAATTCTGTGTTTGACAAGCTGAGTAAGACTGAGGCAGACCCTGACAAACGGAAACCAGGTCTATTTTTTCTAAGATGTGATCCTCCTGATGGGAGTTTCTGTGATAGACCTGTTTGCCTCCTCTCAGATGGCAAAATTCTGCTCCAGGCCTCCATACAAAAAGGCTTAGAAAACACATTGTTTTTCTTTCCTTGGACAGAAATGTTCTTTTATGCTTTTCCACCCTCCATTGATATACAGGGTACTTCTGAAGACTTGGTAGGAATTCCCCAAGATCATTGTAGTGACTTCCTTCTGGGTCATGTAACGGTGGATGTTCATCGTGTTTCACTGTTGCAGTCATTACACTTGGGCTATCCTGCTGGCAGGCGACCCACAGTCTGCCCGAGTTCCAAAGTCTTGGTCTGGCGTCGGTTGCTGTCGCCTCTTCCCTGACGTCAGTGCGCCAGGGGTATAAAAGTTGCAACCGATGCCATTTTCTTCAGTCTTTCTTGCCGCGTGGTGCCTGAAGCAAAAGCAGTTCGCAAGTGCTGGTCGGCCGTCTCCTGAGATTTTCAAAATTGAATTTCAGAACTGAAGTCTTCAATAAAGCTAAGTACCCCATTGGGGAAACTTTTTCTTGCTCCAGACCAATGTCAGTAAAGTTAATAATTGTATTTCTTGTGGGAAGCAAATACCTCATAAGGACTTTCACTCTTACTGTATTCCTTGCTTAGGCCCTGACCACGACGTTACTAGTTGTCGGTTTTGTGCTAGATTCAATAAATGCACTATTAAACGTCGGTTTGATTTTGCTTTACATTATTTTGGACGAAGATTTAATTATATAATTGCATCGGAACAACCGATGACTGGAATGTATAAAAAACGCAAAGACAAAGAAAAAGACAGGCATCTGAGGTCCAGAACTGATGACGAAGCCTCTTCTAGGCCAGTCACCGGTTCGCCGGTTCTCAGTGAGGCGCTTTCGCAGCCCCTGACACCCGCTACCTCAGAGCCACAGGCCGTAACCGACAGCCACGTGGAGACACCGAGGCCTGTGGAAACTCAAGGTATTGGGCCTATGGAAACTATTCCCTCAGATGGGTCCGGAGCCGCTGAGCAGGCAACGGCTTCTGAGGGTGTTTTCAGACCTTCACAGCTTACAGTTAAGGCTTCTACAGCAGCAAAGGCAAAGTCAAAAACACCATTAAAGAAAAGGAAACAAGTGCAGCATTCTCCAGAACAGTCATCCATCCCAAAGAAACAGATGCTTAAAATGGCCAAAGACCTTATTACTTTAATCAGGGGCTCCCATCCCCCTCCTGACAAAAGGCCTAGGCAAGACACAGATTATGATTCCTCTGATCAGGTTTCCATTTCCTCTGATTCTTCTTCTGATGAGGGCTATTCTCTCCTTCCCTATGAGGACTCTGATGCTGAAGAGTCCATTCCTTCAGCCTCACTGCCTGAGGATTATTCTTTTGGGAAAACCCTGCACACCATGAGGGAGCATTTCCATTGGGAGAGCCAGGATTACTCAGAATCCAAGAAAAGGCTCAGAGATTTCCTTTTATTGCCTCAGCACAGGCCCCTGGCTATCCCCTCTGTGCTTGATATTGTAGATGATGATTTTTCTGAATCCAGTCTGTCTCCAGACTCTTTACCCCCTGCACCAGTAAAGTCAGACAGGTACTACAGGGTCCCTGACTCTCATAAGTTTTTGTACAAAAACCCCGCTGCAGACCCAGAAAAAATTTCTCAGGGTCCTAAAGGGGTTAAGGCTTCCACTGCCAAAAATCCTGTCCCCTCAGATAGGGATTCCAGAGCTCTGGACAGATAGGGGAAAAATGTTTACACTTCTGCAACTTTAGCTGTAAGAGCTTTAAACTGTCAGTTTCACATGCTTAAATATCAACAGTACCTCATGTCATTGTTAAAGCAAAAAATGGTTACAAACACAGAAAGTCCTGACAGTAAAGAAATGCAGGATTTATTGCATGCAGTTGAACAAGTGGGAAAGCATACTCTGCAATGTGGTTTTGATTCATTAGAGGCTTCTTGTAGAGCCGCAGTTACAGGCTCTGTTATTCGAAGACATGCTTGGTTGAAAGAACAAAGTTGACCTGACCATGTTAAAGTAAATTTATTGGATGCTCCATTACAGCATGATACTTTGTTTGGTGTTAAGGCAGAAGAGGTGTTAAAGAAAATGGAGGATAAAGCAAAGTCAATGCAAACTGTGAAAGATTTCTTACAGGTTCAACCACCTAGATTTAGCAGAAGCTGGCCTTCAAAAAAATGGTCCTTTCCAGTGTCAGACAGGCCACAAAGAGGCAGATACAGACGCCCAAGAGGCAGATCTCAGCCCCAAGGCTCCTACAGACCTAAACAATGGGGTGCTTCAGCTCCCAAAGGAGGAGAAGACAAATCACAACCTTATAGGAAACGGTCACAATGACTTCCCTCTGCAAATGCCAAGCTCTTACCAGTTGACAGCACCCCTAGGGGGAAAGCTAGCACTTTTCTTAAAAAATTGATACATGACCACCCAAGACCAATGGGTGCTGAATATTGTTTCTCAGGGGTACAGACTCCACTTCCACATGCTTCCAAAACCAAAAGGTATGCCAAACCTGCCACAAAACCAATGGGCAGAGGCACAAAAACAGATTGCGGCTCTTATGGATATGGGAGCTATTCAAAAAGTTCCACAAGAAGAACAGGGGCAAGGATTTTACTCAAGACTTTTCTTAGTACCCAGAAAAGACAAAGCCTGGAGACCAATACTGGACCTGTCAATCCTAAATACTTTCCTGGATGTTCCAAAATTCAAAATGTTAACACTACAACAACTTCTGCCCATGCTGGGCAAGGAGGCTTGGCTAGTAACTTTGGACCTCAAGGAGGCATACCTGCACGTCCCAATCAGACAATCGTGCGGAAGATACCTCAGATTTATAGCAGGCTCAGTGCATTACCAATTCTTTGCACTGCCCTTTGGCTTATCTACTGCGCCCAGGGTCTTCACAAAATGCCTGGCACCAGTAATTGCATTTTGCAGACATAAAGGAATTCAAATATATCCCTACTTGGACTTATTCAAGCAGAGAGCAAAGACATTCTTCTACAGCACCTGGCGTTTGTAAAAAGATTGCTAATTTGCCTAGGGTACACAGTAAACGAAAAGAAATCAAAACTAGTGCCCTCTCAAGAGATAATATTCCTGGGTGCAAGCTTAAATACAGCTGCCCAGATGGCTTATCTCACGCCAGACAAACAAAAGCAACTGACTCATTACTTTCAAATGATGGCAGCAAAGACCCAGCTCCCTGCAAGAAAAATTCTGCAGGCACTGGGTTTCATGGCATCCTGCATTCTACTAATTCCATATGCAAAAATGCATATGAGGAAACTGCAATGGTATCTAAAAAGTGTTTGGACTCAGCATTGTCACAGCCTAGAGACAGTCATAACCTTGATTCCCTGCCTACAACAGGAATTTCGATGGTGGTCCCAGGCCTGTCACCACGACAAAGGAAAGCCTTTCACCGTACCTACAGCCAGGCAGACAATAATGGATGCATTGGATTATGCCTGGGGAGCACATATGGCAGGAAAATGTATTCAGGGCACGTGGCCCAAGGAACAAATGCATCTTCACATCAATCAAAAAAAGATGCTAGCTGTACAGAATGCCCTGACAGCCTACAAGGACCTAATATATCCAGGACAACTATTAATAAAGATGGACAATACCACAGTTATGTGGTACATAAACAAGCAAGGGGGCACACATTCCTACCCCCTATGCAGACAAGCCATGACTTTGTGGAAAACAGCACTGACCTACCAGGTACATCTGCAAGCACAATTCCTGCCAGGAACAAAAAATACACTGGCAGACAAACTAAGCAGAAATCTAATGGATCCTCACGAATGGAAGCTAAATCCACAAGTGTTCAACATGATAATAAGGAAATGGGGACGCACAGACATAGATCTTTTTGCTTCCCCTCACAATTGCCAAATACAGAAATTTTGCACAAGGACTTATCACTCTCAAACATGGAAAGTGGATGCTCTATCATTCAGCTGGAAAGACCTGACAGTCTATGCCTTCCCTCCAATGCCTCTTCTCACCAAGGTGCTTCAAAAAGTCAGACAAGAGAGGCCAAAAATTATCCTGATTGCACCAGACTGGCCAAGCCAACACTGGTACCCAATCCTAAAGAGTTTGTCCCAAGGTCCACCTTGGCCTCTCCCTCAAATCCCTCATCTTCTGATACAACAAAACAATCAGATTCTGCACAGTCAACTCAGAACCTTAAACCTGGCAGCATGGCAGATAATGTAGCCACTCAGACTGCACCTCTCTCTAAAGCTGTTATGGATGTTATTTTGGAAGCCAGGAGGCCCAGCACTAGGAAATCTTATGCAGAAAAATGGAAGAGATTCTATGCTTGGAATGAGGCACAAGGGCTTGAACCACTTGTCCCTGATATACCTCAGATTTTGCAATACCTAACTGAGATGTTGGACAAAGGCCTATCTTTTTCATCCATTAAAATCCATGCCTCTGCCATTTCAGCGCATTACAATACGGATCCTCCTATTTTTTCACATTCTCTACTACGACAATACCTCAGAGGGGAAAAAAATATAAGACCCCCTAGGAGAGCACCAGTACCTACTTGAGACTTCAATTTTGTTTTATAGGTTCATAGGTTCATACTAGGCTAGCTGCCCTAGGGTATTTATAAGCCTAGCCAGAGTGTGTTTGGCTTTCGCCACCCATTTTAAAATAATTTTGCTATGCCCTTTTTCGAGGTTAGTATACTGTGCCTCTGTCTAACAGTGACACAGAAGTGATACCCGGGGTAAACCTATGATCCCCATCCACTCATCAAGATTCCTGTTGAAGAGAGTCAATGAGGGACTCTGCCTAACCTGGACTGGGATTTTATTCCAGAGTGAAGGGAGCCTCTGGGTTATGAATCTGTCCCTCCAGCATGTCCTGTTTATTTCAGTGCTGAGGTTCAAGTCTCTCGAGTGCGTAGCTCGATGGGATTTGGATTTTCTGAGGTGCAGCATGTCCATTAATTCCGGGTTGGACATGGCTTTATACGTCAGGCACAGATCGCCTCTGAGCAGGCGGTATGCCACTGAGTAGAGCTGGAGTTTCTTTAACCGGGCAGCATATGGCATCTGTTTGAGCCCTTTGATCCTCGTGGTGAGGTACTTTTGGGGTCTTTCCAGTTGCTGCAGGTGTCTGGTAAGGTACATCCCAAAAGTGGCATTGTACTCAATTATGGGCCTGATGAGGGATGAGTAAAGAGGCACGATGACCTCCCCTGATCTAGATGTGAATCCCTTCATGATTAGGTGGGCTATATAAAATGTTTTTCTAACCACTTTGGCCACGTGGTTGTCAAATGAGAGATTGCAATCAACTTGGGTCCCCAGGTCCCTAATTACTTCTTCTGTACTTAATGGATTACCACCTATGTGGTAATTTGTGGGCACTTTGTTTTTGCCAAAGGGGATGACTATACACTTTTTGGCGTTTAGCTTGAGGACATGGCTCTGGCACCAGTTGTCTGTTTCTATGAGGCCCTTTTGGAGGATGCTTGTGTCGGCTGGAGTGTCGATTATGGCGCCCAGTTTGTAGTCATCTGCAAACTTGGTCAGCCACAGTCCTTCCGTGTTGGCCTGTACCTCCGAGAAATATATACCGAACAAGAGAGGTCCCAGGACTGAGCCTTGTGGGACGCCACTTGTAACTGGTTTGGAGTCTGACATGGCTCCAACAATTCTAACCATGTGGGTTCTGTCCTTGAGCCAGTTTGCAACCCATCTAGTGACATAGGGGTTTATATTTAAGCTGGTGAACGTATCTATAATGTCCGAGTGGGGTATTGTATCGAAGGCTTTTGCGAGGTCCAGGTTGGCTGTGTGGACCACCTTCCCCTCGTCAGTGGCCTTATTGACTGTTTCAAAGAAATCAACCAGGTTTAGGAGGCAGGATCTGCCCTTAACAAAGCCAAACTGGGTAGGATCCAGTGTCTGTAGGTCCCCAATATCTTTATTTATGAGGTCCATGATGATCCTTTCCATAGCTTTGCAGACCAAGCTAGTCAGGCTTATGGGGCGATAGTTTCCAGGATCCGTTGAGGCACCACCTTTGTGGAGAGGGACCACTGTTGCTGTACTCCACTCTTTGGGTACGTATCCTGTAGTAAGGCTGAGATTGAACAGTAGTTTTATGTTTGGGTTTAGCTCTTCTTGGAGTTCATGTAGGACGCAGCCGGGACACCGTCTGGTCCCATTGATGCTGTGTTTTTGCTTTGGAGAGGGCAGCTCTTACCTGAGCATCTGAGATGTCAGGGGGGGGGGCAGCACTCTGCTGGGATAGATATTTGCCCTTTTGGTGGGGAGGGGGGTGAGAAGTTTGCGCTGAACCTGTCAGCTAGGATGTTGGCAATGTCTGTGGGTTCGGTGTATTTTTTGTCATTTTGGACCAATTCTGAGCATATCTGGGAATTCCCACCCAGGTTCCTAACATAACTAAAGAAAGCCTTGTGATTATCCTTTGTGTCCTGTGCAATTTTTCTCTTGAAGCTGGCCTTAGACGATTTTATGAGTGCCCGTAGTTTTTTGCTAATACTGATCAGAGATGCCTTCCCTTTTTGGGATTTTGCTCTATTATGTAGTAGCTTCCTCCTCCTATTGTATAGTTTGTTTATGGCTGGGGTCCACCAGACAGGACGTCTGCCTTTGGAGGATTGGGACTTGGTTTTATTTGGGATTGCATGATCCATGCATTCCTGAAGGTGTTCATAAAGGATTCTGCGGTCTGGGCCGTATTTTCCACAGGCCCTGCGGCTTTGAAGGATTCCACCTCGGTTTTGAGGAGTGTGAAATTTGCATTAGAGAAGTTTTTCACTGTGGTTTTCAGGGCAGGGGGTGGAGTCGGGATGTGAATATCCAGTGAGATTAGTTTATGGTCTGATCTTACCAATGAGGGATACACTTCTGGTCTGGAGCATAGAGTCCCCATGTTGGTGATGATCAGGTCCGGTATGTTTTCCCCTCTTGTGGGAGTGGTAACAAGTTGTTCCATAGCATTTGAGTTTATAAATCTAGGAACCTTTGGGCTAGGGTGTTGGAGCTAGAGTAATGCTCCCAGTCTATGTTTGGGTAGTTGAAGTCGCCCAATATAATGGTTTTAGAAAAACTAACACTACCTCCATTTGAACCAGCCAGCACAGCTGATCTAAAATTTTTGTCATGGAAAACTGCTCTGCTCCTAGCAATAACTTCAGCAAGAAGAGTCTCAGAGTTACAGGCATTGATGGCTGTGGAACCTTTCCTCATTTTTCATCAGGACAGGGTTTCTCTTGGGACAAACCCAACATTCATGCCAAAAGTGGTCTCCAATGTGGCCTTAAACCAAACCATTCATTTACCTACTTTCTACCCAAATCCACAGAATAAAGAGGAAAGACTTCCGCACACTTTGGATATACACAGGCAGCTACGATTCTACTTGGACAAAACAAAAGCTTTCAGAAAAACTGAGCAACTGTTTGTAGCATATGCTGCAGGATCCCAAGGAAAGCCTATTACAAAGCAGACAATCTCCAAATGGCTAGGACACTGCATCCGCTTCTGTTATGCACAACATGGCAAATCTGTGCCTAAGGGCATTGGGCCTCATTCTACCAGAGCAGCAGCCACTTCAGCAGCTTTCCTCAGAGGAGTACCAACCAAAGACATATTAGAAGCTGCAACCTGGAGCTCAGTGCACACTTTTACCAAGTACTAACACTTACCTCTCTACTCCAAATCCAGAGCAGGCTTTGCCACTGCAGTTCTGCAGGGCTTGTTAGCCTCGCCAAATCCAATTTAGACCCAGCTACCCAACCTCAGCTTTGGGATTCTACCCAAGTGTAATGACTGCAAAAGTGAAACACGATGAACATAGTACAGTTGTGTACCTACCATAAATGTAGATGTTCGAGAGTATTCACTGTTGCAGTCCAGGTTACCCACCCACCATCCCCCTCTTTGCTGGGACCATTCTGTACTTCTCATCTCTGTACAACCTATGTGGTGTATTTGCTTATAGATGAAGGAAACGTTTATAGTAATATATGCATGGTTGTTTGGCATATTTTTATCTTTTCAGCCTTCGTATCTGGGGGCACCTGACATCTGGGGCAAGAAAAACTGAAGAAAATGGCGTTGGTTGCAACTTTTATACCCCTGGCGCACTGACATCAGGGAAGTGGCGACAGCAACCGACGCCGGACCAAGACTTTGGAACTCAGGCCGACTGCGGGTCGCCTGCCAGCAGGATAGCCCAAGTGTAATGACTGCAACAGTGAATACACTCAAACATCTACATTTATGGTAGGTACACAACTGTACTTTCTCCCTTCTTTGAGAAATGGCCAGGGGCAGTTAGCACATGCTTCCTCACAGAGTGGATCTGCTGACACAAGAGCACAGTTGTTTGATACTCCTGACCCCAATCATCTTCAATTAACTGCCCAGTTAACAGGGTCTGTATTACCCTTAGGCACTTGTTTATTGAGGATGTGCAGCAGTTAGTAATGGAGGCAAGAAAACCTGCTACTAGAAAATCACATATTGACAAATGGAGAAAGTTTTGTAGTTGCCAGCAACATAAGCAGCACCCATTCAGGCCTAGTGTTTCTCAGGTTTTACAATATTTGTGTGAGTTACTGTCCTGTGGTCTTTCGTACTCCTCTATAATGGCTCCTCTGTGGGCTATTTCAGCATGTCTACCCATGGATCCCCCTCTTTCAATATATGGGTTCATAGGTGTTTACTAAGCTAACATCCACAAGGGGCTTTTTAAGTCTAGCCATGCATACCAAATCTCTGACAAGTTCAGGAGATGAAACATTTACAAGATAGGGCCTGGGAGATGAACCATTTACAGGTCGCCTGTGCCCATTAGGTGCCAAACCAGGGAGAAATGTCCTGTTCCCCATCCAGTTGTCCAGGGTGTACTTGAATTGAGTTAGGGAGGAACTCTGCTTCACATAGATGGATAGCCTGTTCCAGAGACAGGATAGTCTCTGAGATACATACCTATCTCTCCAGCAGGTCCTGTTTATATCACAGGCAAGGTTTCATCTTTAGAATGTGTAAGTCTGGTGCTGTTAGTTTTGCAGATATGCAGGAGGTCCATCAGAGTGGGGTCTGACAATGCCCTGTATGTCAGGTGTAGGTCTCCCATCAAAGCCTGTAGGAGACATAATACAGGGATAGAGCCTTGAGGCGGTCTGTATAGGACATTTTACTTAATCCCTGTATTCTTTTAGTGAGGAACCTCTGTGGGCATTCCAATTATCCTTATCCTTTGATCTCTCCCTCCCAACATGGTTTCAGACAAAACATAGCACCACCACAGCCTTAATTAATTTCTCTAACACCATCAACCAACTGAGAAATTCAAACCAGCAAGTAGCAGCAGTCTTCTTAGACATGTCAAAAGCATTTGACCCTGTCTCCCATCAGAAACTCCTTAGTACTCTTGCCTCAATAAACCTATCAAAGACTTCCCACTCCTGATTCCTAAGCTCTCTTTCTGACAGACATCAAGCAGTAGGATGGAAATCCGAACTCTCACCACTTCTGCCTGTCTCGGTTGGAGTCCCCCAAGGGTACATATTAGGACCCCTTCTTTTCACCATCTTCTCTAATGATCTAGTTTCATCCACAACGCACACTAAAATATTTCAGTATACGGGTGATTCAACTTTAATCTGCTCAGCAGATACTTTACCAGACCTCCAAATATTAGCCCAACAAGCTTTTAATAATATAGAAACATATCTAAGTAAGTCACAACTAATCCTCAACCCCAAAAAGACACAGTTAATGCTATTTACCAATAGCAAACAATCACCGACCACCCCTTCTTTCACTGTTCTCTCAAGAAAAACAACACAGTCATCCAACCAGTTGAGCAGTCAAAACTCCTTGGAGTGACAATTGACAACAAACTCAGATTTGACCAACACATAGCCACCACAATTAAGAAAGTTCACATCAAACTTGGCTCACTGTACAGAAGCAAGCCATTCTTCACTGACAATACCAGACTAGCCATATCCAGAACCTTCCTCCTCTCTACACTCCTATATGATTTCCCCCTCTTTACCAACTTAAAAAAATCAGACTTAACCAAACTGGAAACTTGCTACAACAAAATAGCCCGTTTCGCAGCCAACCTTCCCCACCAAACCCACCATTGTATTGCTCTACATAAATTAAATTGGCTCGAGCTACCTAACTTTCTTCATCTCTACCAATTTAAATTCACGCACAATATCTTCCATCTTGACAGTTGCCCAACCCTCAAGGAACTTGTTGTCCCCTCCTCATGCCTATCAAGTCTAAGATCTGCAGACAGAAACTTTCTCACAGTAAACAAAGCTAACAACACTCACAGTGAAGTCCTAGTCACAAATTAAATAGCCAAATTATGGAACTCTGTACCCCACACCCTCCAAAACACACCTGAATCTACCAGTTTTAAACAACTACTATTTTAACATCTATCCAAGAACTGGCATTGCTCCTGCGCCAAACCTGACTGCCAAGGTGTATATAATGCTTTCAACACACTGTCCACTCCTTACTTCATGTTCTCCCTCTCCTCAGTGTTTATTACTACTCAAAAATAAATATAAAGGAAATTTCATTATTTCATTTTTTCATTATTCTCTTTATTTATTATAAATTATTTTTCATTATTTCATTATTTAATATGTACACACTACTAACTTTAATTTTTCTTACAGTGATCTTCACTGAAATGCTTGTGTTTTTCTTTTTGAACTTGTATCTACCAGAAAACTGTATTGAATGCTACTTTGTATAGACTAACTAGAAGATGTGTATTCTGCATCTTACTGTATATACTATTGTTCTGTCTAATTATTGTATATTGCTTCTATTTCTGTGGAGCTTTTCTCCCGGGCATCCACTGAAAATGGGCTTCTGGCCCAGTCGGACTTTCCTGGTAAACAAAATGTAAATAAATAAAATTGTTGGATATGCCTGGTTAGGCACATATCAAAGGGGGCATTGTACTAAATGATAGGTCTGATGAATGACGAATACAGTGAAACAATTACTTTATTGGACTTAGATGCCTTATCCACATGTGAAAATGTGTTTGAAAGGAGATTTGCATTAGGGACCTCCAAGAAAACTGATGGCTCCTGCTTGGGATTTTAATCTTGTGGGAGATGAGATAATATTCGCTCCATTTGAACCAGCTCGTCATGCTGACTTAAAGTTCTTAACATGGAAAACTGTTTTACTGATTGCTCTATCCTCTGCAGTACGAGTATATGAATTGCAAGCTGTTAGGGTGAGTCACCCCTATCTCATTTTCCACAGACAGGTTTTCTTTAAGAACTAACCATTCTTTTATGCCTAAAGTGATACGCAAGTTTACTTTAAACCAGACTGTCCATCTCCCTTGTTTTCTTTCCTGAGCCCAAAAATATGGGAGAAAAGACTCTCCATACCTTGGATGTCCACAGGCAACTCTGGTACTATCTTGACAGAAAAAAATCTTTCAGATCTTCAAATCAGCTCATTTGTTGTGAAGATAAGAAGATGGGACATACTGTGTGTAAACATACTATTTCCAAATGGTTGTCTCAGGCTGTGACCTTCTTGTTACTCTCACCACAATGAAACTATTCCAGTTAGTGCCGCGGCTCAGTCTACCAGTGGCTGTTTGGAAAAGGTGGATTCTATAAGTATTCTATATGCAGCAACTTGGTCCTCTGTACGTACTTTTACAAACCACTACAAGCTTGATTCCTTCTGTAGGTCATTAGGCTTTGATATGACCCTTCCCCTTCCACTTCACAGATGTGGTAAGCTAGTGTAGTCTGCCCATATAGCTAAGGCTATTGCAGCAGTGATTAATATGATAAAAATAGTGCAGCTGTCCGTAAACTTACCATAACAGTAGATGTTCGAATGATTACTGCTGCAGTAGCCATTCTCTCCATCCCCCTTAGTTTTTTGAATATGTTGTTTTGCTAGGGTGTGTATGTGTATAAACAATATATATATATATATATATATATATATATATGTGTGTGTGTGTGTATGTTTGTTTACTGCTAGTCATGCCTTGTCAGTGCTCAGCCTCTCTCTCTCTAACTTGGTATGAAAGCTCTGAACGGTGTGATGCTCAAGCCTGTCTTTTTAGGCAGTTCAGCTCAAGCTGCCTAAAGGTTTGTGTGCATGGATGGTGCCAAGAAGCTTTAGAAGCTGAGCAGGATGTAACACATATAGCTAAGATTTGCAACAGTGATTGAGTATCTCCTGTTACGTAAATTTACTTACACAACTGTACTTTCTCACTGCTTGAGAATCTTCCCAGTTTTGAGGACTGTAACAGTGAATGCTACAATGAACAATAGTGCAGTTGTGTTAGGAACTTAGCATAAATGTAGACATCTAGGTAGCTTCACTGTTTCAGTCCATGCCAACTCCATCCTCCCCTTTCCCGAAAGTATTCCACTAGGAGTGTAGCGGCATTCTCATCTCACCCCCCCCCATGTACTTTTTTTGTCCTACCAGGCCCTCCTCGATAGTTTTGATACTCCTCTTCATAAAGTATGGTGATTGGCGCACCGGCCATTTATGGAGGTTCCTCCTAGTCCGTGGTGCTCTGGCGCTGGCAGCTTATCCCTTGGTTCTGCCAGAGCACGAACGTTCTGAAGATAGCACCAACCGATGCACCCTTTGAACTACTTAAGTTCCCATGTCAATAAGAGAGTATTGGCTGGAGCTCTTGGGAGGGAGGAGTTTTGAATGACTGGCTAGCTCTGAGCTGTCTGCAGGTGGGATATCACAAAGAGTGAAAACTGCAGTAGTGCAAAATTTTGGTAAGTTCCTATTGCAACTAAGTACATACCACTGTACTGCTGTATCCTTTGTGACAGATCCAAGCAAATTCCTTTCAGTTTTTGATTAAAAAAAAAACGTAACTTTCCCTACGATATCCCCCAGCATTAACCTTTTTGATCCATTCACTGTATCAGATAATTTTAAACCCAAATAAGTTGTGTTGTAGCTTCTGTTAAAAAGGAACATTGCACAACTGCTGTCTCTGAGGAATATGATTTATCTGTGTAGCTTTTGCTTTCCGCCTTTTAACTTTACTATCTGCCAGTCTTCTAAATTTAATTCCTGAAAAACAACAGCCAAATTCTGCTCTGTATTCAATAAGTATAATCAAAGATAATATGCATGCAAAGAAGCCTTATATGTTAGTCCCTGTAACCTGCATACAAAAAATACTTATACATTAGTCCCAGTAACCTTTAACCATTAGTTGGGATTTGCCTTAAGCTAATTGCCTAGAGCTTCATATAAAGAAAAATCCGAAGTGGGCATAGTGGTTATCCTTACCCAGTTGTTCTTCTTAAGTTTAGAGTTGCTACTTTTCATTGTAGCCAAAATCGTACCAAAACCACACCCCTCGAAATACCTATAACCCTGCCTATATCCTTGCCCAGTTTCTGCCCATTTCGTGACATTGTAGGAACATCCTCTTTTCCTGGTTTGCCTCACAATTGCAATGCTTTTTTAAAATAAAAACATATCGAATCTGCTGATTGAACAATCTCTGATAGTCTGTTTTTTTAAACAGACTATCGGAGCTTGTACAGTGATCCAATGTTGGCTATTTTCGTCTATTCAAACATGTGGGTTATCTGATCTGAACTCAAGCTTATTAGTTTCAGAGCTCTGACTCCTCCCCTATCCATAATACCCTAGGTTGAACTACAGAGACCCAGATCTCGTTTGCTGCTGAAACTGTTCAGATGTGCACGGAGCTGTCTATTACTTTGCAAAAGTTTTTACCAGTGCACTACTACATGATAGCTTTGTGTGTGTGCGTGTGTGTATGCATATATATATATATATATATATATATATATATATATATGTATATATATGTATATATATGTATATATATATATATATATATATATATATATATATATATATATATATATATATAGGTAGACATACATATGCATAGATGTTATTAATATTAACAGATAGTTCTCCTATTATCTTGTTTATTTTTTTTTTAATTTCTTCAAATCTTCTGGGTTTCTAATACCATGATGGGAATGTACCCCATTCCTAAGGCAAAGTATGATTGAAGTCAGTGAAATTAGTATTGTTTCAATCTTTGATGTCAGCCAGAAGTGCTATTCGCAGCACCCGCAATGTGCCCAGTAATGACCCCTTCTGCAATTCGTATGGAGATGTTCATCGTGCATACAGCTGCAGTAATCACAGATGGGTTTTCAGCCGTCAGGCGGTCCCTCGGTCGGCCGAATTCCAAAGTCTTGGTCCGGCGTCGGTTGTCGTCGCTTACTCTTCTGGCGTCAGGAAGGCCAGAGTATATAAGACACAGCCGACGCCATGTTCTTCAGTCTTTTTGCAGCGCGGTGCCGGCAGAAGCAGTTCGCAAGTGCGGTCGGCCAGCTCCTGAATTACGAAAATAATTGGAACCGAAGTCTTCATTAAAGCTAAGTACCCGTTGGGAATCTTTTCTTGCCTCAGACCGATGTCAGAAAAAGTTAATAATTGTATTTCTTGTGGGAAGCAAATACCGCATAAGGATTTCCATTCCCTTTGCATACCTTGTTTGGGCCCAGACCACGGCGTCTCGGGCTGTCGCTTTTGTGCTACCTTCAATAAGCGCACTATCAAGCGTCGGGCAGAGTTAAGCCCAACATTACTGGTAAAGCTTTTGACTATAAAATGTCGCACTACTACTTTGCGCAAGACCGCACGAGGTCCGCTACACCTACAGCTATTCCGTTCTAGAATTTGCTCCCTTAACCATCCTTGCGTTAGTCTCTGACCAGACCTGGGTCTCGGCCTTCCAGATACGTCCTTGCTTAGCACTATGGACAGGCCTCACATGGTGTCATTTCCATTTCTTTCTTAAGGCCTTTACTAATCCGCAGCCTCCCACGCTGTATATTGGACCATTAACATTTGTGTTTTTCATCAGTTCAGTCCTGACTGCCGAGTGACTCTTTATCGGTTTGTTTGAATTTGTCACACCTTACCCAGTTGAAACGCCATTCTGTTCTAGATTTTCTAACTTGACAGAGGAACATCTTAAGCATTTTCAAAAAAACATTTTTGCCTCAGCAGACCTTCAACCCTTTTTGATATGTGATGTTTTGGAGGCTGCTTAACCTGATTTCTGCTTGCCCAGAACTGATGGGATTATACATCTCCCAAATTTCAAAGCTAATGCTGCCCTGATACCATTCAGAAGGGATTAGTCATCCAAGAATATTCCGCATCTGATTTTGTAAAAGTATATATGATACCCATGAGGCCTTAAATTCAGTCATATGATCAAAATTCACATTTCTGTTATCCATTAAAAAAAGTCAACCTGAAAACAGTTTGAAGTTCAGGATAGGAAGTGCAAATTAGTGGTATATTAAATTTTTTTTCCCTAGATGTCAACGCTGTTTTCAGGATTACATTAACTCCTGCTAAAAAAATTCCTTATATGTGGAAAATTCAGATTTTTGTTTTTTGTATTGTTAAAATCCTTCAAATCAAATTTCCCAAATATTTAAATAACTTCCCTTTTGCTTCCCAAAATTCCCTTTCAGCATGACATTCTCAAAAAATCCCAAACTGATGTATTCTTGGGCTGAAAAGGCATTCCACTAAAGGTTGCTTTGCACAACAATACAAAAAACAATTCCCTTTTTCCCTGCAAAAGTCTCACTGGCAGTTTGGGGGGCTTTGCATTTTTCAACTGATGGCAAAATTGTCACATCGACAAAGGAGAACATGAGAAGTCTTTCACTTTAGCTTTCCCTGGGGAGCCAAATCCCACAAATAAAGGGAACCTAATCTTTGTTAAGCAGACAGCTTAAGGGGTTTAAGGCAAAAAGGGGAAAAGTGGTCCCAAGAAAAGGACCCTGGAGACCCCTTTTTGGATTTTTAAACACCTGAAAAATTTAATTTGTCCTTACAGTTTTTCCCAGCGGGCAAGGAGTTTGGCAACATGGATCAAGGAATAACCTCATGTCCCAATCAGACAAAGCTGCAGAAGATAACCTAGATTTCTTCAGGTTCAAAAACAAATTTCCCCATTGCCCTTTCTAAATCCCACCTTTCACAAAGTGCCCATCAGAAAGTCACATTGAAAACAGAATTAGGTTATTTGTACTGTGAAATAGAAATAGTTTTTCATGTATTAGGTATGAATTTTAAACAATGTGTTTTTATTTATATGTTTGTTTTTGCAGTATTGTTCCTTTAAATGAATCCTTTGGGATGGGAACATGATTTTAATTGGGTCACGTTTGAAAAGGGTGGGTATTTAGAGGAAAGCAATGAATTTGTTTTTTGTTCTGAAGAAGTCTTTATTGCTGGAAGAAACCTAGGTTAACTTGTGTGTTCATCAATTTTGTGCTGTTACCTACATTAAAGTTGGATTGGTGACTGATCCCGAAGTATGGTGTTGAACTGGTTGGACTTAGTTACAAGTTTGTTTGGTGTATGTAATTTATCAGTGTAGGATCTATCTTATACATTTTTAAGTACTCTTTTATCCATGAATGTGGGATACTGTGAAATGCATTTTTTTTTGTAGTCAATCCATACTATGCTTAGATTCTCCCCCTTTTTACAGTTCTCCACTATGAATTTATTTAGCAGCAGGTGATCCTTTGTTCCATGTGACTTTCTTTTATTACCCTTTTGTTCTGTTGCCATAATTGAGTTTTCTTCTAAATGACTATAAACTTTGTATCAATTCTGGTGTATAGTTTATAAGTCGTTGGAAGGCACGTTATTGGTCTGTAATGTTTTAGGATAAGTTGCAGGTTCCCCCAAACCCCACGTGGTTCTCCATCCAAATCCACTTCCTGCAGAAGGATCAGATCTCTGAAAGGTGGGCAAAAGGTTTACCTCGCCACTACCATAGGGTTACGATTTAATGTAAAACAACATTCTTTACACATTAAGGAAAAATGCTAAGAAAACAGTTTAAATCAGTAGTGCTTGAACAATGGGAAAACACTAAAGGGTTAATCCCAGAGCCTATTCTGAAGATCAGTCGTTCGCAGGCATGCCTGGCTTAGGGAACAAAATTTGCCCGATCAGGTGAAAGCTAAACTTCTTGATGCTCCTTTACAAAATGATGTACTACTTGGTACTAATGCTGAGGAGATACTACGGAAAATGGAAGAAAAAGCCAAATCTATGCAAACTGTCAAAGCTTTCTTACAGGTCCAACCACCACGTTTTAGCAGAAATTGGCCTTCAAAAAACTGGTCCTTTCCAGCCACTGACAAGCCCCAAAGAGGTAGATACAGACGCACAAGGGGCAGAGGGCAATCACAAGGATCATATAGAGGCAGACAATGGCAATCTCCAGCACCAAGAGGTGGTGAAGACAGTGCACAACAATACAGGAAGCAAAACCAATGACTCCCTCATTTCCATGCCAAGCAAGTCTCAGCTGGCAGCACCTTTGGGAGGGAAACTAGCATTATTTGCAAGCAATTGGCATATTGTCACAGCAGACAAATGGATACTGGACATTATAAACAGAGGTTACAAATTTCAATTTCACACTCTTCCAAAAATGAGAGGCATGCCAAACCTGCCACAAAATCAAAGGGCAGAGGCACAAATACAAATTTCAAAGCTCCTAAACATGAGAGCTATACAAAAGGTACCTACGCACCAACAAGGTCAAGGTTTTTATTCAAGACTCTTTCTGGTACCAAGAAAAGGAACCGACTGGAGACCCATTCTGGACTTATCCATCCTAAACACATTTCTACTCGTACCAAAATTCAAGATGCTCACATTACAGCAACTTCTTCCCATGCTGGGCAAGGAGTTTTGGCTGGTAACATTGGACCTCAAGGAGGCATACCTGCATGTCCCAATCAGACAAAGCTGCAGAAGATACCTCAGATTTCTTGCAGGTTCAATCCACTATCAATTCTCTGCATTGCCCTTTGGCTTATCTACTGCGCCCAGAGTATTCACAAAGTGCCTGGCATCAGTGATTGCATACTGCAGACTTCAAGGGATACAAATTTACCCTTATCTGGATGACTGCCTGATCCAAGCGGACAGCAAGCATACTACTGGAACATCTGGCATATGTGACACGGTTACTGCTTTCTCTGGGATATACCATCAACAAGGAGAAATCAAGGCTAACACCATCTCAGAAAATAACCTTCCTGGGTGCCAGCTTGGACACAAACACCCAGATGGCATATCTTCGCCAGAAAAACAAGGGCGACTATCTCAGTACTTCAAAACACTGGCAAAAAGTACCAGGCTTACTGCAAGGAAAATCCTGCAGGCTCTGGGATTCATGACATCTTGCATTCTTCTAATCCCATGTGCAAAGCTGCATATGAGGAAACTTCAATGGTACCTAAAAAATCTATGGTCTCAACACAGTCACAGTTTGGAAGCAATTATACCAATAATTCCATGTTTGCAAAAGGAATTTCTATGGTGGGCTCAGGCATGTCAAGTAAACACAGGCCTTCCATTCTGCAAACCTCAAGCAAAACAAGTCATAACCACAGACGCCTCAGATTACGCCTGGGGGGCACACATGAAGGACAGGTGCATTCAGGGCAGATGGTCCCAAAAGGAAAAGCACCTTCACATCAATCAAAAAGAAATGCTAGCAGTAATAAATGCAATTACAGCTTTCAAGGACTTCCTGCATCCAGGACAATTACTAATAAGAACAGACAACACCACAGTAATGTGGTACATAAACAAACAAGGAGGAACACATTCATACCCCTTGTGCAGACTAGCCATGACTCTTTGGAACTTGGCTCTGGAAAAACAAATCAAGCTACAAGCACAGTACTTGCCAGGACTGGAAAACACACTGGCAGACACTCTAAGCAGAAATATGACAGATCCACACGAATGGAAGTTACATCCTCAGGTGTTTACAGAGATAATCCAAGCGTGGGGGAGGCCAGACATAGACCTTTTTGCCTCCCACAGGAACCATCAATTGAAAAAGTTTTGTTCAAGGACCTTCCATCCAAAGGCCTGGAAAGTGGACGCCCTTTCATTCAGTTGGACAGCATGGACAGTTTATGCATTCCCACCTCTGCCTCTTCTGCCCAAGGTACTTTTGAAAGCAAGAACAGACAAACCGAGGATGATACTGATTGTTCCAGATTGGCCAAGGCAACACTGGTATCCACTCCTGAGGAGCCTAACACATACTCCTCCCTGGTCCCTGCCTCTAATACCTCTTCTGCTGACTCAGAACAGCTACAAAACTCTTCACAGTCAGCTGAAAACACTCAACCTCGCTGCATGGAGAATTCCTTAACACCACAACAGACCCTACTCTCCAAGGAGGTGCAGGATGTCATTTTGGAGGCCAGAAGACCATCTACTAGAAAAGCTTACTCCGCAAAATGGAAGCGGTTTTGCTGTTGGAATGAGAAAAGAGGCCAGGACCCTACAAAATTTAACTTGCCTCAGGTTTTACAGTACCTAGCTGAACTACTGAACAGTGGACTTTCATTTTCTTCCATAAAAATACAGGCCTCAGCCATTTCTGCAGAATTCAACACGGATCCTCCTTTATTCTCTCACCCACTCTTACGGCAGTTCCTCAGAGGGGCTAAGAATATAAGACCTCCAAGGAAGCAACCAATACCAGCCTGGGACCTTAATTACATACTAGAAAAATTAACATTGCCTCCCTTTGAACCTGCTGCCTCAACAGATCTGCAATATTTGTCCTGGAAAACAGCTTTCCTTCTGGCCATCACTTCAGCTCGTAGGGTTTCTGAACTACAGGCTCTCATGGCGGTGCAGCCCTTCCTCATCTTCCATCAGGACAGGGTTTCCCTTCGTACCAACCCATCTTTTATGCCAAAAGTGGTATCCAGGGTAGCCTTAAACCAAGCCATACACCTACCTACCTTTTATCCTAACCCAAAACAAAGGGGAGAGGCTGCTTCACTCTTTAGACATCCATAGGCAGCTACGTTACTATTTGGACAGAACAAAGTCATTCAGGAAGTCAGAACAACTTTTTGTGTCCTATGCCGTAGGGGCTCAAGGGAAACCAGTTACCAAACAGACCATTTCCAAGTGGATTGGCCACTGCATACGGTTTTGTTATTCCTATCATGGGAAATCTGTCCCTACTGGTATCAGATCTCACTCCACCAGGGCCACAGCCACCTCTACAGCCTTCCTCAGAGGTGTTCCTACTAAGGATATTTTGGAGGCAGCCACTTGGAGTTCTGTACATACCTTCACAAAACACTACCACCTGCCCTTATATTCCAGAACAAGAGCAGGCTTCGCCACTGCTGTTTTGCAGGGCATTCTGGCTCAACCCAGTTCCTCATAGATCCTACCACCCTTTGCATAGCTTTGGGACTCTACCCATCTGTGATTACTGCAGCTGTATGCACGATGAACATAGTACAGTTTTGTACCTACCATAAATGTAGATGTTCGAGTGCTAATACAGCTGCAGTACAGGTTTCCCTCCCTCCTTCCCCACTTGGTAAGGGCATGGGGCCTAACAATCCCTTTATACCACCTGACTGGGTTATCCTGCTATGTTTTATTTGCTTGCTTACACTGATTTTGCATTACATTGCATTCCTTGCATATGTGGATAAGTCTTATTTATGTATTGCCTTCCTTTTGGGGGCACCTGACATCTGGGGCAAGAAAGACTGAAGAACATGGCGTCGGCTGTGTCTTATATACTCTGGCCTTCCTGATGTCAGAAGAGTAAGCGACGACAACCGACGCCGGACCAAGACTTTGGAATTCGGCCGACCGAGGGACCGCCTGACGGCTGAAAACCCATCTGTGATTACTGCAGCTGTATTAGCACTCGAACATCTACATTTATGGTAGGTACAAAACTGTACTTTACATGTACTGGTAACATAGCCAAGTATGACTGTAGATTCTTTTTTATAAGATACATTGCACCTACTACTATTGGAACCGTGTGGGTATCCTTCTTCCATATTGCCCTCGTTTCTTTGTGCGTATCCTGATATTTTATGACTTTGTGTTTCTCTGTGCGTAAGACACTGTTGTCACTGGGTGTAGCGATTTCATGATCAATGCTACTTTTGTCTTTTCTTGGACCTGGTTTTCTGACATCTGTCTTTTGAAGTGTTGGTAATGGGTGATCCCATGTGATGTAGACTTTTGTCATTTTCTGTGATACTTTGTGACTCATGTTTCCAGTGTTTTTCAGCTAATTCACTTTTATAATATTTCCACAATCCCCAGTGCAGCAGTCTTGCCACATCATTATGCCTTCCAGTATACAGTCCTTCTGCCATTAGTATATCACAACCAGCAGCAAGGTGTGCAACTGTTTCCAGTTCTGTTTTACAGAGCCTACATTTGTCTGTTTCTCCCACGTGTTCAATGGACTTTGTAAACCATTGTGTACATAACCTTTCATCTTTTTGTTTGAATTTGTCTCTCCTTAACCATTCCTGCATTCAGTCCTGATTAACATGAGGTTATTCCAGATGTTTTCTACACTTACAGCTATATTTATGCATTTTCCACATTTCTGGCCTTCTCATCTGATCCTTCACCTTATATTCTTCATTTTGTTTTTTGGCACAGTCAGTTGCTGCCTGATTTTTATCTGCTTCTGGTTTGATTTCCATTCCCACTTGACGCTGATATGCTTCTGCTAGACTAAGAAGGGAAGTCATCTTAGATTTATTCTCCTCATATTTCAAAACTTTCAGTATATGTGAGTTTTGTGAGGTCAGCAGTGATATATGCAGTCCCAGGATCGTAGATCTATACATGCAGTCCATTTCAAGGAAGCCCATACCACCTTCAGAACATGGGATATATAATCTTGGTATGCACTGATTTTTGTAAATCATTTGATGAGCATGAAGCATTTTGTTTTCCTGTCGATTATAATCTAGCACCTTTTGAGGCCAGTCAGTCACTCCAAAACTGTAAGTTAGGACAGGAAGAGCAAATTAGTTTATAGTTTGAAATTTGTTCCTAGATGTCAACACTGTTTTCAGGATTACATTAACTCTTCTAAAATATTCCTTACTATGTTGTATTCAAATTTGTTTGTTTTATTGTTGATCCTTCATCAATTCCCAAATATTTATACTTCCCTTTTGCTCAAGTTCTTTTATATCACATTCTTATCCCAAACTGATGTTTTCTTGGTGCTGCAGCTTTCCTACTTTAAAGGTTGCTTTTGCACATTTATCAATACCAAATAACATTCGTATATTATCTGAAAAAGTTTTGACTACTTGCAGTTGTGCTTTCAGTTTTTCATCTGATGAGCTATACAGTTTTTTATCATCGACAAAGAGAACATGAGAAGTCTTTACACTTTAGCTTTCTGGGAGCCAAATCACAACCGTGACCTAATCTGTTAAGCAGACAGCTTAATGGGTTAAGGGCAAGGCAAAAGGGCAGTGGTGACAGAGAGTCCCTGGAATATCCCCCTTTGGATTTTAATCCCTGGAATAATAATTTGTCCTTTATCAGTGGCTTAACTGCATAGTGGTTTGCCACTGTTTCATGGTCACTGTGATGTAATTTATCAGTTTAAAACCGATCAGTCACCAATCCAACTTTAATGTAGGTAACAGCACAAAATTGATGAACACACAAGTTAACCTAGGTTTCGTCCAGCAATAAAGACTTCTTCAGAACAAAAAACAAATTCATTGCTTTCCTCTAAATACCCACCCTTTCAAACGTGACCCACACAAAGTCACATTGAAAACAGAATTAGGTTATTTGTACTGTGAAATAGAAATAGTTTTTCATGTATTAGGTATGAATTTTCAACAATGTGTTTTTATTTATATGTTTGTTTTTGCAGTATTGTTCCTTTAAATGAATCCTTTGGGATGGGAACATGATTTTAATTGGGTCACGTTTGAAAAGGGTGGGTATTTAGAGGAAAGCAATGAATTTGTTTTTTGTTCTGAAGAAGTCTTTATTGCTGGACGAAACCTAGGTTAACTTGTGTGTTCATCAATTTTCTGCTGTTACCTACATTAAAGTCGGATTGGTGACTGATCCCGAAGTATGGTGTTGAACTGGTTGGACTTAGTTACAAGTTTGTTTGGTGTATGTAATTTATCAGTGTAGGGATCTATCTTATACATTTTTAAGTACTCTTTTATCCATGAATGTGGGATACTGTGAAATGCATTTTTTTTGTAGTCAATCCATACTATGCTTAGATTCTCCCCCTTTTTACAGTTCTCCACTATGAATTTATTTAGCAGCAGGTGATCCTTTGTTCCATGTGACTTTCTTTTATTACCCTTTTGTTCTGTTGCCATAATTGAGTTTTCTTCTAAATGACTATAAACTTTGTATCAATTCTGGTGTATAGTTTATAAGTCGTTGGAAGGCACGTTGTTGGTCTGTAATGTTTTAGGATAAGTTGCAGGTTCACTCTTAAGTAAGAGCATTGTTTTTCCTGTTGTTAACCAGGCTGGTGTCTGGAGTGTGCATATAAATAGTTCTTACTCTTGGCTAAATCTTTGGGCAAAGATGTTAATACTTTTACCAGAAGTTAGGTACTGCATCTCGGCCTGGGGTTTTCCAGTTAGAGGCTGTTTTTAACTTTGTTTCAATCTCTCTGGCTGTTATTTCATCCCACTTCGTATCCTGTACCTTTGAATTTCTTATTTTCTTTTACTTTTTCAGTCCATTTATCATCTTTGTTATGTTCCACAGGATCTTTATAAGTACTTCTCCAAAATGTATCTATTTCTTCTTGTTTACTGCATAGTGTTTTACGTGTGCTGTATTTTCTGTTGACTTTTCTCATTTTTTCAGCCCTAACATGTCAGAAGCGTCAAGCTTCAAAAAATCCTCAAGACTATAGACACAAGTTACCCTCTCAGGACCCACATTCAAAGTCTGTCTATTGTCTTGGTGACTCACCTAGACATGGACTGTCAGTTTTGTGCAGTCTTTGCTGCCAAGTCTCTTCAAATACGGTGAGATAAGTTAATTCTTAAGGGGCTCCTTCCAGCCCAGACAGGCACTACCACTCTTTATACCTCTTCTAGTAAAGAGAAGGAGAATAAGACAAGACCTCAGGACAAAGAAAAGGAAAGAAGCAAATCACTGAAAACTTCAAAAATTGATCACCAGAACTGGCCGTGTCTGTTAGTACAGACCCAAAAATTCAGCCGATTAGCCCCCCCATGCTCCTTCTCCCAGGACTCATTTTTCATCGGAGCCGGTGACGTCTAGACTTCACTCTCCAGTGCTTCATGAAAAGAGATATTATCAACCCTCCTTGGTAACATCATCGTCTTGGTCATCTAGAAGGCATACAGAGATGGACGTTGACAAGATGATGAGGAAATGTTTGAAGCCCCAGATGCAGCTTGGGGTTATCCCAGCACCATCCCCTGAGAAGGTCCCAACTGTTGGCCATCTTAACCCCTCTGTACAAGAATCCACACCAATCTAATCTTTGGCTTCGGGTTTATGGGAACCGATTGGAATTGTAGTTCTTTTGTTGGTGCTGGAGCTCCTAACACTTTCAGTCCCAACTATATCCCAATCTGTCTTGATGCCAGTACCATCAGATCCAGATAAGGCTCTGAGCTGAGTTTCAGGTGGAGTGAGTCAACGCAGGGTTCTCAGAGCTGTCTCTTTCCTTCAGGGCCTTGGCTTTAGTAGTTCGGGACTGAGATCATCTTCGGAACCGAGGCATGTTGGCAGGAGATTTCCTTTTCCTCCTCAGAGTGGAGGGGAATCAGCACTGATACCAGCCTCAGCTTTTGAAAGAGTTTTAGCATCCTCAAAAGATAAGGCAACTGCTAGTCTGGTTCCACCCAAACCCCACCTGCAACCTGCTGCTTCTCCTCTACATCCAGTCATACAGGGACAGTCGGTACCAAGAGCTTCTGTGGAAATCTGCATTGTCAGTCCCCCATCTGATTTTGACTATTCTGCTGAATCCCCAGTAGGTGTTCCCAAAATATGGACATGTAAAAGGAAACATTTAGACTCATTACCAGAGTCTTTTAAGGAAGATACTGACTTAGAGGAAGGAGAGGGCTCCCCTCACTCCATCTCTGAAGGTGTCTCCTTTGGAGCCATTTAGAATGAATGACACAGAGAGGGGGTTGAACATCCCAAGACCCTTTTCTGGATGAGTCAGTATTCTTGGAGGCTTTTGGTTGAGGACCAACTTCGCCCTGGGTGGTACCACCTGTTGACCCCCTTGTAGACCTAATGGGCATGGAAGGACCCCATTGAGGTGGAGCCCATTCCAAGGAAAGCTAAAGTAAGGGTCCACCTGTAGATGCCATGGTAGTGGCAGCAGCCACTAAAAAAGAGCTATTGGAGGAAAGATGTTCACCATCCTCCTAATAGAGAGCCTAGAGTGATAGATAGATACGGAAAGTGGACTTGTGCTTCAGCAACCTTTGTCCTTCGATCGCTGAACTGCCTTGTTCACCTTACAAGATTCCAGAGAGACTTGATAAAGCAGATCACCAAGCCATATCAGGGGTACTGTCAGCAGATTTTCAAATAGTGGACTCCCGGCTTTCCACCCTTCAATTGTCTTCTAATGTGGCCATGTGTCTGCTGTCTAACACATCTGATGGTATGGCCAGAGTGGTGGGCACCGGCATCACCATGCGCTGTCACACCTGGATGCAGCTATGTGACTTTGCAAAGGCTTTACGTTGTCCTTCATTAATGCCCCATATGATTGTTCCACCTTGTTTGAACCTAAAGTCCAGGATACACTCACCAGAAGTCAGCAAGATGTAAAGACTCTCTCTGCAGTTGAAGTACAATTGCCCACCCCTCAAAGAACATTCTCTAGAAACCAGAGATTTGGGAAGAAAATGTGGTTCTGTACATGACTCTCAAGGTGAGAGACCTTCCCGTGGCTGAGAAGGAGGCAGTTTCTATGGACGATGCCCAAGTTGCAGAAGCAGACTGCATATTCAAGGCTTTTAAAGTCCCTTTTTGGAGAAAGCCTTTCATCTCTTCTGAGTGGCTGCCCAGCAGCTGCAAGATAACATCAGATTTATGGGTGTTAAGGATAATTTCCAGAGGCTATTCCATTCCCTTTTTTTTCTTTAACCCCAAAAGAAAAAGGAAAGTCCCTGATGTTCCACCTAATCAGTGGGACCTAGCAGCCATAAAAATTTCAAAGCTGCTAGGAGGAGTCATCCAGTCGATCCCCCATGTCCAGTTAGAATCTGGAGTCTATTCCAGATTCTTTTTAGTACCAAAAAAAGACAAAGGATATCCAACCCATTTTGGATCTAAGTCACTTGAACAAGTTGGTGAAACAGACAAAATTCTGGATGGTCACATTCCAGCACGTTTTACCTCTATTGAGGCAGGACAATTGGATAAGCCATATAGATCTCCAGGATGCTTACTATTACCTCAAAAAAGCGCTCCAGGAGATATCTCCACTTTCAGCAAAGAGCTCAGTCATTCGGTCTCACCACAGCCCCCAGGGTGTTCACCAAAATCATGGCAGTTGTAGTGGCACACCTGCTTCTTCAAGAGATCCAGGTCTTCCCATATCTGGATGATTTGCTTCTCATTGCTCCCACTGAGCATCTCCTTCACAAACACCATGACCATGTACTCCAGTTGCTTCAGAACCTAGGAATTTCAGTAAATCTTCCAGAATGTCAATTGACTTCAATGCAAACCATAGAATTTACAGGATGCTACCTGAATATAAAACTTCAAATAGTCGGCTTTCCTCTTGCCAGAGTTAATTCACTAGACATGACAGCCCTACTCATTCTTCACCACACAGGACCACTAGCAAGGTTGATCCTACATCTCTTAGGTCTCATGGCATCTACAATTGTTATGATTCCCGTAACAAGATAATACATGAGAGTACTACAGCAGATCTTATCATTGCAATGGACACAATCCATTCACCCTGTACATGCAAAGATCCAAATTACACAGGTATGCAGAAACCACATCTCATGGTGGCTAACCTCCCCACTGGTGGCTAACGGCCGTCCTTTCCATATGGATCCTCCTACAGCAACTGTGACCACGGATGCATTCCTTCTAGGGTGGGTGGGGGTGCATTTTGAAGAGAAACATGGCCAGTCTTCACGTCAATATCTTTGAGATGAGAGCAGTTCTCCTAATGTTGAAGGCATTTCAGGACCTACTCCCCAAGGGTGTGATATCCATTCAGATAGACAAAATGACTGTTGTATGGTACATCAACAAACAAGGAGGAACCCATTCTTACCCTCTTTCTTGAGAAGCCATGAAGGTTTGGCGGTGGGTGATGTCTTCACAGTGCTTTCTAATTGCAATACATATCCTGAGGCTCAACAGTGTACTTGCAGACATATTGAGCAGAAT
Organism: Protopterus annectens; assembly: GCF_019279795.1. Classification (NCBI taxonomy): domain Eukaryota; kingdom Metazoa; phylum Chordata; order Ceratodontiformes; family Protopteridae; genus Protopterus; species Protopterus annectens. The sequence goes on from NC_056740.1 coordinate 375,309,044, forward strand.
GCTTCTAATGCCTCATGAGTGGTCTCTCGACCCTGTGGTGGCACAAACAGCTGCTGGGGCTAACTTGTGTGCGATCCCTTTGCCCTCTGCCTGAGTAACAAATGCAGAAAGTACTTTGCCATGATTTCCCCACAGGAAGAGTCACAGAGGGATGCTCTCTGGTCCACAGGTGGCCCCAGGGACTTCTGTATGCCTTTTCCTAGTTACCTCTAATGAACAAGTTTATCCTCATTGCACCTTTTTGGCCACAGCAGACTTTGTTCCCCTTCCTGTGGCCTCTTCTAGTGCATCCTCCATGGATGCTGGATTAATATCTATGTTTCCTATCCCATCCCTCTGGACTGCCTCCTCTGGATCATTTGTCCATGAAATTAACTGCATAGTACCTCCAATTTTAACCTTAGGCAGATATGCCAGGCTTCCTGCTGCAGTGGTCAGCTTTCTGTCAGCTTCTCAGAAACTCTCTCTTAGAAAAATTTATCACAGCAAATGGAAGAGATTTTCAATTTGTGCCCTTTCCAAGGGACTAGACCCCTTTTCAGCACCAATACCATCTGTACTTGAATTTCTGTCTGATCTATTTGACAAAGCTCCAGTTATGCAACTGTCAAGATTCAGTTGGCAGCTATTTCAGTTTCCATGTTTGGGTTATTAATATGCCAGTTGCATCACTTAAGATTTCAAAAGCATTCCTTAAGGGTACATTTCTGTTAAGACTGCTGTTAGGAACCCAGCACCTCCATGGGACATTACTGTTGTCTTATAATCCCTCGTACAGCCTCCTTTTGAACCTGCTAATAAGATAGACTTAAAATTTCTGTCATGGAACACTATTTTTCTAGTCGCAGTAATATCAGCCAGACAAATCCCAGAATTACAAACCCTTTCATCAAAACCCTCATACTGTTTTTTTCACAAGGAAAGGGTTTCCCTCAGAACTAATGCATCCTTTATCCTTAAGGTGGCATCTGATACTAACTTAAACCATCTGTACATCTCCCGGTATTTTTTCCAAGATTGTCCAACAAAGGAGATTCTTCATTTATGAGATGTTCACATGCAACTCTGATTCTGTATTCACAAGGCAATGGATTTCTGAAAAGCTAGTCCCAAATTAGTCAAAGCAGTTTCTAAAGTAACCTTGTCCAGATGGCTTTCAGATTGTATCTTCTTTGTATTCCAAAGAAAATGCTTGCCTTTGGGATGTAAACCTAATGTGCACTCATCGAGAGCGGTTTCTACTACTTCAGCCTTTAGCAGTGGATTATCAGTTAATACTTGTGCAGCACCTACCTGGGCAACAATGCACACCTTTGTGTCCCACTGTAAGTTGGATGAACAGTCAAGATCACACTCCTCATTTGGCTCCATCTTACTCGGGAATGTCCTTCCCTGATACCACCCAGTTGACAACTTGGGATTCTGTCCCTCTTGTTTGAATGAACAAAAATAGACCACATTGGATATAAAAATGATGTACTTACTATAATATTAGATCCATGTTCTCTCATTCTTGTCCGCTTCAAACGCCCTCTGATCCCCTTCCAAATTCTCACCTTTGGCTTTTAGATGACCAAGTGGAGATTTAACTCCTGTTTGACAGTGTCATTAGAGTGAATTCTTTTCTCACCTTTGGCTTTTAGATGACCAAGTGGAGATTTAACTCCTGTTTGACAGTGTCATTAGAGTGAATTCTTTTCATCAGTCACTACTTTTAGTAGGTTGTTTTCCCTCCATCTCAAGTTTTCTTCCTTTGCCTAGGTTGTTTCACTACAGTTCATACACATAGACAGATAAATGCATATAATACATACATACACAACCATATTTCAAATTCTTAAACCAATTTAGAAGCAAACTCGAGCTGAGTATTAGTAGTTCAATCTACGGTACTATGGGCAGGAGAGGAATCAGCTGTAAAACTGATAAGCTCGAGATCGGTGCCAAGGACAGATCCTGTCAGATCCGACAACACGCATTTGAAGTGGACAAAAATGAGACAACGTAGATCTAACATTATGATAAGTAGATAACTTGTTTTACCAGACTAACGGACAATCGGTTTGATTTTTGGATAGTCCAGGAAAAAAAATGGATAGGTGGAAACCCTAGTGTCCAAGAAAGCCTATTCCTTACTTTTTTGCCTGCAATGTCTTGATATACTGTTTAAAGTAATTTAACAAACTGCTTAGGAATTTTAGATACAGTCGTAGTTAAAAGATATGATGCCCTCACCCTGTTAAATGTTTTTTCACTATCTAGGCTTGCTACTAATACAGAATGTTTCATTGTAGTGGCATCTTTTGTCACAAAGCAAGCCATCTCAAGTAGTTCTGGCAGGTAACAAATCCTACTAAGTAAAGCAATGTAGTAGGCAAACCAATTCCAAGAGCCGACACAAAGTGTTGGAATAACATTATTTTAATGAATTCATAAATGCATTAAAGAAACTCCCTTGCACACACAGTCCCAGCCACATATATATATATATATATATATATATATATATATATATATATATATATATATATATACACATATATATATATATATATATATACATATATATATATATATATATATATATATATATATACATACAGTCATTAACACTAGAACAGCCAGTGTTTTCATTATAACTACTTCAAAATCAAATGTGAATGGAATACATTAAAAGCTATTTATTTACTTCCTGTAATGATGTCATATCCTATAAAAAAACATAAAATAGAGGGTACTTCCATAAAGATAATTAAAACAAGATGGTCAAAAACCTTAAAGTATGTAGTAATAAATATGCATTAACTGCACTAAGTTCTCTAAATACGTTTGTAAATATGAACTTATGAACTAAAGGGATACTAACCAAATTATTCACGTATTTCTTAAGTTATTTGTTGCTGCTGTAAGGTGTATGCTCGTTTTTTGATTAGTATCTCTTTAGGTTCATATATTTAATTGATCTGATGTCCTTTTCATTCTCCTCACAAGTAGGTCTAGGATCTGATCCTCAGATCCAACTCAGCCGCATACACAAGACTTCAGATCCAAAGCTCAAGCTCCTCCCTTTACCCACAATGCTCCATACCATCCCCATCTCCTCAGATCTCGTTTGATGCCATAACCTCAGGACAGAAGATCCCACTGCTCGAGTAAGAGTGTCTTTTTGGTGAATTTTTCTATGTAGTTCTGGTGCTTTTTTGTGCCTTATTATTATCTTAAAACTTAGTGTTTTCTCTTTATCCTCTCTCAGCTATTCACAGGCATTAGGGTTCTTTGATAATTTCCTATTTACCCCTTTTCTGTCATACCACTGCTAGTTCTTGACCGGTACTTTACTGTTCCTCTAGTTTCTGCTTTACAAAAAAAAAGTTGTAGTTTTTCTCTACTGTTAGATAAGTTTATAGTTCATATACTTTTAACCTTCAAGTTAAATTTAAAGTTGTTGAAACCCTTCCTTTTTTCCAGGTTTACTGTTTTCTTCTGTGTACTATGTCTGAAAAACCTGCTTTGGAAAAGCCTATGGGTTATAAAAAAGGGCACTTTTTGTGGACATAAGATTCCCAATTCTGATGCCCACAAGAAGTGCGTCTGGCTGTTTGGGAGCAGGCCACCTGAATACGTCATGCGCTGTGTGTGCTACCTTTAATCCAAGGGCCCTCTCCAATTACAGAAACAAGTTGATCTTGAAGGATTTCTTCCAGCTGGGACTCAACCCCCCACAAAACCAGCTTCAGTGGTCTTGGAGCTGAAGAAGAGGCATCATCCCAAATCCCCAAAGACTTCCTCAGGGGCTTCCAAAAAGCTTCAGAAAGTCTCAGCTCTGACCCCCTCGGATCCAAGGCCTCTCAGGCAGCCCTCAGATCCACGGCTGCTACTACCAGTTCTCCTATACAGTCCACTTCTGTTTTGGATCCCTGTCCATCAGATCTGATGAGCAGAGTACATATGCCAGAATTTGTCCTAAAACCCGTGTCTCTGGCTTTACCCACCAAGTTATTTCAAACACCGACCAAGCACTCCAGGCTGGTATCTACAACTTCTTCTAGGTCTTTAAGAAGCTTGTCTGAGGCCGATATGGACAGGATGATGCCGAGATTTCTTAGGACTCAGATCCAGATGGGGGTCCTGCCAGCTCCATCCCCTCCTGGATCCATGAGCACACTGGCCCAGCCAATTCTGTCTCCTCCTCCGTTCCAAGCTGTGGTTTCGGAGTCCCAGGATCCTAGGTTTTAGAGAGGTTCGACTTCAGATTCGAGGAAGCTAACTGACCGTAGCCCTGACCAGCCCTGCTCTGACGCCTTCAGATCAGGGTGTCTTGGATCCGAGGGATTGAGTTCGGGTCCTACTTTGTCCGATCCTTCCCTTCCCCTCAGTGCATCGACCCTCAACGGCTCGTAGCTGATTCTCTTTAGATGGTTTGTATCCAGGGTTTGCCCTGACCTTCCTTCTTTGGCTGCTTCTGCTCCGAGGAAGGGAAGAGAGGTTTCCTGGCATCCATCAGCCTTTCAGGTTATAGAAAGGGCTTTCCCTCTGCACAGAGAGCCATCCTGTTTAGTCTCTGATCCTATCCCTTGCCCCTCATTGGGTCCAAGCTCTGAGCCTACCATTACTGCTACACAGGGTCAGCCAGCTCAAGGAAGCCTCCACACATGTTCCCATGGGAGAATCCCCCTCTCTTCCGACAGCTCTCCCTAGCACACAGCGGAAGAGGTAACTTGTAAGAGAACATGCAAAATGAGGCACATAGACTCCCTAATGGAATCTCTCACTGAGGACACCAGTTTTAATGAGGGGGCAGGATCCCCCTGATGACATCTCCTTTAAGGACATCCTAGAAATCCTCGAGCTGAAAGGTGTCTGGTCCTCCCAAAGTCCTTCTCCTGAGGAATCAATGTTCCTGGAGGCTTTTGGGTCTGGCTCATTTACGTCTTGGGTGACCCCCTCCCAGTGGATGAACTTATTGACTTTGTCTCCTGCTGGGCTTGGAAGGAACTGGAAACTGTCAAGCCCATCCCCAAGTCTCCAGATAAATTTTAGTTCCCCATCAGACAAACCTCATTGGAGCAAGAGTGCCCCGGTTGATGCCATAGTTGTGGCGGTGACCACTAAGCAGGAGCTAGCAGAACAAAGCTCCTCTGTCCATCCACTGAAGAAGGAGTCCAGAGCAATGGACAGGTTTGGAAAGCACATATACACCTCGGCCACTTTTGAAGTCATTAAATTACCTGGCACACTTTACTGACTTACACTGAGATTTGATCAAACAGCGTTCAAACTTTCTTGAGTCCATATCTGCAGAGGACCTCAAGAAGGTTTCTCCTGAACTGGCTATACTCACATGCATTGCCAATTCACTGATGAGTTTAATTTCCCATACAGTGGAGGATACCTCATGAGCAGCGGGCTCAGGCATAGCCATTAGGAGACATCCTTGGATGCGACTATGTGACTTTATGGAATCCTTCAAGACATCTTTTGTTAATACCCCCCTTCAATGGCTCCTCCTTGTTTGGGCCATCGGTAAAAGATGTGCTCACCCGCAGCGAGCAGGAGGGAAAGACCTTGTCTGCCACTGGAATCAAGTTTTCTACCCCTCAATGTACATTAAGTGGTAAGAAACTGTAGTTCTGGAAGTCTCAGGGACCTTTTCAGGACTCGCTTGGCGATACTTCCTCCAGAGTCAGAGGAGTAGGGTTTAATGGCAGACGCTGCTTCAGAGGCAGAGGGGGGTCCGCAGAACCAGGGCTTCAGTGACGACTTCTTTAATAGGCTCTATCAGTGCTCTTGAAGTGCTGCCCAACTATCCATCTCAGGAGGCAGTCGGGGGTCATGTTTTCCTGAACCTGCAAGCCTGAACAAATCTCACAAACAATACATGGGTGCCAAGTATAATATCCAGAGGTTACTACATTCCCTTTTTCCTTCCACCTCCCGTCACAAGGAATAAACTCCACGAGGTTCTACCCAGTCAGAGGGAGTAATGCATGTCAAGAGGTTCAAAAGCTGCTACAAAAAAGAGCCATTCAGTAGGTCCTGCCCAAACAAATAGGATTTGGAACTTACTCCTGCTTCTTTTTTAGTGTCAAAGAAAACAGGAGACCTGAGACCAATTCTTGGATCTTAGCAGTCTGAATCAGTATGTAAAGAAGTTAAAATTCCAAGTGGTTACGATTCAGTCCATCCTGCCTGTTCTGCGCAAGGATGATTGGATATGCTCTGTAGATCTCCAGGATGTGTACTATCATATCAGTATAGCAGGCTGTCCAGGAGACACCTGCACTATAGGCTAGGAGCCAGTCACTACCAGTTCAGAGCACTGCTCTTTGGTCTCAGCACAGATCTGGGATGTTCATTAAATGCATGGCAGTCGTGGTAGCTCACTTGAGACTCAAAGGATTCCAGGTTTTTCCCTATCTAGATGATTGGCTCCTCACCACCCCAACCAGGTATCAACTTCGACAAGCCAGGGATTACTTGCTTCCAATCTCCAACTCCTTAGGTATTATGAAAAACCTTGCCAAATTAAAGCTGTACAGAATCTGGAATTTTTATAAACTCGTGGATGCTACGATTCAAGTGGCATCACTCGCTCTTCATTGCATCATATCATTAAGAAATCAAGTGCGGGACTTACTGTTTCTTCCGTCCCCTCCAGTAAAACTAGTGTTGCAAGCACTGGGTTCAATGTCAGCTGCCATTATTCTGGTTCCTCTAGTAGGATTCTTTATGTGAATCCTTCAGTGGACACTGGCAGTTCAGTGGCCCATTTTTTACCAACATCTGTCCTTTCCCATAAAACTCACTCCTATTTGCAAATGTCATGTTCGTTGGTGGACCCAGTCAGAAAATTTCTTTCTGGACAGACCGTTCTCTGTTCTTCCTCCAGTAGCCACAATGACTACGGATGCTTCCCATATGGGATGTGGGAGCATTTCATGGGAAAGGTGGTGCAAGGCACTTTGTTCCCTCGAAGACCAAGTTGCATGTCAGTGTCTTAGAGATGAGAGCAGTCCTATTAAATTTGCAAGCCTTTTAGGCTGTTCTCCCTCTAGAGACTATAGCAGTCCATATGGACAACATGTCAGTAGTCTGGTACATCAGCAAACAAAGAGTAACCCATTCCTACCTATTGTGCAGAGAGGCCATGGGTCTGGGAATGGGTGATCTCTTCAGACCGCTTTCTTATTGCAACACACATACCGGAGAGAACAAATGCACTAGCAGACAGACTCTTTTCAAGGAAGAGGCTAGTTTTTCTACTGTCAAACTTCAGTTCGTAGGTTCATAGGTAGGTACTAGGCTATCTGCCTGAGGGCATTTATAAGCCTAGCCAGAGTGTGTCGGCTTTCACCGCCCCATTGATTAATTAACTGATCCTCTGTCAAGCAGAGCCAATGAAATGATCCCAGGGGTGTATTTTTTGTTACCTATCCACTCGTCAAGGTTTCTCTTGAAGAGTGTTAGTGAGGGGCTCTGCCTAATGTAGTTTGGAATTTTGTTCCAAAGCATGGGGAGTCTCTGTGACAGGAATCTGTCCCTCCAGCATGTTCTATTTATTGTTGTGGAGAGGTTTAGCTCACTAGAGCACTTGGCTCGCAGTCACTTGGATTTCTTTAGGTGGAGCATGTCCATCAATTCTGAGTTGGACATGGCTTTGTAAGCGATATGCCACTGAGTACAGCCAGAGTTTTTTCAGTCAGGCTGCATAGGACATATGTTTGAGGCCAGTAATCCTCTTGCTGAGGTACTTTTGTGGTCTCTCCAGCTGTTGGAAGAGTCTTGTGAGGTACATCCCAAGTGGTGCATTGTACTCTATGATGGGTCTGATGAGTGATGAGTAGAGGGGCACTATAACCTCTTTATTTCTAGATGCGAACCCTTTAGTAATTAGATGGGCCACATAGAAGGATTTCCTAACTACTTTTGCAATATGATTGTCAAAGGAGAGATTACTATCTACCTGGGTCCCCAGATCTCTTATTACCTCTTCTGTATTAAGGGGGCTGCCACCTATGTGGTAATTTGTGGGTGTTTTGTTTTTCCCAAACGGGATGACTATGCATTTTTTGGCATTTAGCTTGAGGCCATGACTTTGACACCAGGTGTCCGTCTCAGTTAGGCCCTTTTAGAGGATGTCCGTGTCAACCGGAGAGTCGATTATGGCTCTCAGTTTGCAGTCATCGACGAACTTGGTTAGCCATAGTCCTCCTGTGTTTGCCTGTATTTCTGAGAAGTGTATGCCAAACAGTAGGGGTCCCAGGACCGAGCCTTGTGGGACACTACTTGTGACTGGTTTAGAGCCCACTATTCTTACAGTGTGAGTTCTGTCTGTAAGCCAGTTTGCAACCCATCTCGTGACATAGGGGTTTATGTTCAGGCTGATGAGTTTTTCTGTAATACCCGAGTGTGGAATGGTGTTGAAAACCTTGTCGAGGTCAAGGTAGGCTGTGTGAACAATCTTTCCCTCGTCTATAGCCTTGGTGAATGTCTCGAAGAAGTCAACCAGGTTTAGTAGGCATGATCTGCCCATAACAAAGCCGAACTGGGTCGGGTCAAGTGTTTGGAGGTTCCCAATGTCTTTGTTAATGAGTTCCATGATGATGCGCTCCATAGCCTTGCAGACCAGGCTAGTCAGGCTTATGGGATGATAGTTACAAGGATCAGTTGTGGCCCCTCCTTTGTGGAGTGGAATAACCGTTGCTGTGCGCCATTCTATGTTTCAGCTGTGCGTCTGTGATTTCCGGGACACTACACTTTTCCGGTATTGTTTTGGGCCCTTTTGGGGGTGAGAGGGGGGGGGGGTGAAGTTTGCACTGAATCTGTCTGCCAGGAATTTGGAAATACCAGTAGGTTCAGTATATTTTGTGCTATTTTGCACTAGTTCAGTGCATATCTGCGAGTTGCCACTTAGATTCTTAACATAGCTAAAGAAGGCTTTGTGGTTATCTTTTGAATCCTTGGCTATTTTTCTTTCGAAGTTAGCCTTGGATGATTTTATGAGGGACCTTAGTTTCTTACTGATACTGATCAGGGATGTCTTTCCTTCTTGGGATTTGCTTTTTTTCTGAACTAGTTTCCTCCTTCTATTGTATAGCCTGTTTATGACAGGGGTCCACCAGACTGGTTTCCTTCTCTTAGAGGAGTGAGTCTTGGTTTTGCTAGGGATGGCACAATCCATGCATCCTTGTAGGTGCTCATAGAGTGCATTTGTAAAGGTTTCTGCATCTTGGGCAGCGTTATCCTTTAGCGTGGGGGCTGTGAAACTTACCACCTCTGTCTTAAGTAAGGTGAAGTTTGCTTTAGAAAAGTTTTTTACTGTGGTTTTCTTAGTTGGGGGTGGTGGTGGGGTGTGGACATCCAGAGTGATTAGTTTATGGTCTGATCTAACCAGTGATGGGTTGGCCTCTGGTGTGGAACACCTGTCGCCCATGTTTGTGATGACTAGGTCCAATATGTTTTCACCTCTGGTAGGGGAGTTTACCAGCTGATCCAGGGCATTTACGTTGATGAATTCCAGGAAGCGCTGGGCCTGGGAGTTGGTACTCGAGTAGTTTTCCCAGTTAATGGTAGGGTAATTGAAATTGCCCAATATCAGGGTGTTCGGTAGGACCTTCATGTTTTCCAGTGTCTCCAGAAAGGTGGAGTGGTGGTCCTGGGTCATGGATGGTGATTTGTAGCAGGCCACAATTTGCATTGCAGATTTGCCCGATGTTAGTTGCACATGGATGATCTCAGAGGTATCATGCTGCGCCACTAACCTGGAGGTGTAGGTATCCTTGATGAATATGGATACACCTCCTCCCTGTGGCCGAAACGTGTGTACGAGTTGTAGCCCGGTAGTGCTGCGGTGTTCTCTGGAACCTTGAACTAGGTTTCAATTACTGCACAGATGTCGATGTTCTCCGTACTGAGGAGTGCTTCGAGCGCGTGCATTTTGAGATTTAAACTCCTGGTGTTGAGTAGCATAACCCTCAGTTTTTTGTTAATTGTGCTGTTTACGGAGGTGGGTTTGACTTTTGAGCCTTGCCTAAAAAAGGCACTATGGGGGCAGCAAGAGCCTTGGCCAGTATTCAAAAGCCTAGGGGTGACAGGTGCAAGCCGTCTCTTGCGAAGCAACGTGGCTTGTCGAGCATGTCATCCCAGGCTGACAGACACTGGATCCTTTTTGAATGACACCAGAAGCTTAGCCAGTTGTTGAAATTGATCATTTTTTTCTTTATACTGAGGTATCATTCTTGGTGAGGGCAGGATGCTACTCAGGGTCAGGGTCATACCAGCTTGGGCTACATGATCAGAAAGCTCTTCCATGTGTCTTTTCATGTAGTCCAGGATGGTGCGTCTCAGATCATTCGCACCAACATGAATAATGACAGAGTCATATTTGTACTTGTTCTGGAGTGACCTGAGTGCTTGTGTTATGTGGCGGATTCTGGCTCCTGACAGGCAGCTAACAGTAACTTTCTGCTTGTCCAGCCTAGTGAGTGGGACGTCAGTGTGCCTGACTGTAGAGTCACCTATTATTAGTGTGTTAGGTATGTTGTTTCGCCTTAAGGGCTGTGATTGTGCGGCACACTGATTTTGTGTTTTATGTGTTGTAAGGGCAAACACCTTAAACATTAGGCCACCCTCCCAACCCTGGTTTGTGATGGGAGGTGCAGGTTGTTTGGGTGTCTGCTTTGGAGGTCTCTGATGCTTTTGCAGGTTTTTATTTAGAGCCTCCGAGTATGATTTTGTGTATTTATGTGTATTTTTTGCCAGTGCTGGTTTAGTAGGTCTGTGTGTGGCTGGAGGTGTGGTGCAAGTGTTAACCTTCTCCTCTGGACTGTCTGTTCCAGTTTTGGGTGGAGACAGATTAGCCTCCAGTTTGGCTGTATAATTGCATCTCTCGCATATGTTAGTGTTTTATGGTAGGAGGAGAGGGTTGTCTGCATACGTGAGGCAGTTGTAACATTGCCTCAGGATACCCAGATTCACCAGCTGGACTAGAGAGTGCACCTGAAATTGCCCTTTGGTCATGCTTGAATAGTAAGGTGAGCTGCTTAGTCGCTTGGTTGGTGAGGGGTGAATAAAGAGCCTTGCCCTGCTGGACAATCAAGTATCAGGGTATATTAGTGCTGGCTATTAGGTCTGAGCAAGTTCTGGGCTGTAGGATGCTTTTTGAGTGCTTAGGCTGAGAGTTAGACTAGTTTCAATGGAAAAACTGAAGAGGAGACTTGGTGGAGCCAGGAATAATTTAACCCTAGCTAACCGGCACTGCCCGGCGCACAAAACCGTGCAAACACGGTTTTTACAGCAGGGAAATGAAAGAGATAGAGATTAGCCCAAAATGACCAATAAACTACTAAGTTCTGGGCTGGAACCACTCTTCCAGGGACAGATAGGCTATTCAAAGCTTCCCTCTCTCACAGGTGAACAGAGAAAACTTCCTTCTATCTAAGTAAGGCATGGGCAACTCAGAAACTTGTAACAAAGCCCTGAATTCAGCACTAGCCTGAAAACTGGACTACACTAGCTTAGAAAGGTGGGAAACGAGGAATTTTTTTGGTTTTTTTTTTTTTTGTTTGTTTGTTTTTTTTTTATAAGATAAGGTAAAAACAGTACAAAATACACTTAAAACAGCTTTAAATGACTACAAATGATCAGAAAAGGCTATCACACTTTAGTGTGTAGCCTACAACAGTTAAATTATTTAAACAAAAAGCAACTTTTTAAAAATGCATGCAGTCGAATAAGTACAATATGTGAAAAAAACAAACTTTTGAATCACAATAAATGCTGGAAAATCGGCGTTTAGGTGGAAAACAGTTAAGTACAGCAAGAAAGTACAGAAAACTGATACTTAATCACTCCAAAGTCTCTCTTCTAAGCTAGAAGGCTTGTATCAGTTTAAGGCTTTCTAGTGCTTCCCAGTAGGTTAGTTACAGGAAAGATGGGAAACAAGCGCAGATGTGGTCTTTTAAACCAGAAAGTTGAAAGAGATGGACAAACTGTCCAAATGGTCAATAAACTGCAATTTCTGGGCCAAGAACTACTCCTCTTGTGGTAGACAGGCTACCTAGTGCTTACCACTCCCACTGATAAGCTAGAAGGCTTTCCTCCAACCCAGAAAGGCTTGCAGGGCTCAGAAGCTTACCAACAGTCCTAGATACAGCAACTCTGTATCTGGACTAGGCTAGTTACAGGAAAGGTGGGAAACAAGTGCAAGTGCGGCTTTTAAACCAGAAAGTTGAAAGAGATGGAAAAGCTTCCCAAACAGCCAGTAGCTACAATTTCTGGGCCAGGAACACTCCTCTTGTGGTAGATAGGCTACCTAATGCTTACCACTCCCACTGATAAGCTAGAAGGCTTCCCTCCAACATGGAAAGGCTTGTGGGGCTCAGAAGCTTACAAAGAGTCCTGAATACAGCAAATCTGTACCTGGACTAGACTAGTAACAGGAAAGGCGGGGACCAAATGCAAACGCAGGCTTTTAAATCAGAAGGTTGAAAGAGATGGAAAAGCTTCCCAAACGGCCAATAAACTGTAATTTTTGGGCCAGAAACTACTCCTCCTGTGGTAGATAGGTTACCTAGTGCTTTACCACTCCCTCTGATAAGCTAGAAGGCTTCCCTCCAACACACAGAAAGGTTTGGGGGGCTCAGAAGCTTACCAACAGTCCTGGATACAGCAAGTCTGTATCTGGACTAGACTAGTTACAAGAAAGGCAGGAAACAAGCTTAGAATTTTTTATTTTATTTATTTTTTTATATACAGAAAAGCAGCTAAAACAGCAGTAAATACAATTCAAGTTGCAGTGCAGGTTAGCACACTTGAGTGTGTAGCATTACTATGGCAAATACAGTTTAAATAAATGCAATTAAATTAACAAATGACTAAAAAACAAGTGCAGAAGGCAGTAAATTTGAAGGCTACTAACAAGCAGTAATAAGTGCAGATTAAGAGCGACTGAACAGTTAACAGCACGCAGAACAACAACTAAGACAGTTACAGTAAGAGCAGCTGAATAAAATATGTATATATTTTATTTATGTATTTAGTCTGAGGGAGGGAACAGAGCAGGATTAAGAGGCTACAGCGGTTGTCCATCCCAAATGCTCTCTTTGTACACAGTAGGAGTGCCTGAAATCAGAATATGATCTCACTGCACTCACTTGAGTGAGCAAATGAGATGGGCCCAGAAGTATCCAAATACAGATAATAAGCAGAAATAACCCAAAATGTACCACTTATATAAGGCAGAACAAGATATCAGTGATGAGGTGAAACTACCCCCACTGCTATCAATGGCTACACAGAAATTCTAACAAGTATTCTGTAGAGACACAGCCACAACTTTCAGTTGAGTTAATATTCAGTGAGAAACACAAATAAATAAATACAGAACTATATGAAAAAGAGCAGATTAAAGTGTACTTAAATTCACTTATACGTCCAGTTGATTTCAGGTAGATCTTAACCGGAGCAAAGCTTAGATAATAAGCCATTGTTGGCAGCCATGTCTACCTTCCATGCTGGTAATGAATCTTCTTCTCTGACATCTTCCAAACTATGTAAAGCTTTCATTAAGGGAATTTTCTTCTTAGGCCTCCAGTAAGGGAATCCTCTCTCCCTTGGGATCTGACTGTGGTCCTTCAAGATTTAACTAGAAAACCCTTTGAACTGGCAGACAAATATGACATGAAGTTTCTTTCCTCGAAAACAATCCATCTGGTAGCTATCACTTCAGCAAAATGAATTTCTGAAGTCCAGGCCTTATCAACTAGGCCTCCTTACATTATTTTCCATAAGGATATGGTATCTGTACAAACCAACCCTTCCTTTTTGCCTAAAGTGGCCACAGAGAATAACATTAACCAGTCTATACAATTACCAGTTTTCTTTCCAAATTTTTCTAATAAGGGCAAATATTTATTGCACCTTCTTGATATTCACAGGCAATTAAGTTTTTATCTTCACAGAACGAAACAGTACAGGAAGTCAGATCAGCTGTTTGTGTCTTTTCCCCCTAACCGCTTGGGTCAGGCAGTATCCAAAATCACTCTAGCCAAATGGATTACTGATTGCATCACACTGATTTATTCTCAAAAAGGTTTGGAGTTGCCTCATCCTCCAAGAGCACACTCAACTAGATCTATGGCTACTACTTCTGCCTTTTCTTCAAGAACTTCCATTGATGATATCTGTGCTGCAGCCACTTGGTCAAAGACTCATACCTTTTTTGACACATTACCAAGAAGACAGTGTTTCCAGAAGCAGAGCTTCCTTTGGTTCAACAGTGCTACAACATATCCTTCCTTGAGGACCTCCTGGGAGTTACATAGCTGGGGACTCTGATTTCTTGAAGAAGAATGAAAAGGACAACATCAGATCTAGAAGTTATGTACTTACCATAAAGTGACATATGTGTTGTCCATTTTCATTCTACCTCACCTTCCTTCCCAACTGTCTCCCGGCCCTGTCACTCCTTGAAGGATCTGTAGATATTATTGGAACCCTTGCATTCCTGGTTTGAGCCTCACCTTCTTGCTTGTGTCTGTCCTGTCTCTGTAGCACAGTAGGCATTTAGGACAGCAAACTTGATCTGAGAATTTGGGGATGGTATGGAGCATTATGGGTAGAGGAAGGAGCTCAAGCTTTGGATCCGAAGTCTTGTGTATGCGGCCGAGTCAGATCCGAGGATACAATCCTAGACCCATTCGTGAGGAAGAATGAAAATGGACAACACAGATGCCAAGTTATGGTAAGTACATAACTTCTAATTTAATTTTATTTAATTATTTTAATTATTTTTATGGTGGTACCCTCCATTTTATGTTTTTTTTTATAGGATATGACATCATTACAGGAAATATTTAAATAGCTTTTAACGTATTCCATTCACATTTGATTCTGAAGAAAGCGTTGGCTGTTCTAGCATTTATAACTGTATGTGTATGTGGTTGGGACTGTGTGCACAAGGGAGTTTCTTTACTACGTTTATGAATTTATTAAAATAGTGTTATTCCAACACTTTCTGTCGGCTTTTGGAATTGGTTTGTCTACAACAGTGCTTTATTTAGTTTGGTTGTTGGTTGTGCACGGTTTCTCTGCTGCCTTGCTTTTTTTCTTTTAGGTAGCAAATCTTGTTTTGTCTAAGTCTGGCAACAGTGGAAGTATTCTGGTTAGTCTTTTAGATAAGATGACAGTAAAAATTTATAACTGGTTGAGATTAGATACTGGGTAGTATGAGCCTACTGTATAGGTGCTGCTCCTTTGAACATTCATGCTGAAATGTTTGAAAATCTGTATCCGTGATCTTTATATATGGTGAGTTCACATCAAAACTTCACTGCACTTTCAAATCCTTTATTGATATCACTGCCTGTTGGCACCATTTTAGTTTAGTGAAGGATTTATACAATGCATTTTATAGTGGTACTTCTTTTCTTAGTGTTTCAGAATGACACTAGTTTAACAGCTGCTAGTAAACTGTAGCACGCGTGTTACTTTATGTACTGTTCAGGATGCTCATCTAATAATGCTTGTTTATTGTTATACAGGGTAATTCCTAACAGAGAACACATGCAAAGCATTGCAGACAGGCCTGAAGATTTTTCATCAGAGCAGAGATTAGCAGCGTTATCACCTGTTCAGTCCATCAACATTCCACCTGTGCCTTCAAATTATTTCCAACTGGAAGCAGATTTGAGAATGCTAAAATGTTACCCAGACATGAAGTGCAAGTACCTTAGGGTAAGGACTGAAAACCGTTATTTCACTGGTTTACTCAGCATTCTAAGACAGTGAAGTAATCTTCAGCATTTAAAGCTCTGCTGGTGATTGTTTATATAATATTTATATTTTGCTGTAGCCTCTATTGTTTTAGAAATACACTTAATTTGAATTTCTGGATGTCTAAAACTTTCCTGTGTTAAACACATCTGAAAATGTTTTTAGACCCATAATAGGTTACCTAAGAATTGTCAAACACATTAGTTATGTTATGGAATTACTTAAGGAGATTTCGATTAATAGAGCTTGTGAGTTGGAGAGTGGTGGTGGGTGGCAGCTATGTAGGGCCTAGATACAATAACCAAAGCAAATAACCAGACTGAAAGAAGGGCACCACACTAGGGATCAACACCTTTATTGTATCAGCAAGGAAAGGCAAATAATAGTAATATTAATGCCACACACTCCGTAAAAAATGTTTTCGTCCAGGAAACACCTATGACTTCATCAGATGAAATGCTAAAACCAAAACCACACCTTTTATACATAGTGAATCAATTAAACATGATTAAAATTGATTAAAGTAATTAAATACTTAGGTGCCTAGGTACAATACTTCATAGACTATGCAGAGTAGTGTAGTCTTGCTTGCCATGCTTTGTATGCTTTATATTCACAGTTTGCAGTTTCAAAGTCTCTGTTGACAAGGGAAGAGGTACTCATTTGATACATATAGAGACCTTTCACACCTCAAAAAGACTATTAATGAATCTCAGAACATCTGCATTTATGTAAATGCACTCATTCCAGGAAAGAGGACACAGAGTGTCATGTGTTAAACTATAACTCTTGTATGTTTAATTTTATTTGATTTTGGATGGGTGTGTGGTTATATTTTAGGAAGTGTTTGCTTATTTCCAAACTGTATTTCTTTTTAAAAGAGTCTTCCTTGTGCTTATGAACATGTCCTTTCCTACACAGAGATTTGTCACACATTCAGTATTAACAAAATATTAGGAGAGTCGGTATAAAAAAGAGAGAGTCCGGACAGTATGAAGATAACCAAATCATAAACCTTTCCCACTTATGAATGTATGACTTTCATGTATTAGGTCTCTGTCTAATTCAGAATTATAAGCACTCCCAAAGAAAACTGGTCACTGTTTGAGTAGATATCATTTTATTTATCCATCCATCCATCCTTTGTTGACCAGATTAATCCCATTAAGCTACTGGCCTTTTTCCATTGGAGATCTGAGGTGGTGTTTATACTACTAGGGGAAATTTGGCCAGGGCATCAAGGAACTTTCCCTACTGAGCTTATCACTAACAGAAGGGAATTCTGTTTACTGTCTTCTGTAGAAAACAGCACAATCTGGAGTGTGCCCCCTTTAACCTGTACTACAGTACTGGAAATGTATCTGCCTAGTGTAAGAGTAGAACCAACAACGTCCTGCATCAAAGGTGTGTGTGTGTGCATGTGCGCTACCTGTTGTGCTGCTGAGACTGTTTTAGACTGTTTGCATGTAATAATTTCATCTCTTTATATCATCTCCACCCACTGGAAAAGAAGTACTGTGTAAGAAGCTTATCATACAGAAGTCTGTAAGAGGGGTTTACATACAAGTCAAGTGCTAACTGCTGCAGCCAGTTGTACATTCTCTAACACAAAACTAGTACCTTGCTGTGTACTAATGGGCTAGATTCAGCAAAGTATTTTGTAATATTTATTCTTGTGTTTATATTTCTGATGGCTGCACTGCTTACTTAAAAGTTTAGAATAATTTAAACCTCTGTCTGTGACCCAGGTTCATTTAGTGGACTTGGATGTGTAATGACAGCCAGGGTAGAATGGAGTGGCAGTTTGTCTGCTGTTTTACCCTTTGGAGACTGTATGACTTGTTGCTGTTGCAGTGCTCTCTTTTGTGGGTTAAGCTGGAAGGTTAGTAGGCACTCTGTTAATAGACAGATACCAACCTCTGCAGCCTCCTTAGCTTGCGTACATATGGAAGCACACCTAATGTGACAGGAGTTAAATAGAATAGGAGGAAGTTGGGAATCCAGTGTGACTGTACGTGGGACTTCCTACTGTCCATACGCTCAGCCAAGACAGAATGATGTGGAAGCACTAGCAGTTGGTGAGGTTACAGAGCTCCAAGGTCAGTGAGGGGAGCAAATGAGTTATGATTTGGCTAATTTTTTGACTTACTGTATGTATTCTTGTAAACTTGGATTGATTCCATAACATATGGTATTCCTTTTATGTCAGACTGATTGATTCTTGCATTTTTGATTCTTGCATTTTCTTTCTTTTTTCAAAAGCAAATAGAGCCTTCCGTCTATCCTGAAATATTTCAGAAGTCTTTAGAGCCTGACGTTTTTAATCAGATTATGGACATTCTTCACCAGTCATTCACTGGGTAAGTAGTTGCAGTGTACATAATCCTTTTTTGCTGTGAACATAACCTTTGTTCTGTTTTTATACTGCTTCAGTCACACTGAAGTGACAAGTTGAGCTTTAACGCTTTTGTAATTATAGATGTTAATTTGGTAGTAAAAGAAATTTATGTAAATTTATTTTCAGTGTTTGAGTCATTAAACATTCTTATAGTTTATTGTTGTATTTTTTAATGTATTTATTACTTTTTGTTGACTTGATTAACTTAACTGTATAGTGCCATTTTTAGAAACACTTTGTGTATTCGCATACTTGTTTTAAGTGTCTGTAGTTATCACACTGCAAGCATCAAAGAGCAGTGGTGGTGAGTATCACTAGTTTATCCTCTGAAGTTTGCTTGCTCTCTGGCTGTCTCATGTTTGTGGTTGTAGTTTTGTCTTGTTTAATTTTAGAGGCTGGTATTAAAGGGGCTCCGAGTTATGGTTTACTGCTTAATTATTATATTGCAAATTGGGTTTGAATTTTTTTATTTAAGGAGTCAAATACTCCAAAAGCAGATGAGGAGCACCTTTTATGGAGTTTACCCTTTCTCCATGATTGTGTGACAATAGGTTCATAGGTAGGTACTAGGCTATCAGCCCTAGGGCCTATACAAGCCTAGCCAAAAAGGTACCCTGACTTTCGCCACCCAAGAAAATTATTTTCCTGTGCCCCTGTCGAGCAGAGCCACAGAGGTGATCCCCGGGGTGAATTTCCTATTTCCCATCCAATCATCAAGATTTTTCTTGGAGTGCTAATGAGGAGCTTTGTTTGATATAGATAGGTAGTTTGTTCCAGAGTATGGAAAGTCTCTGGGACAGGAATGTATTCCTCCAGCATGTTCTGTTTATTGTGGTGACAAGGTTTATTTCCCTAGAGCGTGTAGCCTGGAGGGATTGGGATTTCTTTAAGTGGAGCATGTCCAACAGCTCTGGGTTTGACATAGCTTTGTATGTTAGGCAGAGATCGCTTCTGAGTAGGCAATATGCAACGGAGTAAAGCTGGAGTTTTTTGAGACGGTCTGCGTAGGACATCTGTTTGAGGCTGGTAATCCTCTTTGTGGGGTATTTCTGCGGCCTTTCCAGTTGTTGTAGATGTCTTGTGAGGTACATACCAAAAGGGGCATTGTACTCTATAATGGGTCTAATGAGTGATGAGTAGAGGGGAACAATGACCTCTCTTTTTCTGGATGAGAAACCTTTTGTGATGAGGTATGCCACATAGAAGGATTTCCTGACTGCTGTGGCGATGTGATTATCAAAGGAGAGACTACTGTCCACCTGTGTCCCAAGGTCTCTTATCACACTTTCGGTGTTAAGTAGACTACCACCTATGTGGTAGCTCATGGGTACAGAGTTTTTACCAAAGGGGATGACAATGCACTTTTTGGCATTGAGCTTGAGGCCATGGCTTTGACACCAGGCATCTGTCTCAGTGAGGCCCTTTTGTAGATGTCCACATCATTAGGAGTTTCAATCATGGCTCCTAGTTTGTGAACTTCATTAGCCAAAGACCTTCTGTGTTAGCCTGTACTTCAGAAAAGTAGATACCAAACAGGAGAGGACCCAGGACTGAACCCTGTGGTACTCCACTTGTCAGTGGCCTGAAGTCGGTTTTTGGGGTCTGCTAGTTTCACAGTGTGGGTTCTGTCAGTGAGCCAGTTGGCAACCCATCTTGTGACAGGGATTTATACCTAGTTTAGTGAGTTTATCTATAATTCCAGAGTGGGGGATGGTGTCAAAAGCATTGGCGAGATCTAGATAGGCTGTGTGAACCACCTTACCCTTGTCTGCGGCTTTGGTGACTGCTTCAAAGAAGTCAGTCAGGTTTAGGAGACATGATCTGCCTTTTACAAACCAGAACTGGGTGGAGTCCAGAGTTTGGAGGTTACCATTGTCTTTGTTTATAACTTTCATGGTGATACGTTCCATGGCAGACCAGGCTCGTTAGACTAATGGGGCGGTAGTTCCCGGGGTCCATGGTGGCTTCCCCTTTGTGGAGTGGGATAACCACCACTGTGCGCCATTCAGTGGGCACAAAGCCTGAGGTGAGGCTATGACTGAACATGGTGCTTAGGTGGGGTGCCAGTTCATTCTGTAGTTCATATAGAACGCAGCCTGGGATGTTGTCAGGTCCCGTGGATGCTGTGTTCTTGGCTTTAGAGAGTGTTGTTTTTACCTGTGCAGCCATGATTACAGGAACTTTGCATTCTTCCGATATAGAGACGGGCCCTTTAGGGGGTGGGGGGTAAAGTTAGCACTGAACCTATCTGACAGGATGTTGGCAATATCATTTGGTTCTGTATATTTAGTGCCAGTATGCTGTAACTCAGAGCAGATCTGAGTGTTGCCGTTGAGATTCTTGAGATAGCTATAGAATGCTTTGTGGTTGTCTTTATAGAATCAGTGGTGATTTGTTTACATAACTAGCTTTGGAGGATTTTATGAGGGATCTCAGCTTCTTACTGAGGCTGACCAGGGAGTTCTTCCAGTCATGGGATTTTACTTTTTTTTGCAACAGTTTCTTTCTTCTGTTGTAGAGTTTGTTTATGGCAGGGGACCACCAGACTGGCTTCCTTTTTTAGAGGATAGCATCTTGGTTTTGTTAGGGATAGCACGATCCATGCACTCATGTAAGTGCTTATAAAGTGCATTTGTGTTGGATTCAGCAGTCGTACCTCTATTGTCCGTCTGCATGGGTGTAGTGAAGTTTGCCACTTCTGTCTTAAGAAGCGTGAAGTTGGCTTTGCAGAAATTATTTACAGTGGTTTCCCTAATGGGGGGTGGGGGCGGGATGTGGATGTCTAGGCTGATTAGCTTGTGGTCGAATCTGACCAACGAGGAATTGACCTCTGGTGTGGAACACTGGTCGCCCATGTTGGTAATGACCAGGTCTAGGATATTGCTGCCCCTGGTGGGGGTGTGGATAAGTTGATCCAAGGTGCTGGAATTTATGAATTCCAGAAAACGTTGAGCAAAAGTATTGGTACATGAGTAGTTTTCCCAGTTAATGGTGAGGTAGTTGAGGTAGTTGAAATCGCCCATTAGTAGGGTGTTGGGTTGTACCCTAATATTTTCCAGTGTATCAAGAAATGAGGAGTGGGAATCCTGGGGCATGGTGGGGGATCTGTAGTAAGTTACAATTTGGATTGCGGTCTTGCCCAGAGTTAGTTGCACGTGGATAATCTCGGATGCATTATGCTGAGCAACTAGCCTGGAGGTGTGGGTATCCTTAATGAATATGGACATGCCTCCACCTTTAGTGTTTTGGTCCAGGTTAGGTGGCCGAAAGGTGTGGTATGAATTATAGCCTGGTAATGCAGTGGTGCTCTCTGGAGCCTTGAACCAGGTCTCTGTCACTGCACAGACGTCGATGTTCTCCATTTTAAGGAGTGCCTTGAGTGAGTGCATTTTGAGGTTTAGACTTCTAGCATTGAGTAGCATTACCCCCAGATTTTGCTTGGTTGTACCTGTTACGGTGGTGAATTTGTCATCTGAACCTTGCCTAAAAAAGGCACTATGGGGTGGCAAGAGCCTTAGCCAGTCACTTGGAGCTAGTATAGTTAAGTAAGAGGTGAAGGGACTTACCTCCCCTCCAAAAGTATTTTTTTTGTTGTTATTTTGGTTTGTTTGCAGTTTATGTGTTTTTGTGTACTGCTGTGAATTTACTTTTAGGAGAGATGATGATATAGTTTTGATAGCTCATCACAGATCCACAGCTGTCAAAATGGAAAGCTGCTGAGGAGGATGGGAGTGAGTTGCTGCTGCTGCTGGCTTCCCCATCCTAAGGGGAGGAAAGTAGATGTTCTTTGTGTTTCAGTGCTGCAGTCCTGACTTGTGGGATTTCCTGATGTGGAAGCCCTAGACTGGCCCAACTACCAAACTAAAAGTCTCCCTCCTATTACGGCTGACAGACTTCCTATCTGACGGCAATATGCTTGGGTATAAAGAGAGCCAGCTGATGCCATGACATCAGTGTTTCTTGTCATTGGAGCTCAAAGCAGTGTTTCAGTTATTCGATCAGTCCGTACCAGAGAGAAGTCATCTAAAAGCTAAGTACCCTGTTGGGGAACTCTCTCTTTTCTTACTTTAACCCATGTCAGATAAGGTTAACAATTGTCTGTTCTGTGGTAAGTAAATCCCACACAGAAACATATAGTGTCACCGGTCTAGACTGTGATCACGATGTCCCTAATTGCCGTTTTTGTGCATGTTTTCAATTCTAGGGCTGTCGGGCATATGGCCAAATTCTTAGGTGGGCATCTTATTCTGCCATCTTCTTTGCTTCATTGGCTGGTGTCCGCTGGTTGTCCCAAGGTCAAGATCCCTAAGCTTAGGAAGGACAAGGTAAAAGGACTCCAGCTTAGGGCCTCAGATGACAAACATTCCCCATCTGCCAGTCTCCCAAGGCTCGTAATCGCTTTCACAGCTCCCTTCTGAGACCAAGGTGGTGGCGCACGCCTCTGTCGAGCCCTGTACAGAGTCCGACATGCTGTCGGGTCCCTTAGCTTCTGCACAGGTCTTGGCTTTCTGTTCATCGGTTGGGTTCGAAGTCACTGAGCAGACCTTGGCTTCCAACGAGCGATCTTTTATTGGCTTGGTGTCAGCCTGCATTGGTTCTTCCTTACAAAGAGACTGGCATCAAGACTGAGGACATAACTAGGCGCAAGGCCAGAGCTCCTTTTAAGAAGGGTTGTTACCTAAAGCCGTGTGCCTAGGCCTACCAGTTCCCATGCACAAGGATATCAGCAAGATCTGGTCATGTTAACTGAGGACCTTATCTCCTTAATCAGAGATAGGCAACCCCCTTTGGAGTATTCCCCTGGGAAAAGGAAAAGGAATCCTACCCCTGACGTTTTCTCTGAACCTCCTGATTCAGTTGAGGTTTCTGACCGGGAGGAGTCTGTTTTTGAGGAGGACCCTTCCTCACTTCTTTTGAAGATTCAGATTCTGAAAATAATCTGGCTTTAGCTTTGCCTCCTGAAGACATCACTTTTGGGGAAACACTCCATGCCACAATCTACAAAGAGAGTTAGGAAATTCCTTGACCTCCCAGAACACAAACCTTTGGCTATTCCTACTGTAATGAAGGTGGTAGAGAATGTTTTTCCCTGAATGCAGATTCCCCTACTTCCAGCCCCTCAAAAAACATTTTTAACACCTTAAATCCCAAGGCAGATGGGGAACTTCAGCTCAGACGCAAACACTTAAACTGAAAAGAACTCATGGCAGTTCAAATGGGGCTAGTAGCTTTCAAAGAAAAATGGAAACCAGGGGTCCTGTTAGTCAAAACAGACAACACCACAGTCATGTGGCACATAAACTAGGAGGCATTCACTCTTAACCTGTTTGTCGACTAGCTATGCAGGTCTGAGAGACAGCTCATTCTCTGGGGTTGCACCTCATGCCACCATACCTTCCAGGTGCTCAAAACACTCTAGCAGATCACCTCAGTAGGAACTTGATGGATCCCCATGAGTGGCTTCTGCACTGGGAAACATTTCTCACCATAGCCACCTAAGAAAATGCTCAACTAAAAAGATTCTTTTTCAGGAGCAAACTGCCCACAGCCTGGAGGACAAATGGTTTATCCTTCCTTTGGAGCCACCTTTTCCTTTATGCATTTACCCCCTACCTCTTCTTCCTCGGGTCTTCCTAAAAATCAGGGAAGATGGTCCAGGGGTCATTCTGATAGCACCAGGCAGCACTGGTATCCTCTGCTGCTAAGTTTAACCAATGATAATCCATGTGTTTACCTCAGAGAGTAGACCTTCTGAATCAGGACAAGGGGAGGTTTGTGCATCCCAGCCTGCAAGACAATCAGACTCTCAGCCTAGATAATCCCCCAACATCATCCTGTGAGCATATCCTAAGAAAACAAGTTCAAGACATTCTCAAGGAGGTTAGAAGGCCTAGTACTAGGAAAGCATACTCAGCCAAGTGGAGAAGATTCTTCATTTGGTGCCAGTAGCAAGGCATCACTCCTTAGGTGACCACGATGGGGCAGTGGTTAGCGTTGCCACCTCACAGCAAGAGGTTCTCCAGTTCAATCCTCGGCTAGGGTGCCTTCTGTGCGGAGTCTGCATGTCCTCCCTGTGGTCACGTGGGTTTACTCTGGGTGCTCCGGTTTCCTCCCACATCCCAAAGACATGCTGTAGGTAGATTGGATACACTAAATTGGCCATAGGCGTGAGTGTGTGCGTGTGTGTAACTTCTGTGGAAGGTTGGGTGCCGGGCTGGCAACTCGACACAGTAAAACTCCACTGCCAATCATGAGCAGACAGTGATCCGCTTTGGTGACCCATAACCGGGAAAAGCCAAAAGAAGAAGCAGCAAGGCATCACTCCTTATTCAGCCAGTATCTCTGCCATTTTAGATTTCCTGGCTAACCTGGTTGACAGAGACCTATCCTTTTCTTCCATTAAAAGTCACACCTCTGCCATTTCAACCCACCTCCGTCTTCTTCCTCCTATCTTTTCCCATCAGACCTCCCAGGAGACCACCCACACCTCCATGGGACCTCAGTTTTGTTCTGGATAAATTGACACTACCCCCTTTGAACCAGCAGCTTCTGCTGAATTAAAATTCTTAACTTGGAAGGCTGACCTTTTACTGGCTATCACCTCAGCTTGGAGGGTCACTGAGCTGCAAGCTGTCATAGCAGTGGAACCATTTCTCATATTCCACCCAGAGTATCACTCAGGACTAATCTCTCCATGGGGACATCCTTGAATCAAGCTATCCACATGCTCACCTTCTTCTCCAATCCTCAGAACCATGGAGTGAGAATCCTTCACTCTGTAGATATGCATAGACAGCTTCGCTACTATCTTGGCAAAACTTAATCTTTCGGAAAATCAGACCACCTCTTTATGTCCTTTGACACTGGCTCTGAAGAGAAACCAGTTTCCAAACAGACTATCTCCAAGTAGCTCTCTGACTGTATTTCCATTTGTTACACCCATCATGGTAAAAAGCCACCTGTAGCTGTCAGGACTGCTACCTCTGCTGCCTTATTAAAAATAGTCCCTACCAAAGACATTTTGGAAGCTGCCACCTAGTCATTTGTGCATACCTTTACCAAACACTGCCACTTATCAGCCTTCTTCAAGTCCACTGCCATCCTGCAGGACATCCTCTCTCACCCATAATCTTCCTTCTACCTTTATCTTAGCTTTGGGAATCATCCCACAAGTCAGGACTGCAGCAATGAAACACGAAGAGCATAGTACAGTTGTATACACTTACCATAAATGTAGATTTCGAGTGTATTCACTTTTGCAGTCTTCTTTCCCTCCCTCCTTCCCCCTTTGCCTACAGTAGTAGTCTGCTTGTGTTTTCTTCTCTAACCAGAGGACCCCAAGGGTGTTCTCCCTGCAGGGCTCATTTTTTGCCTTGGACCCTTGCTTATAGTTCATCCTGGGAGCTGCTACCTTCTAGGGGGCAAAAAACTGATGTCATGGCATTGGCTGTCTCCCTTTATACCCAAGCATACTGATGTCAGATAGGAGGTCTGCCAGCCTTAGGAGGAGGGAGATTTTTACTCTGGTAGTTGGGCCAGCCGTAGGAGGAAAGGGATTTTTCCTCTGGTAGTCAGGCCGGCCAAGGACTTCCAGAGCAAGAAATCGTACAAGTCAGGGCTGCAACAGTGAATACACTTAAACATCTACATTTATGGTAGATGTACTCGACTGTACTTTTCTGGCTTGCTACATGGTGACCTCTAGCTAGTACACTAGGCGTTGTACTAAGTGGAGTCCAAGCCTACTGAGCCCATGCTGTCTGGGTGCCTTTTCCCTCGTATGCCAAGGAGAATTCAGCATGCAGAGAAACCTTCCCTCAGGATTTAGCAGAGACATAGCTTCTAATAGCTACTGAGATGGGAGGGAAGTGCTTCCAAGGGACAGGGTAGGCCACCCCACTTGGCCAGCAAGCTGTCCCCTTTCCTACCACTCAACTCAATCGAAGAACATAGTGCTGATTTGGATTCCCAGGCAAGAAGTACTTCACTGTTTGCCTCTCACCAGGCATGTGAATGCCCTGCTCCCATCCCCACCCAAAACAAATGGGCTGATTGGGTGCAAGTAGAAGAGCCATTGGGAGAGGTCATGTGGGGAGCAAAAACTGACAAATACAAAAGCTGTGAAAGAATGGATATGAAATACTGGCAAACCAAACTGTGCATAAAAAGTGCATTATTTAGCTTTTCCTTTGCTGTTGCATACAATTGCTCATAAATTCTCTTTTTTCAATCGTCTTTCCATTTTCCCAATGTAAAAATAAACTGTAGTTTGAACAAACTGCAATATAAACTATTCATGTTGTATTGCAATTCCCATAAATACAAATCTAAAATATTATGACTAGAATTTGTTCTCTGTTTTAACCAATTTTTTTTAAGAATTTTCATTATAGTTCTTGAATTGCTGGGACTTTAGGCCCAAGAAAAGAAATATGTATTTTTATTTTATTTTTTTTAATAAAAGATGGTATTTTTTTCTAAATCCCCTCCCTGTCTGTTAACTGTCATTACCCTTCCAATAAATCTTGAGCCCTGTCATTCCCTTAATATACAGGTTTCTCAGAGACCAGTGGCAAGGGTGAAAGCGAAGCAGAAGGACCATTATTCAGAAAGCCGTGAAAGCTGTTTGGTCTCTAGCACTGCATTTCCCTTCACCACACTCCCATGTAACGGCTCATTTTTCTCAGAGAGTTAAGAGATGAGCTCTCATTCTAGAGGCTTGAGGGGCTAAATTCACTCCCCGAGAATGGGGTGACCCACATTTGCTGCCAGACTCTAATTTTCCCCTGATCAAAGAACTATACTGCATACCCTCCTCATCCTCAAAAAGCAACATTCCCTTGCAGTGTGCAAAGAAGTTTTTGATAGCCTAATCCTGCACTTGTGATGTTACTCTGATAATACAGCCCAGTGATTCATGAGTGCCGTAATATATGAGCTGATGCAATTACTCTGCACGCACATAGCATGATGGGAGCAGACATCTCGGCTGTTCTTGTTCATAGGTTCATAGGTTGGTACTAGGCTATCGGCCCTAGGGCCTATGCAAGCCTAGCCATAACAATTCCCTGGATATTTCTTCCCACAATATTTACTTCTCCAGGCCCCTGTCTAGCAGGGCGACTGACATGATCCCCGGGGTGAATTTCCTATCTCCCATCCAGTCATCAAAGTTCCTTTTGAAGAGGGCCAAAGAGGCACTTTGCTTGATATGTATGGGCAGTCTATTCCAGAGTATGGGGAGTCTCTGGGTCAGGAACCTATCCCTCCAGCATGTTTTGTTCATTGTGATGACAAGGTTTAGATCCCTGGAGCGTGTGGCTCTGAGGGATTGGGATTTCTTTAAGTGGAGCATGTCCAACAGCTCAGGGTTTGACATGGCCTTGTATGGTAAGCAGAGATCGCCTCTGAGTTGACGATATGCCACAGAGTATAGCTGGAGTTTTTTTAGACGGTCAGTATATGGTATCTGCTTTAGGCCTGTGATTCTTTTAGTGAGGTATTTCTGTGGCCTTTCAAGCTGTTGCAGATGTCTTGTGAGGTACATACCAAACAGGGCATTATACTCTATAATGGGTCTAATGAGGGATGAGTACAGTGGGACAATGACCTCCTTTTTTCTGGATGAAAAGCCCTTAGTGATGAGGTGTGCAACATAGAAGGATTTCCTGACTGTTGTGGCAATGTGGTTATCGAAAGTGAGACCACTGTCCATCTGTGTCCGTAAGTCTCTCACCACACTTTCGATGTTTAGTGTCCTGCCACCTATGTGGTAATTCATGGGTACATGTTTTTTCCAAAGGGGATAACTATACATTTCTTGGCATTAAGCTTGAGCCCATGGCTCTGGCACCAGGCATCTGTTTCTGTAAGGCCCTTTTGTAGAATATCCACATCATTTGGGGATTCCATAATGGCTCCCAGTTTGCAGTCTTCTGCAAACTTTGTTAGCCAGAGTCCCTTAGTGTTGGCCTGTACTTCAGAGAAGTAGATGCCAAACAAGAGTGGTCCCAGGACTGAACCCTGAGGTACTCCACTTGTCACTTGTCTGGAGCTGGATTTGGAGTCGGCTACTTTTACAGTGTGGGTTCTGTCAGTAAGCCAGTTAGCAACCCATCGAGTGACATAGGGATTTATGCCCAGCTTAGTAAGTTTATCTATGATTCCAGAGTGGGGGATGGTGTCAAAGGCCTTGGCGAGGTCCAGATAGGCTGTGTGGACTGCCTTACCCTCATCCACAGCTCTGGAGACTGATTTGAAGAAGTCAAGTCAGATTCAGGAGACAAGATCGGCCCTTCACAAACCCAAACTGGGTGGGGTCTAGTGTTTGAAGGTTGCCAATGTCTTTGTTTATAAGTTCCATGATAATGTGTTCCATGCCCTTGCAAATCAGGCTTGTCAGACTGATGGGACGGTAGTTCCCGGAATCCAAGGTGGATCCTCCCTTGTGGAGCGGGATAACTGTAGCTGTGCGACACTCAGTGGGCACGAAGCCTGAGGTGAGGCTATGATTAAACGTGACACTTAGGTGAGGTGCCAGTTCATTTTGTAGTTCATGTAGTACACAGCCTGGGATGTCATCTGGTCCCATGGATGCTGTATTCTTAGCATTGGAGAGTGCGGTTTCTACCTGTGTGGCCGTGATTATCGGAATATGGCAATCTTTTGGTACTGAGATGGGCCCTTTAGGGGGTGAGAGTGGGGTGAAGTTGGCACTAAATCGATCTGCCAGGATATTGGCAGTATCCTTGGGATCAGTA
Organism: Protopterus annectens; assembly: GCF_019279795.1. Lineage (NCBI taxonomy): Eukaryota > Metazoa > Chordata > Ceratodontiformes > Protopteridae > Protopterus > Protopterus annectens. The sequence continues at coordinate 375,337,976 of NC_056740.1, forward strand.
TATTTAATGACATTCTGTTGTAACTCAGAGCAGATCTGAGCATTGCCATTTAGATTTTTGACATAACTATAGAATGCCTTGTGGTTGTCTTTGGAATCTTTGGCGATTTTATTTTCGTAACTTGCTTTTGAGGATTTTATGAGGGATCTCAGCTTCTTACTGAGGCTGGTGAGGAAGTTTTTTGCATCCTGGGATTTTCCTCTTTTTTGCAACAGTTTTTTCCTTCTGTTGTACAGTTTGTTTATAGCAGGGGACCACCAGATTGGCTTCCTTTTTTTGGAGAAGAGCATCTTGGTTCTATTTGGGATGGCACAATTCATGCACAAGTGGATGTGCTCGTACAGTGCCTTAGTGTAGGAGTCTGCAGTCAAGCTTCCAGATCCCGTCTGCGTGGGTGTTGTGAAGTTTGTCACTTCTGACTTCAGTAGCTTGAAGTTGGCTTTGGAGAAGTTTTTTAAGGAGGTTTCCTTACTGGGGAGGGTGGGATGTGGATGTCAAGGGTGATTTGCTTATGGTCAGACCTGACCAATGAGGGGGTGACCACTGGTGTGGAGCATCTATCTCCCATGTTGGTAATGACCAGGTGTAGGATATTGGAGCCCCTGGTGGGACAATGGATTAGTTGATCCAGGGCATTGCAATTTATGAATACCAAGAACCGTTGGGAAAAGGAGTTGGTACCTGAGTAGTTTTCCCAATTAATGGCAGGGTAGTTGAAATCACCCAATATTAGGGTGTTTGGTTGTATCTTAATATTTTCCAGTATGTTTAGAAAGATGTAGTGAGAATCTTGGGGCATGGATGCGGATCTGTAGCAAGCTACAATTTGGATTGCAGTCTTACCTAGTGTTAGTTGCACCTGGAGAATTTCAGATGCATAGTGTTGGGCAACTAGCCTGGAGGTATGAATATCCTTGGTGAAAATGGACACTCACTCCTCCACCTTTAGTGTTTCGGTCCTGGTTTTGTGGCCGAAAAGTGTGGTAAGAATTGTAGCCTGGTATTGCAGGGGTGCTATCTGGAGCCTTGAACCAGGTCTGTTACTGCACAGATATCGATGTTCTCCATTTTTAGGAGTGCCTCGAGAGAGTGCATTTTGAGGTTTAGACTTCTAGCATTGAGTAGCATTACCTTCAGATTTTGCCTGCTTCTATTTGTTACGGTGGTGGTTTTATCCTTTGAACTTTGCCTAAAAAAGGCACTATAGGGGTGGCAAGAGCTTTAGCCAGTAACCTGAATCCCAGGGGTGACAGGTGCAGACCATCTCTGGCAAAGCATCGTGGTTTGTTGATCATGTCTTCCCAGGCAGACAAATACTGGATCTCCTTTGAATGACACCAGAAGCTTAGTTGAAGTCAGTCATTTTGTCCTTATACTGTGGTATCATTCTTGGCGAAGGCAGGATGCTACTCAGGGCTAGGGTCATACCTGCCTGGGTCACATGATCCAAGAGCTCTTCCATATCTCTTTTCATGTAGTCCAGGGAGGTACGTCTCAAGTCATTCACTCCAGCATGGACAGTGACAGAGTCATATTTGTACTTGTTGTGGAGTGACTTGAGTGCATGCGTTATGTGGAGGATCCTGGCACCCGACAGGCAGCTGACTGTAATTTTCTCCTTGTTCAGTCTGGTGAGTGGGACATCAGTGTGCCTGACTATAGAGTCACCTATGACTAAAGTGTTGGGTACATTGTCTTGCCTTAGGGGTTGTTGTTGGGTGGCACACTGGTGTTGTGAGCCATGTATCACTTTGGTTGTGACTGGTGTTTGTTTGCGTTTCGGCTTCGGAGGTCCTTGTTGCTTGGGCAGCTTAATGTTAAGGGCCTCCGCATATGTGGGTTTAGTGTTGCTATGTGTGGGTGTTGATGGTGTGGGTTTTGAAGGGCTATGAGTTGCTTGAGGTGTGATGCAGGTGTTAACCTTCTCCTCTTGACTGTCTAGCACAATCTTGGCCGGAGAGAGCTTTGCTTCCAGTTTGGCTATATAAGTGCCTCTCTCGCAGGTTGTAGTGTTGGGTGGTAGGAGGAGAGGATTGTCTGTGTACATGAGGCAGTTGCCACATTGCCCCAGTATGCCCAGATTCACCAGGTGGACAGGAGAAATCTCCGGAAGCTGACCCTTGGACATGCCTGTTTAGGTGCTTTTATGTAAAGTTTAAGAGCTGTTTTCCCTTACCTTTGCAAGGTACTTTGCAATTATAGGCTGTTTAGTGCCTATGATTAATTTCTCCTTATTGACAAGGATAGCTGAGTGCTTGTATCTGTTTCAGGCTTCCTAGTGCTTTCCAGCAGGTTCTAGAGCAAGTGCTAGTCACAGGGGTTCAGATTTTAGTGCTACTACTGAGAAACCAGCTAGTTTTAAGGGAAAATTTGAAGAGCAGACTTTCTGGCACCTGGAATAGTTTAACTGTAGCCTCACAGTGCTGCACGATATGAAAAATATGCAAACACACGCATTTTTAAGCCAGAAAGGGATAGAAATCAGCCCAAAAGGCTAATAAAATTACAATTTCAGAGCTGGAAACCACTCCTCTAGTGTTAGATAGGCAGTACAATGCTCACCAGTCCCACTGGTAGGCAGTAGGACTTCCCTCTACCAATTCAAGGTCTGGATAGCTCTGAGCACAGAAAATAAAGTCCTGAGACAAGCAAAGCTTGGGATATGTACTGGCTAGAAAAGGTGGGAAACGATAGTATTTTTTTTTGTTGAAACAGGCTAAACAATGCAATAATACAGTAAATAAACACAGAAAAGGCTAACACACTTGAGTGTGTGGTCCTAGACAGTAAATGCAATTAAAACTCTACAAAATTAGCAATTTAAACTTTTTTAAATGAAGCAAGGCAAGTGCACAACTGAAAAACAATTTAAGAGGAAGTAACACAGCAGAATAAGTAGCTAGTCTACATATACAGAGAAGTCTATTTATACAGAAAAGCAGCTAAAACACACAAACACTTTGGATACAGTGCAACCTAGAGCACTTGAGTTTTAGCAATATTAAGGCAATTACAGTTATAATAAATGCTCTGAAATGTACTCTATATTTCCAAAATGTTTGAGAAGCACAATCAGGACACAAGGAGATTGAGGCAAAAAAAAAAATGTTTTTTTTTTTTTTTGAAAGGGAAAAAGGAGAAACAGAAGGCCTTATCAAATGTTCTCTCTCTATTGGGTAGAATGAGCGAATGACACTAGAGTGGAAGGAGTGTCCCAGATCAGATTTACAGTACGTGTGGGCCACTGCAAAGCCACCAAGTATAACAGCAAGACACCAACTGGGAGGCAGGGTGGGGACAAATAAAATTGCCTACAGACAGTAAGCACTAGAGAAAGCCACAAAATTAAAGTTTTTGTACAGATAAAGATTTTTAAGATACAGAATGCTTTTAACTGCAAACAAATAAAATAAAAGTGCTATATATAAATTGTTAGAAACAATAATCTGTATAAATAATAAAAAAAAACAGGATACTTATATATCTCAGCTAACAGTTGTAGTCAACACCTCTTATCCACTCTGCCCAGTGTGTATAGACACGTGTTTAGACAGGCTCATAGGTACTTTACTAGGCTATTGATCTGTGAGGCTCTAAAGAAGCCTAGCCATGCATTCCCTTGGTAATTTTCAGCCCTTATATTTTTTATACAAATAACCCATAGATACAGCCAGCCCAGGAGAGCTTCTGCCTTGGTGAGGAGGGTTCAGCAGTAGCCCCCCCCCCCTTTGCAGAAGTCCTGGGACCTCCACCAGAGGAACTAGGATATGTTGAGACATTTACATGTTTATCATGAGGAAGAGGGGTGTTAAACTTGGGTTGAATTTGTGGTCACTCATTCACTTGTCCAGAGTATGCTTGAACAGTATAAAAGAAGTGATTTTTTATGTGAAGTGGAAGACAGTTCAAGAGAAACGATATTGATGTTCATCGTGTTTCACTGTTGCAGTCATTACAATTGGGTTATCCTGCCGGCAGGCTACCCGCAGTCGGCCTGAATTCCAAAGTCTAGGTCCGGCGTCGGTTGCTGTCGCCTCTTCCCTGACGTCAGTGCGCCAGGGGTATAAAAGATGCAGCCAACGCCATTTTCTTCAGTCTTTCTTGCCGCACGGTGCCCGAAGCAAAAGCAGTTCGCAAGTGCCGGTCGGCCGACTCCTGAGATTTTCGTGTTCGAATTTCAGATCTGAAGTTTTCATCAAAAGCTAATTGTGATGCAGATCTATCCCTCCAGTATACTAATGTGCTTGAGAATGTGTAATACGTCTGATATAATAGTGTCTGTTGAAGCTGTATACACTAGGCACAGTTTGCTTCTCAGTACCTGCCTTTGTTAGGTAGTATTCATGCAGTAGGTGGGGCTACCCTCCCTCCTCCCATGATGCATTAGCCAGCCTTGGCTGCTCACTGCCACAACCTGATCATCCATTCCACCCACTGATCCAAACTGCTGTTTGATCCCATATTGTCTTGGCCATAGTCAGGTCTTTATCTGTTAATGCCTTTCAGCCAGCTTAAGCAACTTTGATGATTAGTCTTCAGTTTCTGTAACTGCAACAAAAAGAGGCTATGCCAGCAGCCGCACTAAATCCAGACCCAACACTTGTAATCTCTGTGTGAACAAAGGAAAAACACTGTGGAAATCCGTAAATACGTAAACAGTCAAGTGCTTTTGTCCCACACAATGTTACGACTTCTTCAGAGCAGTTTAACCACCAAAACTACAAAGTTTAAATAATGCTAATGTCAAATTAAAATTATCTATTAACCCTTGTCTAATTAAAACCTAATTACGCAATTAACCTTCCCATTCAGAAAGTTTTTTTCAAAACACAACGTCCAAAAGGTATGTTCAGATACTAACAACTTGTAAATGTGTAATTTTTAAAAATAATTTAATCAAAACACAAAATTATTACAAAATTTGTTAAAAATTGTTTATCGATATTCATTCAAAGATTTTATATACCATTCCATAAATACAAATCAAAAATATTAGGACTAGAATTTGTTCCCTATTTTAACCAGTTTTTTTTTTTTAAGAATTCTCGTTATAGTTCTTGTGTCTTGAACTTTAAAATAGGTAGTATACAGATATTTTCATTAAGTCCTGGTGCGTTTGTGGTGTTCAACTTAAGCTGCCATAATAACTCCCTTTTTTCAATTTCAAGTTCCCACCATTCCCCTTTAGGGTTCTTGGGAATAATATCCAATATGTCATATTTAAATTTCATGAAACCCTGGCAAACCAAACTGTGCTTAAAAAGTGCATTATTTAGATTTTTCTATGCTGTTGCATACAAATGCTCGTAAATTCTCTTTTTTTTAATCGTCTTTCCATTTTCCCAATGTAAAAAAAAAACTACAGTTTGAACAAACTGCAATATAAACTATTCCTGCTGTATTACAATTCCCATTTTGCAGCACAACGTCAAAGGGAATATTCTGTACAGAAATTCTAGCTGTTTCAAAAATAAAAGGACATTGTTTACAACTTCCCCATCTACTAGTACCCATTGTTTACAACTTCCCCATCTACTAGTACCCCTAGCATTCAACTGAATATTTAATTTCAAATGTTCAAAAAAGAATTTAAAGTTCTTCCCCGTATTAAACACAAATTGAGGTGTCTTCCCTAAGGTTTCAATCAGTCCTGGGGTACTCTTAAAAATAACCCAATTTTTCTTATAATTTCCTTAGAGCCATAACTGAAGGGTACCACCATACTATTTGTTGGATTGAGAGTCACCCCATTTTTGTTCACGGAATTTGGGTATATATCATTGTTAAATAATAAGGGTTTAAATCTTGTCCCCCAACCTTTTATAATTTTGTCTGCTGTACTTAATATTAAGTCAGGTGATCAGGTGGATAATCTCTATCCAAAAACATCATTGAGATGTTATCTACTTCCAATTTTAAATTGGATAGAGTTGAACATGTTCTTGCAGCTCAAACTAGCTGCCCTTTGAATATGTTCTTTTTATATATTGAGGTGATTACTCAATTACTAATAATTTAAAAAGTGGCTTTCCTGAAAATTTTTGAAGCAAAACCCATCATTATAAAAGTCCTTATAAAAGGTTACATCAAGATAATCAATAGAAGTATCAGAAAAAAACACTAGTAAATCTAAAGTCAGGGGAAATTTGATTCAAGTAACTTAAAAATTCTTGAATGTAATGAGAATTTTCCTTCCATAATATAAAATATTGTCCAGGTAACAGAAGTAGGCTAAACTACTAAAACTGGATTTCACTACATATTTTACCTCCCAGGCATATAAAACCAGATTTGTGTAGATGGGGTTGATATTAGAACATTTGAAGTTTTAAGACTAATATAGACCCCGGGTATACAGTATACTGGTTATAATCTTTTCATCTCTTAGGAGCTTTTTTGTTTCTCTTGTAAATTAACCTTTACATGTTCAACTCTACTAAAATTTTTTTCATATTTGTTAACATTGAACTCAAACAGTAAATCACTTAAAATGTCTTGATTGAGAGATGTAAGTTCTAATAATTATCTAAGTTATGATTGTTAAACTTAACAGTAAACTGTACCAATTCCAGACCATGTTAGTCAAACATATCCAAAAGTTCTTTAACCTCTCTATCACCCTCTCGCAGGCCGTTAGGAAATTTATACACTCTTAATCCTTTAGGTACATGCTTGCTTTTTACATTTACATTTACATGCATTTTCTGAGGCTATTGGAGATCTCACTGATTTGAGTTCTACAGTGATTAACTTTATTGTTGAGTTAATGGAAATTATTCTAAAAAACAACTTTTTTATTTTGAAGGTGAGTTCTTTAGGCAAACCAGAGGCAAGTTGTGCACCCATCTACGCAAATCTGGTTTTATATGTCTTGGAGGCAAAATATGTGGTGTAATCCAGTTGTAGTAGTCAATGGGAAGCCTATTTCCATTACCTGGATGATATTTTTATATTATGGAAGGAAAATTCTCATTATATTCAGGAATTGTTAGGTTACTTGAATCAAATTTCCCCTGCTAGTGTTTTTTCTGATACTTCTATTGGTTATATTGATGTAACCTTATATAAGGACTTTTATAATGATGGGTTTGCTTCAGAAATTTTCAGAAAAGCCACTTTTTCTAATTATTATTTAGAGTTTTAAGAGTAATCACCCCAATATATAAAAATGAACATATTTATGGGGCAGCAAGTTCAAGATGCAAAAATATGTTCATCTCTATCCAATTTAAATTGGAAGTGGATAACATCTCAAGGATGTTTTGGGATACAGGTTATCTACCTGTCTTAATATTAAGTACAGCAGACAAAATTATAAAGGTTGGGGGACAAGATTTAAACGCTGATTACTTAAAAAGAATGATATACCCCCACATTTTGAGAACAAAATAGGGGTGACTCTCAATCCAAAAAATAGTATGGTGGTACCCTTTGGTTGCAGTTCTAAGGAAATTAAGGAACTTATAAGGAAAAATTGGGTTATTTTTAAGAATACCCCAGGACTGATTGAAACCTTAGGGGAGACAACACAATTTGTGTTTAAGATGGGGAAAAACTTTATTCATTTGAATGCTGGGGGTACTAATAGATGTGGAAGTTGTAAACAATGTCCTTTTATTTTAGAAACAGCTAGTATTTCTTTACAGAACATTCCCTTTGAAGTTGTGCTGAAAAATGGGAATTGTAATACAAGAGGAATAGTTTATATTGCAGTTTGTTCAAACTGCCTTTTTTTACATTGGGAAAGTGGAAAGATGTTTAAAAAACAGAATTTACAAGCATTTGTATGCAATAGCAAAGGAAAATCTAAATAATGCACTTTTTAAGCACAGTTTGGTTTGCCAGGGTCTCACTAAATTTAAGTTTGGCATCTTGGATATTATTTCCAAGAACCCTAAAGGGGTCTGATGAGAACATGAAATTGAGAGAAGGGAGTTATTATGGCATCTTACGTTGAATGTCACAATCCCACCAGGACTTAATGAAAATATTTCTATATTACTTATTTTAAAGGTTAAGGCACAAGAACTATAATGAGAATTCTTAAAAACTGGTTAAAATAGGGAACAAATTTTAGTCCTAATATTTCAGATTTGTATTTATGGAATAGTATGTAAAATTTTTGAATGAATATGGATGGACATTATTTTTAACAAATATTGTAATAAATTTGTGTTTTGATGAAAATATTTTTAAAAACTACACATTTACAAGTTGTTAGTATCCGAACATATCTTTTGGACATTGTCTTTAAAAAAAAAAAACTTTCTGAATGGGAAGTTTAATTTGGTAATTAGGTTTTCATTATACAAGGGTTAGTAGGTAATTTTAATTCATCATTAGCATTGTTTAAACTTGATGGTTAAACTCTTCTGAAGACGTCCTAGCATTGTGTGGGACGAATGTGCTTGACTGTTTAAAGAAGCTGCAGTGGTGCAGCGGTAGTGTTGTCGCCTCACAGCAAGAGGTTCTCTCGTTCGATTCTCGGCTGGAGCGCCTTCTGTGTGGAGTCTGCATGTCCTCCCTGCAGTCCAGTGACGTTCGAAAGACATGCGTGAATGGGTGTGCCTTCATTGAAGGTTGGGCATCGGGCTGGCACCTCGGCACTGTAAAAATCAACTGCCAATCATTAGCGGACTGGAATTCCGCTGTGGCGAGCCTTAATTGGGAAAAGCTGAAAGAATAACATTTATGGATTTTCCTTTGTTTACACAGAGATTACAACAAGTCTTAGGTCTGGATTTAGTGTGGCTGCTGGCTTAGCCTCTTTTTTTTGCAGTTACAGGTACTTTGTGGGTTGGTGGGCACTGAGTGTTTTTCTTTTTTTTAGTCTTCAGTTTCTTCAACTTTCAAGCAAAAAAGCCATAAGTTGTATCTTACAGTGTTAATCATTTAACATTATCTTACTGCTCTGAATTTCTCAAATTGGTCAGAGAAATGAGAAGTTCACTTGCACATCTTGTGCAAGCTAAATGTAGATTTCCTGCATGTAGTTCAGAAGAATCATTTATTACCAGATACTACCAGATGAAGAGTACATTACAGCCTTTGTATTTTGACACAGAGAACTGCAGACATATGTATACCACTGTAAGACATGAACTGAATCTTTACTCTTTTGCAGCTTTTTGTTTTTACCTCCCCAACGGTCTTTTGACCATCAGCCCATTCAGTTCCCTTCACCAATGCAAGCATCTGCTGGGTGGGACCGTCATTTAAACAGCCTTTCATATTTGAAACAAATAAAGCACGGACAAGTGCCGAAAACAGTCCAACTACAAACAAAGGCACTAGAGAAGAAGAGGCTCGACTCCGTAGTTGAGCTTACAACACTTTAATGTGACTCACAGCACTCCAATACACGTATCACACATAAACGCCCTATTACAGAACACAGTGCGTTTTCGTTTCCTATGACTTCTTCTGATGTGTAACTGAATACATATTGACTACACCCCTATCTTTAAATATCCTTTAAGCTAATTACTTAATTGATCAATAAAACATTTAAATACTTTTTAATGAGCACTTCCATAGGGAACAAACCAAGCATTTCTACTTAACATGTAAAAACAACATCTACAAGACACATTTTAAAACCTACCAATGTTGGCATAATACCTAAAACCAACTTACATACTAAATACTATTATAGAATACATTTAAAATACATAAATAATACAAATACAGTAATTTAATACAATTTCATTATCAGTAGATGTTAGCACCATCTAGTGTTGAAATATAGTGGTTTTGAGTGCTGTGAGCCACATTAAAGTGTTGTAAGCTCAACTACGGAGTCGAGCCTCTTCTTCTTCTCTAGTGCCTTTGTTTGTAGTTGGACTGTTTTCGGCACTTGTCCGTGCTTTATTTGTTTCGATTCTTTTGGAATGGAAGTGGAGGAGGCACCAGCGACTTCTTTACGTTCGGAAGTGGTAGGCGGCAACTCTGACAAGATAGACAGATTAACCAACCAGTTATCACAGCTAATCGAGCTGTTGACGCCCACAGCCCACCCATCGCTGACGTCATCGTCTGGAGTGCCAGGAAACCAGGAAGTATTATTGAGGAGAGTGAACAGCGCGAATGGCGCGAAAGGAGCAGCTACAGGAGTGCTGTTTGGAAATAACTTTAAACCTTTTTCAGACAATATACCAGGCACCTCAGACCAGGAAATCCCTTCTATTTTTAGGACATTCACGAACGATGACAATATAGGTGCAATGAGCCACCGAGAAGATGGCAACGCAATACAAGGCAATAAACCTAATGGACAGAGGTACAAAACTGATTTTGCTAGTATTATGCATTTGAAATATAGTTTTAATGGTAAGAAAACACCCCTATCTGAGGAAAGTGATGTAAATATATCCTATGATTATAATGTTAAAATGCTGGATGATTTATTGTTTAAATATAAAAATATTGAATTGGAAAATGCTTATCTGAGGGAATGTTTGAGCTTAAAAATTGTGCCTAAAGGCTTACGAGTTTGTAAATATCCTAATAAAGTAAAGGAAGGTAGTGAGTTCCATTATGAATTGCTTACTATCTTTGATAACTGTGGGTTTGATATACTGAAAGCTATAATTAAAGAAAATGAGAGAGAAATAGAATGTCTACAGGGTAAAATAGAAAGTATTAATTCTAAAATAACGGAGGATCTGTTATTTACCATAGAGGAAAGTCAAAGGAAATATTATGAAACACTAAAAAGAATTGAAAAGAGTATTAGGAATGTGTATGAAAGGAAAATTAGAAAGGGATATAAAAGAATATAAAGAAAAAGTGTGCTACCCAAAACCCAGAGAATATTCCTATAGGCAAAACTATATGTTTGAGAATGTTTGGGGCCAAAAAGAGCACCCTATGAGTGAGCCACAAGATACTAGGGAGGAGTAGTCAATATTAATGATTACTCTGAGTTCCCCCCCATTAAGGAGATCAGAAAGAATAAAAAATAATTATCAAAAAAACTATCAATATGGGGGTGGGGGGTGAACAACAACAACAACAACAAAGGTTTTCAACAGTGGTAGGACGTGACAACAATATAATTGAAAAAGATAATTCTCAAGAGTCAATTATAGTGCAAGGACGTGTAAGTAAATATAAAGGCTATAACATCTTCAATTATAGTAATAAAGAGCTTAGTGAAGTACACTTTGCACTCTTCTCTAAAGGACTTAAATTTGTCCCTAATAGGAAGGCTGATGTTAGTAAGGTATTAATAGATTTAAAATTATTTTTAAGAAAGAAAAACTTTGAACTTTTGTTCCAAGGACAGAATTCTAATGGCCATAGAATAGAGGTGTTAAGAAAAGGAGCACTTTTAACCCTCCCCTACACCCGCAACTAAAAAATTTTGAGGCCATTATGGAAAAGAAACTAAGGGGTGAACTTACTAAGAATAAAATTTCATTTAATCTCACCAAGGAAGAAAATAATTTATTAAGAGATATACGGGGCGATACGTCAATAAGAGTGATTAAACCTGATAAAGGAGGCGGCACTGTTATCATGGACCAAATCTTTTATGAAGCCAAAATGATGGAACTATTGGAAAATACAGAGAGATATGCTAGGGCTTCACTCAATGAAATAAATATAGGTAACAAAAAAATATACTTAGCCCTTAATGATTTACTCTTGGAAGGTTCAATCGATATTCAAACCTTCAAGTACCTACATGTTGAAAAACCTAAAGTCCCCACAATATTTGGAGTTCCGAAGGTTCACAAAAATGTAGAAAATCCCCCAATGAGACCTATAGTAGCCTCAGAAGGTTCTGTTACAGCGCCCCTGGCCAGATGGCTAGATGTTAAACTAAAAGATCTATCAATGGAGGGCAATGGTGTAGTGAAAGATTCATGGGATTTGTTACAGAATTTAACACAAGATATGTTTGACAAAAATATTATTTTTATCACAATTGATATTGTGGATCTATTTTCTTCTATACCATATAGTGAAGGAATGAAATGGTTTGAAGAAGCATTAGTGAATTATGCGAAATTCAGTAACAATGATTTTTATCTTATTTTAACATTAATGGACCTAGTTCTTTGTAACAATTATATACATTACGAAGGCGAGTTCTTTAAACAAATCCAGGGGGTAGCTATGGGGGCGAGATGTGCTCCCATATACACCAACATTATTTTGTCAGCCTGGGAGGATAGATACATTATTAATTCTGAGTTTAAACACTGTTGGAAATTTTATAGGCGCTTTTTGGACGACATGTGTTTTTTATGGGTAGGTTCAGAAGATGAATTCAATATTTTTTTAACTACATCTCAAGTTCGACCAACTTCCTGACATTCACTTACCAGTGTGATAGGAATATTTTAAAATATTTAGATATTTTGATAGGAAAAGGAGAAAATGAATTCTTTTCAAAAATCTATAGAAAAGAAACTTTTTCTAATTCATATTTAGCATACAATAGTGCGCACCCCTACCACCAGAAAAAAGGAATAGTAAAGGGGCAATTCGTAAGAGGTAGCAGGATGACATTGAATTAATCGGATTTTAATGATGAGTGCACATTACTGCGTAACATGTTTAGGGATAGAGGATATCCGATCAAACTTATTGAGGCAATAGAAAAAGAGGTTAGGACAGGAAGAAATGACAAATTTAAACCTGTTCTAGGGAATAGAACAAGATGGAATAATGATGAATTAAAAGTTGACAAATATGAAGGCGAAAGCAATTTTGTGTTGGATTTTAGTGGGGAAGCAATAAAAATTAGAAAAATACTAGAGGATGAATGGAACAGATTTAGAGAAATTTCTGATCTTGAATGCTTGTTTGTACAGCCACTGAAATGTACCTATCGAAAGGGTAAGAGCTTAAAGACAATGAAAAGTTGGAACATTTAAGTGTGGAAGATGCTCACAGTGCCCACATATTTGTACAAGAGCGACTATTTATATTAAAAGTAGGGATTTTCTGATTCAAAGTAAGTGTTTTGCAAATTGCGAAACTAGTGGTATAGTTTACATAGGTTTGTGTGACCATTGTGATGCATTTTATGTGGGAAAGTCAGAAAGAAAACTGAAAAATAGAATATATGAGCATTATTATGAAATTAGGATTAAATGCACACACAATGCACTTTACAGACACAAAATTAGCTGTCAGGAGGCAAATTTTAACTTTTTTGTATTAGAAGTAGTGGAAAAAGATATAAGGGGTGGACTATGGGAAACATCTATAGAATATAAAGAACTGTTGTGGCAATTGTTCTTGGAAGCTAATAAACCCCCAGGACTAAACAACGATGTTTCCCTTGCCCCAGTTTTAAAGATGAGGGCAGCTAAACTGTAGATATTAAATTATTAAATTATTTATGTATTTATTATAAGTTTGATTTGTGCTTATTGAATAGGTAGAGTTTTTATGAATTTTTTTATATTTTACATCACGCTATGGTGCTATATGCATTTTTCTAGTATTTGTTGGTAAATAATATATTTCAACACTAGATGGTGCTAACATCTACTGATAATGAAATTGTATTAAATTACTGTATTTGTATTATTTATGTATTTTAAATGTATTCTATAATAGTATTTAGTATGTAAGTTGGTTTTAGGTATTATGCCAACATTGGTAGGTTTTTAAAATGTGTCTTGTAGATGTTGTTTTTATATGTTAAGTAGAAATGCTTGGTTTGTTCCCTATGGAAGTGCTCATTAAAAAGTATTTAAATGTTTTATTGATCAATTAAGTAATTAGCTTAAAGGATATTTAAAGATAGGGGTGTAGTCAATATGTATTCATTTACACATCAGAAGAAGTCATAGGAAACGAAAATGCACTGTGTTCTGTAATAGGGCGTTTATGTGTGATACGTGTATTGGAGTGCTGTGAGTCACATTAAAGTGTTGTAAGCTCAACTACGGAGTCAAGCCTCTTCTTCTTCTCTAGTGCCTTTGTTTGCAGCCTTTCATATTTCCCTTTTTCTTTTCTACTCTTAACTGCACACTCTGCTAGGTGCCAAAGAGTGATGTGCAGTGGGCCATTAAAGAGGATTCCCTCCCCAGTCCTGCAAGGGACATTCCCTTCATGCAGCCCTGCATCGTCCTTTGGAGCATGATTGGTGGTCTGTTTGTTCTTCACTAGAAAGATCACACTGCCCAGTGTGCCCATGGATGCACATGAACTCCTCCCACTGACCCCCATCCTGGGGAGGTGAACAGGCTATACCCCTTCACTCCCCCCTTCCTGACTGATGCCTCCAGTGACAGGGTCACTAATTGAATCTCAATCACCTGGGTCCCAGTAAGGTCTCCCTCCCTCTGTGCCACAGAGTGAAGCTTACAGAATCTACATATTGATGTGACAAGGATTTTCACTGAAACAGTTTTTTTCTGCTTTAACACTGAGCAGGCCCTTTACAGATGTCACTGCAGCTGGGTCCCCGCCAGTAAATCAAACGTTTATATGTTTGAACCACATATGGCCGAGACCATATATTCGAACTTGTAAAAGTCTGATCTGACTGAATGGAGATCTCCGTACAGAGCGGAAAGGGAAGATTTCCCATTTCCGCAATGTAGTGCCATCTCGGAGTTTGTATATTTAAGTAAGGTGGGTGTGGGGGTTGCAGGGGGTATAGCCCTCCTGCTATAGACGTTTAGTTTTGTGTTTTTTTGGTTTTATGTGATTTTACATCAGTGTTCGAACTTTTATGAGTTCGAACATAAGGTCTCGGCCATATGTGGTTCCAACTAGTAAAGGTTCAATCTACTGAAGTAGATCCCACTGCAGTTATACATTTGTGATTTATGTGCATTACCTCACAAACCCAATTATGGAGTCCTGTTTTTTAAGTAGTAATTATTGTTAGGTGGAGAAAGGAAAAGTGTCTCATGTAGTCTTGAATGTGTGACAGAATTCAGACCTGCTTACCTGAGAGAAGTGAGCAAGTGCATATTTTTCAGGGGAATTTGGCATGCACAACATCTGAAGCCAGACCTAAGACACAATAAAGGAATACATGTGATCATAGTACAGAGAACTGATGGATTTGGTAAAAGTTGTACTGGGAGTAGTCCTGTATATGCTAGTATTATGTGCTACATGGTTAATATACTGGAAAGTCAAAGTAATGTTTAAAAGAATCATGTTCAAAAGTTTGAAAATAGTAATCACAGAAGAGTGCTTTTACAACATCAGTTTGGTACAGTTTAGTATTGTGTTAATTACATGTCTCTTCCTGAGTGAAGAGTTTTCATTTTACAAATTTAAGACTGTAACAAAGAGGCCTCAAACATGATGACACTGAAAACAACAAACTAATGAATGTACTTGATC
Source organism: Protopterus annectens (assembly GCF_019279795.1). Classification (NCBI taxonomy): domain Eukaryota; kingdom Metazoa; phylum Chordata; order Ceratodontiformes; family Protopteridae; genus Protopterus; species Protopterus annectens. Next base: position 375,353,303 of record NC_056740.1, read on the forward strand.
TTTCCCAGCAACAGTGGACAGTTTAAGAAGCAGTGTCAAAATTCTTATTTTTTTTTTTAACACACTTGCAAGAAAATGTACTGTAAATGAGAATAAATGCTTGCGTATTATTTGGTTTTAATACACTCTGTAATTTAAAGAGAACATAAAGAGTAGTGAGTTTTCTTTAAGGCATAAAAACTGTAATACAGTTGTTTTATTAGTGATTATATGTTGTATTAGATGATCTTCAGTAGTCATATCCTTAAACTGTCTGAAGAAATGTTAGCACTTGTATGCACACCTTCTCCATGGTAATGTAGATGGCTCACCTGTATGTAGCAATGAATGGCCAGTTTAAAGACATACCTGTAACAGATCCCTATATCTTGTGGCACATGCACCTACTGGAGTAGACTGCTTTGTAGCACTTATTTCTAAAAGTGACAGTTTGATAGTGAGTTTGACAAGGAGTCTGCCTAAGTAACAACATGATCTGATCCTATCCGTATTATTATTGATCACAGATGGGTCTTGCATCTGACCTCGGATCCGAGCTGGCAGAGTGAGCGACAGCTCCTGAGCTCGAGCTCATCCCCTCCTAGGACTCCTGTTACCCACAATCCTCAGATCTTGTTTGCTGTGATTAGTGAATAGACATGTTCCCTGCAGCTCAAGCTTCATTGGTCAGATAAGTGCCTTTTTTTGGATATCTTTTGAATTCCTCTCTCTCTGTCCTTCCCTTCTCTCTAGTAAGTATAGTTAGTTTCCTATAGTTTCCCTTAGTTTAGCAGTAGGTTCCTCCCCCCATTAGTTGTTCGCTGGCCTTTAGGGTTTTTCCTGCCCTTTTCTTTATTTCCTTATTTTTCCTTTGTGTGTGCTTGTCTGTTGGAAGGTTTGTGTTTTGTTTGGGGTCATGGCTGACAAAGCCTCTGGTTTCAGAAGTTGCTCGTCTTGCGGTCAGAAGTTAGTGCCTGCCGACAAGCTTGAGGAGTGCGTCTACTGTCTAGGGGAGCCCGATTTAGAGATTGAATGCAATATTTGTGCAGGGTTCAATCCTAGGGCTCTCCTAGACCATAGAAACAAATTGCTCCTTAAAGGGCTTGCTAAAGGGGGTCCCTTGGTCTCGGGCTCCCCCCCTTCAAAGCCCCTTCGGCTCCCAAGAGGAAGCCCTCTTCCTCTCAGGACTTCCCTGCTAAACAGCCGAGGCTCTCAGATCCCTGTGCCCTGTATCTGAGTAGAACCTCAAGGGAATCGGCTTCAGGGTCTTCAGCTCCCCACCCAGATCCAAAGCCTAGGAGGTCCTTGGATCTGATCGGATGAAAATCCCCATCTGCTCCGATGAGCTCATCGGATCCATCGGCGGGGCCCTTAGTACACTTGGATCCAACTGGGTCTTCAGATCCGATGGCTCCCTTGAAGCCAGTTATTATTATCGATCCCCAAGCCACTTCCAGAGTCTCAGATCTGAGAAAGTCTAGTAGGTCCTCCTCTAGGGACTGCAGGCACTCTACTCATTCAGGCCATTCTTCAGTTTCCTCCTGGTCTACTAGGAGTTTGTGTCCATCTGATATGGACCAGATGATGAGGAGCTTTCTCAAAACCCAAATGGAACTAGGCTTTGCTTCCGTCCTCTAGCCACTTGCCGAGGGGCTCTTCACCCACATCAGAACTCCTGTCCTCCCATGTTGACTCCTGCGAGGTCAGCGTCCCTCGGTCAGAGATTGTCTTAGGAGAGGCCATCACTGTCGGGCAGTGCTCCCACTCCCATGCCGCCTGGGTCCCTGGTAGCTCAGCCCCCTTGCCTTTGGGGCTGGCATTGCCTCAGACTAGAGAGATCCCTGGGGGCCACTGAGGGGGGTTTCCGGTCCAGTGTTTTTGGACCGTTCCCTTCCCTTGGGGGCTTTCGCCCTGGATAGCTTGGGACCGATATGGTCCAGGGATGTCGGTACTGTGCAGGGGTCTCCCTTCCCGCCCCAGTTGGTCATTACCAGTGGGGAGGAGGGTGGGGCTTTTTTCAGTCCGTCTGCCGTACAGATGATACAGAGGATTGTCTCCGGTTGGTCGGCAACCTCTTCCTTGGTGCTGGACCCACCCTTGCCTGGTTCCCTCTTAGGTGGCAAACCTTCATCATCGGCCCAGGGTCATCCCGCCGGGATTGCCTTCAGAAGGGCATTACCCCCCAATGGGTACCCTCCTCCTCCGAGTCCTCCCCAGAGCCCACAGTGGAAGAGCCTCCTTGGAAGAGGGCATACAAGAGGAGGCACCTAGACTCCACTCAAGAATCCCTCATGGAGGACACAGATTTTGAGGAAGGGGACGGGTCCCTCAGACTACAATCTGAGGAGTTGTCCTTTGGAGACAGACATGAGATCCTGAAAGAGTGGGGCAGCTGGTCTCTCCCCACCCTGTCCTCAGAGAAATTTGTGTTCCTGATGGTGTTTGGGGCATGCCCATCTTCCTCCTGGGTGTTTCCCCTGCAGAAGAGCTAGTCCAGCTCATTGCCAGCAGGGTGTGGAAGGAGCCAGACACAGTCTAACTGGTCCCCAAGAGGGGTAGATAAGTTTCTCAGTCCTCCCAAAGACGAACCTTTCTGGAATAAGGGTGTCCCTGTAGATGCTACTGCGGTTGCCGCAGCCTCTAAGAAAGATCTCATGGAACAGAGCTCTGTGGTCCATCCCCCTAACAGCGAGTCGTGGGTGACTGACCGTATTGGGAAGCACATGTACGCCTCAGCTACTTTCAGCCTGAGGGCTATGAACTATATGCCACATTTCACATGGCTGCAAAGGGATTTGGTATTGGAACTTTCCTCTTCCCTTTCGGAGTTGTTGCCTCTGGAGAGCCTTAAATTGGTTTCTCTGAAGCTTTCTACTCTCACTTCCCTTGCTAATGCCTCGATGAGGTTGATCTCAAACGTGGTTGAGGCTACCTCATGAGCAGCGAGTACAGGCATTGCTATTAAGCGTCATGCCTGGCTTTGCCTTTGTGAGTTTGCAGACATCTTCAAGGCGTCCTTTACCAAGGCCCCATTTGATGGATCTACTCTCTTAGGTTCATAGGTAGATACTAGGCTATCTGCCCTAGGGCATTTATAAGCCTAGCCAGAGTGTATTTGGCTTCCGCCTCCCTATTAGATTAGCCTACTGTGCCTCTGTAAAGTAGGTCACAGAAGGTACCCTTTTAAGATTAGTTTACTGTGCCTCTGTCTAGCAGGGACACAGGAGAGATCCCAGGGGTGAATTTGCGATTATCCATCCACGCGTCCAAATTTCGCTTGAAGAGGGTCAGCGAGGGGCTATGTCTAACATGAATTGGGATTCTATTCCAGAGTGAGGGGAGCCTCTGGGAAATGAATCTGTCCCTCCAGCATGTCCTATTTATTTTTGTGCTGAGGTTTATGTCCCTGGAGCGTGTAGCTCTAAGGGACTTGGATTTTTTGAGGTGGAGCATGTCCATTAATTGTGGGTTTGACATGGCTTTGCACGTCAGGCATAGACCGCCTCTGAGTAGGTGGTAAGCAACTGAGTAGAGCTGGAGTTTCTTTAGTTGAGCTGCATAGGACATCTGTTTGTAGCCCATGATTCTCTTGGTGAGGTACTTTTGGGGTCTCTCCAGTTGCTGCAGGTGTCGGATAAGGTACATCCCAAAAGGGGCATTGTATTCAATTATGGGCCTGATGAGTGACGAGTAGAGGGGCACAATGACCTCTCTTGATCTAGATGCGAACCCTTTCGTGATAAGGTGGGCTATATAGAAGGTCTTTCTAACCACTTTGGCAACGTGATTATCAAAGGAGAGATTACTATCTATGTTGGTCCCCAAATCTCTAATTACTTCTTCCGTACTTAATGGATTACCACCTATGTGGTAATTTGTGGGCACCTTGTTTTTCCAAAAGGGGATGACTATGCACTTTTTAGCATTTAGCTTGAGGCCATGGCTCTGGCACCAAGCATCCGTCTCTGTGAGACCCTTTTGGAGGATGCTTATGTCAGCTGGAGATTCGATTATGGCTCCCAGTTTGCAGTCATCTGCAAACTTTGTCAGCCATAATCCCCCCGTGTTAGCCTGAACCTCAGAGAAGTATATACTGAACAAGAGAGGCCCCAGAACTGAGCCCTGTGGGACACCACTTGTAACTGGTTTGGATTCGGACATGGCACCTGCGATTCTGACCATGTGGGTTCTATCTCTGAGCCAGTTTGCAACCCATCTTGTGATATAGGGGTTGATATTTAAGCTGGTAAGCTTATTTATGATGCCCGAGTGGGGTATTGTGTCGAAGGTTTTTGCAAGGTCCAGGTAGGCTGTGTGGACTACCTTGCCCTCATCTATGGCTTTGGTAACTGTTTCAAAGAAATCAACTAGGTTTAAGAGGCAATATCTGCCCTTAACAAAGCCGAATTGGGTAGGGTCCAGTGTCTGGAGGCTCCCAATGTCTTTGTTTATGAGTTCCATGATAATACGCTCCATAGCTTTACAGACCAGACTAGTCAGGCTTATGGGGCGATAGTTTCCGGGGTCCGTTGTGGCACCACCTTTGTGGAGTGGGACCACTGTAGCTGTACGCCATTCTTTGGGTACATATCCTGTAGTAAGGCTAAGTTTGAACAGTGACTTAATGTGAGGGTTCAGTTCTTCTTGGAGTTCATGTAAGACACAGCCTGGGACACCATCCGGTCCCATAGATGCTGTGTTTTTTGCTTTGGAGAGGACAGCTTTCACCTGTGCATCTGTGATGTCAGGGAGGTTACATTCAGTTGGGATAGGCGTTTGCTCCTTTGGGGGGGAGAAGTTTGCGCTGAATCTGTCTGCCAGGATGTTGGCTATGTCTGTAGGTTCGGTATATTTTGTACCGTTATGCAACAATTCAGAGCATATCTGGGAGTTTCCACCCATGTTCCTGACATAACTAAAGAAGGCCTTGTGATTGTCTTTAGTGTCTAGGGCAATTTTTCTTTCGAAACTGGCCTTTGATGATTTTATGAGGGATCGAAGTTTCTTGCTAATACTGATCAGAGATGCCTTCCCTTTTTGGGATTTTGCTCTGTCATGTAGTAGCTTCCTCCTTCTGTTGTATAGCTTATTTATGGCCGGGGTCCACCAGACCGGTCTCCTGTTTTTGGAGGAGTGAGTCTTGGTTTTATTTGGGATAGCACGATCCATGCATTCCTGCAGGTGCTCATAGAATGCATTTGTAAAGGATTCTGCAGATTGGGCTGTAATATCCTCTGGCCCAGGGGCTTTGAAGGATTCCACCTCAGTCTTGATAAGTGCAGAGTTGGCTTTTGAGAAATTCTTTACAGTTATTTCCTTGGCTGGGGGTGGGGACGGGATATGGATGTCCAGGGAAATTTGTTTATGGTCTGATCTTATCAATGAGGGGTTTACCTCTGGTGTGGAACATAGAGTCCCCATGTTGGTGATGATCAGGTGCAATATGTTGTTCCCTCTTGTGGGAGTGGTGACCAGTTTTTCCATTGCATTAGAGTTTATAAATTCAAGGAACCGTTGGGCGAGGGTGTTTGGGCTTCAGTAGTTTTCCCAGTCAATGTTTGGGTAGTTGAAGTCACCCAATAACATAGTGTTTGGAGAGACCTTCATATTCTCCAGTGTTCTCAGGAATGCCAAGTGGGGTTCCTGTAATAGGGAGGGTGTTCTGTAGCAGGCTACAAACTGAAAGGCAGTTTTGCCCGCTGTTAGTTGCACATGGATGTTTTCCGATGCTTCGTGCAGTGCCACTAACCTGGAGGTGTAGGTATCTTTGATGAATATAGATACTCCCCGTCCTTTTGTGCTTCGGTCCGAGTTTTGGGGCTGAAACGCATGGTATGAGTTATAACCTGGTAGTGCTGGGGTGCTCTCAGGAGCCTTGAACCAGGTTTCTGTTACTGCACAGACATCGATTTTCTCCATACTGAGGAGAGTCTCGAGTGCGTGCATCTTGAGGTTTAGACTTCTGGCATTAAGTAGCATCACCTTTAGTTTTTTTATCTTTGGGTTGTCTATGGAGGTGGGTTTGTCCTTTGAGCCTTGCCTAAAAAAGGCACTATGGGGGTGGCAAGAGCCTTGGCCAGTATATGAAAGCCTAAGGGTGACAGGTGCAAGCCGTCCCTAGCGAAGCAACGTGGCTTGTCGAGCATGTCATCCCAGGCTGACAGACACTGGATCCCCTTTGAATGACACCAATACTTTAGCCAATTGTTGAAACTGATCATTTTGTCTTTATACTGTGGCATCATTCTTGGTGAGGGTAAGATGCTACTCAAGGTCAGGGTCATACCAGCCTGGGCTACATGGTCAGAGAGCTCCTCTGTGTCTATTTTCATGTAGTCCAGGGAGGTACGTCTCAGGTCATTTGGTCGTTTGGTCAAGGAAACACTGACCCACAGTGAGTAGGAGGGAAAGACCTTGTCCGCAGTGGGGATCAAGTTTTCTACGCCCCAACATTTTTTCTGTAAGACTTAGAGGGGCAGTAAAAAGCTATGGTTCCACAAGATGCAGTCTTCCTTCCAGGATGCTCCTCAGGAATCCTCTTCTTTGGTCTGGGAAGGGGATTTGATGGCTGACGCCTCCTCAGAGGCATAGGAGGTCTGCAGAATCAGGGCTTCCGAGAAGCCTTCTCAGAGAAGCCCCCACAGCTCTCCTGAAGTGCTGCCCGACTGTCAGGCCCTGGAGGCAATCGGGGATTGTATCTCCTTGCACCACCTGGCTTGAGATGCTATTACCTCAGACCAGTGGGTGCTACACATTGTGTCCAAGGAGTACTTTATACCCTTCAGTTACCCCCCTGCAATCCAAAAGTCACTCCTGGATGCCCCACCCCACCAAAGGAAGTTAGCTGTCACAGAGGTGCAAGACCTCCTTCAAAAATGGTCCATCCAGAAAGTCCCAACAGGGCACCAAGGTTCCAGTACTTGCTTTCTCTTCTTTTTAGTGCCCAAAAAAACAGAGGACCAGTGTCCCATTCTGGACCACAGCAAGTTAAATTTATCGGTCAAAAAGTCAGAGTTCCAGATGGTCACTCTTCGGTCCATCCATCCGCTTCTGCGCAAGGATGATTGGATGTGCTAGATAGATCTCAGGGATAAAAAAAAAATAGACAGACACTCCAGGAGATTCCTGCGCTTCCGACTGCGGGCCAATCATTATCAGTTCAGAGCCCTGCCCTTCAGTCTCATCTCCGTCCCCCAGGTGTTTACCAAATGTATGGCAGTGGTAGCAGCCCATCTCTGGCTGCAGAATTTGCAGGTCTTCCCATACCTAGACGATTGGCTCCTCACAGCTCCCAGAAAGCATCTTCTCTCTCTAGCCACAGACTTTACTCTGTCTATTTCGCGATCTGAGCATTACTGTCAACCTTCCCAAGTCACACCTTCCTGATTGTCAGAGGCTGGAATTCATATGAGTTCTTCTGAGCATGGTGTTGGAGACTTCAGCTCTTTCCCTGCACAGGGTAGACATGATCTGGGGGCAAGTTCACCTCCTCCTGGATCTGGAGATTGTCCCTGCCCATGTAGTTCTTCAAGCCCTTGGGTCGATTGCGGCGGCTATTCAGTTGGTCCCCCTCATCAGGTATCACATGCGGGTGCTTCAGTGGACCCTTGCGGTACAGTGGTCGGCTCACCTTCACCCTGTATCCATGCCAATCCAAATATCTCAAGTCTGCTGGTGTCATTTAGATTGGTGGCTCCGGTCCAAGGATCTTCTGCTAGGGAGACCCTTCTGTCTTCCACAGCTGACCACGGACACCTCCCTGTTGGGATGGGGGGGGGGGCATTTTCAGGGAGGGACAGTCTAAGGCACGTGGTCCTCCTCGGAAACCAAGTTGCACATCAATGCCTTAGAGATGAGATCGGTCCTACTGTTGTTGCAAGCTTTCCAAGACTTTCTCCCTCTTGGGACTGTAGCAATTCAGACAGACAACATGACAGTAGTCTGGTACATCAACAAGCAGGGGGGAAACACGATCATACCTACTGTGCAGAGAGGCCATGAGAGTGTGGGAATGGACAATGTCCTCCAGGCACTTTCTTCTTGCAACCTGTGATTCTAACGTGCTGGCAGACAAGCTCAGCAGGTCTCTCCTGAGTCCCCACAAGTGGTCCTTGAAACAGTCAGTGGCAATCCGGATCTTTAACCGATAGGGTCTTCCATGCTGCGATCTGTTTGAATCCCCAGCCAATCACAAATGCAACAAATACTTTGCCCTGACCCCCCCCCCCCCACCAGGGGAATCACCCAGGGATGCTCTGATTCACAATTGGTCGCTGGGATTCCTCTATGCCTATCCCCCAATGCCCCTCATTCCCAAACTTTTACAGAAAGCCCATCGCCTGAAGGCTCACCTCATCCTCATTGCCCCCTTCTGCCCTCATCAGACGTGATTCTCCCTCCTCCAGTCTCATCTGAAATATCCACCTTGGATATTAGATCCTGTACAGGATCTCATCTCCCATCCATGGGGACTTCCTCTGACCTGATATCCCTGAGGCTGACAGTGTGGTACCTCCAGTTCCAATGATCATCAGTCAGGTTAAGCTGCCTTCTCCGGTGAAGGACATTCTTTTGGCATCTCAGAAACCTTCTACTAAAAAGGTTTATACCAGCAAATGGAAGAGGTTCTCTCTTTGGGCTCATCAGAGAGACATTGACCCCTTTTTCTGCTCCAGGTCCGGACATTCTGTCATTCCTTTCCTCTCTGTTCCAACAAGGAGCAAGCTTCTCGATGATTAAGCTTCAACTAGCAGCTATTTCTAACTTTCACCTAATTGATAGTCCCATGTTTTCTTCTAGGCTCTGTAAGGCCTTTCTTAAGGGGGTGTTCTTGCTCAGGCCTCCCTTCAAAGATCCATCTCCTCATCGGGATCTTAATTTGGTTCTGCAGTCCTTGACACAACCTCCTTTCAGACCTGACACAAAGTGTGATATTAAGTTTCTGTCTTGGAAGATGGCCTTTTTGGTGGCTATTACCTCTGCCAAGAGGGTTTCTGAATTGTAGGCTCTTTGCATAAAGCCTCCCTTCATGATTTTTCCCAAGGATAGGGTCTCTGTCAGAACCAGTCCTTCATTCAGTCTATTCAGCTTCCCGTCTTTTTCCCAATTTTTCAAACCAAGGAGAGAGTATCAACTACATTGCCTGGATGTTCATAGGCAGTTGCATTTCTATTTAAAGAAGACTGAGGATTTTCGAAAGTCAGATCAGCTTTTTGTAGCCTTCTCTCAGGCCAGGAAAGGCAAGCCCATTTCCAAAGTGTCAACTTCATGTTGGGTAGCTTCTTGTGTAGCTCACATTTAGGAAAACAATCAGAGGAATCTTCCCAAGCCTATTAAAGCTCATTCTACTAAGTCGGTGGCTACCTCTTCAGCATTCTGGGCCAGGACTTCTTTGGATAATATTTGTGCTGCTGCCACTTGGTCAAACCCCCATACCTTTGTAACACATTACATTTTAGATTTGGTGTCTAGGGGTGGAGCCTCGTTTTGGTTCTTCTGTGTGCGCCGGTATGTCCTTCCTTGAGACCTCCCAGGATTATGGATATCTGGGGACTCTGACCCATCCGTGATCAATAATGACATGGATAGCATCAGACAAAAAGTTATGCACTTACCATAACTTGGAATCTGTGCTATCCAGTGTCATTATTCATCACGATGTTCATCGTGTTACACTGCTGCAGTCATTACACTTGGGTTATCCTGCTGTCAGGCGGTTCCCCAGTCGGCCTGAGTTCCAAAGTCTTGGTCCGGCGTCATTTGCTGTCGCCTCCTCCCTGACATCAGTGCGACAGGGGTATATAAAATGCAGCCGACGCCATTTTCTTCAGTCTTTATTGCCGCGTGGTGCCCGAAGTAAAAGCAGTTCGCAAGTGCCCGTCGGCCGACTCCTGAGATTTTCATTCCGAATCCAGAACCGAAGTCTTCTACAAAGCTAAGTACCCCGTTGGGGAAACTTTTTCTTGCCTCAGACCGATATCAGTAAAAGTTAATAACTGTATTTCTTGTGGGAAGCAAATACCTCATAAGGATTTCCATTCTTATTGTATCCCATGCCTAGGCCCAGACCACGACGTCACTGTTTGTCGGTTTTGTGCTAGGTTTAACAAGCACACTATTAAACATCTGTTTGATTTTGCCAGCCATTATTTTGGCAGAAAATTCAATTATGCCATGCTGTCGGAACTTCCGACGACCGGAATACATAAAAAGCGCAAAGACAAGGATAGGCATCCGAGACCCAAAACTGACGATGAAGCCTCTTCTAGGCCAGTCTCCGGTTCTCCGGTTTTCAGCGAGGCGCCTTCGCAGCCCCTGATGACCGTTTCTGTAGAACCACAGGCCGCCTCTGACTCCCACGTGGAGATGGCTGGGCCTTCAGACGCACAAGCTATTCAGACTACCGAAACTACCCCTTCAGAGGGATCCGGAGTAGCTGAACAACCCACAGCTTCAGAGGGTGTTTTCAGACCTCCTCAGTTAAGCATTAAATCTTCTGCTAAGTCTAAACCTACTTAAAAGACTAAGAAACAAATACAACATTCTCCAGAGCAGGCCTCCATGCCTAAGAAACAAATGCTCAAAATGGCCGAAGACCTAATCACTCTGATCAGGGGTTCCCATCCCCCTCCTGATAAAAGGCCTAGACAGGATGCAGACTATGACTCATCCGACCAGGTATCCATCTCTTCAGATTCATCCTCAGACCTAGGATACTCCTTACCCCCTTATGAGGATTCTGATGCTGAGGAATCAATTCCATCAGCCTCTCCGCCTGAGGATTACTCCTTTGGGGAAACCTTACATACCATGAGGGAGCATTTCCATTGGGAAGGCCAGGATTACTCAGAATCCAAGAAAAGGCTCAGAGACTTCCTTTTATTACCTCAACACAGACCTCTTGCTATTCCACCAGTGTTAGATATTGTGGATGATGTGTATACTGAATCCAGCTTAAATCCTGATTCTTTACCTCCAGCCCCAGTTAAGCCTGACAGATACTACAGAGTCCCTGACTCACACAAATTTCTTTATAAAAGCCCTGTTGCCGACCCTGAAACTATTTCTCAGAGATCCAAAGGGGTTAAGGCCTCATCAGCAAAGAATCCAGTCCCCTCTAACAGAGATTCCAGAGCATTAGACAGATGGGAGAAGAAAGTATATACGTCTGCAACTTTAGCAATGAGGGCCTTAAATTGCCAGTTTCACATGTTAAAATATCAGCAATTTTTGATGTCTCAGTTGAAACAAAAAATGCTTCCAGATTCAGATCCTCCTAATTTAAAGAAAATGTAGGATTTATTGCATGCAGCTGAACAAGTGGGAAAACACACTTTGCAATGTGGTTTTGATTCTTTAGAGGCCTCCTGTAGAGCAGCTGTTACAGGTTCTGTCATTAGAAGACATGCTTGGTTAAAAGAACATACGTTACCAGATCATATTAAAGCAAAACTATTGGATGCACCTTTACAGCAGGATGTGTTATGTGGAGTTAAGGCAGAAGAGGTATTAAAGAAAATGGAGGATAAGGCAAAATCTGTGCAAATGGTGAAGGATTTCTTACAGGTTCAGCCTCCTCGATTTAGCAGAAATTGGCCAACAAAGAATTGGTCCTTTCCAGTTTCAGACAGACCACAAAGGAGCAGATACAGATGTCCAAGAGGTAGAGGTCAACCACAAGGTTCTTACAGGCCCCGACAATGGGGTGCATCAGGCCAGAAAGAAGGGGAAGACAGGCCACAACCTTATAAAAAACAGCCCCAATGACGTCCCACTACAGCTGTCAAACTGCTTTCTCTTGGCAGCCCCCTTGGGAGGAAAACTGGCACTTTTCTATCACAACTGGCATATGATCACCAAAGACAAATGGGTTCTCAACATTGTATCTCAAGGTTACAGGTTCCACTTTCACACTCTGCCAAGGTTAAAAGGAATGCCAAACCTGCCACCAAATCAATGGGCAGAGGCTCAAAAACAAATTACAGCACTCATGGACATGAGAGCTATTCAAAAGGTAGTACCACAGGAGCAAGGACAGTGATTTTACTCAAGACTCTTTCTGGTTCCCAGAAAGGACAAAGCCTGGAGGCCCATTCTGGATCTTTCTTCCCTAAACACTTACCTGGATGTTCCGAAATTCAAAATGTTGACACTACAGCAGCTTCTTCCCATGCTGGGCAGGAAAGCTTGGCTCATAACATTGGACCTCAAGGAGGCATACCTGTATGTCCCTATCAGACAAAACTGCAGAAGATACCTCAGATTCATGCCTGGTTCAATGCACTATCAATTCTCTGCAATGCCCTTTGGCTTATCTACTGCACCCAGGGTCTTCACAAAGTGCCTGGCACCAGTAATTGCATTTTGCAGAAATAATTCAAATTTATCCGTACCTGGACAATTGCCTGATTCAAGCAGAGAGCAAGGACATTCTTCTAAAGCATCTGGCGTTTGTAAAACAGTTATTAAGTTGCTTAGGGTACACAATAAACAAAAAGAAATCAAAACTAGTGCCCTCACAAGAGATAATATTCTTGGGTGCCAGCTTGAATACAACGGCCCAGATGGCTTATCTCACGCCAGACAAGCAAGGACATCTGACCCAATATTTTCAGTTAATGGCAACAAGAACCCAACTCCCTGCAAGAAAAATTCTGCAGGCCTTGGGTTACATGGCATCTTGCATACTACTAATTCCATATGCCAGGCTGCATATGAGGAAACTACAATGGTACCTAAAGAGTGTCTGGTCTCAACACTGTCAAAGTTTGGAAACAGTTATACCACTAATTCCTTGCCTGCAATAGGACTTTCGATGGTGGGCTCAAGCTTGTCACCTCAACAAGGGACAGCCTTTTACTCAACCCACAGCCAGGCAAACACTGACAACAGATGCATCGGATTACGCCTGGGGAGCACACATGGCAGGAAAATGTATTCAGGGCAAGTGGCCCGCAGAACAAAGGCATCTTCACATCAGTCAAAAAGAGATGCTAGCTGTACAAAATGCCCTAATAGCCTTCAAGGACATGTTACATCCAGGACAACTACTACTAAAGACAGACAACACCACAGTTATGTGGTACATAAACAAGCAAGGGGGCACTCACTCTTATCCCCTCTGCAGACAAGCCATGACCTTGTGGAACACAGCTCTAAACTTTCAAGTTCATCTGCAAGCACAATTCCTGCCAGGAGAGAAAAACACACTGGCAGACGACTTAAGCAGAAACATCATGGATCCTCACGAATGGGAATTGGATCCACAAATATTCAGAATGATAACACAGAAATGGTGGAGCCCGGACATAGATCTGTTTGCATCCCCAATGAACTGCCAGCTGCAGAAATTTTGCACAAGGGCTTACCTTCCACAAGCATGGAAAGTGGATGCCCTCTTATTCAGCTGGAGAAACCTACAAGTATATGCTTTCCCACCACTTCCTCTCCTTCCGAAGGTACTCATCAAAGCCAGGCAGGAAGAGCCAAATATGATCCTGATTGCACCAGACTGGCCACGCCAGCACTGGTACCCAATTTTGAAGAACTTAGCACAAGGACCACCCTGGATTCTGCCTCAAATCCCACATCTGCTGACTCAGCACAACAATCAGATACTTCACAGCCAGCTAAAGACTTTAAACCTGGCTGCATGGAAGATTTCCTAGTCAAACAAGCAATGCCTCTCTCCAAAGCTGTTATGGATGTCATTTTGGAGGCCAGAAGGCCTAGTACCAGGAAAGCCTATTCGGATAAATGGAAGAGATTCTGTGCCTGGAACCAGGCTCACAGCTTTGACCCTCTTGTCCCAAATATTCCTCAGATACTACAATATTTAACTGAGATGCTGGACAAAGGCCTCTCCTTTTCATCCATCAAGATCCACGCCTCTGCCATCTCTGCTCATTACAACACGGATCCACCAATTTTCTCTAATCCTTTGCTAAAACAGTAACAGTAGAGCACCTACTCCAACTTGGGACCTCAACTTCATGTTGGAAAAATTAACTTTACCTCCTTTTGAGCCAGCTAACACAGCAGATTTAAAATATATATCTTGGAAAACTGCTCTACTCCTGGCAACAACATCAGCACGAAGAGTTTCAGAATTACAGGCACTAATGGCAGTGGAACCTTTCATCATTTTCCACCAAGACAGGGTGTCTTTAAGAACTAACCCTACATTTATGCCTAAGGTGGTATCAAGTGTGGCTCTAAACCAAACTATTCACTTGCCAACTTTTTATCCAAATCCACAGAATAAAGGAGAGAGACTACTGCATTCTTTGGACATACACAGGGAGTTACGCTTCTACTTGGACAAAACCAAAGCTTTCAGAAAATCTGAGCAATTATTGGTAACATATGCTGCAGGAGCACAGGGAAAAGCCATTTCAAAACAGACCATTTCAAAATGGATAGGACACTGTATACATTTCTGCTATACACACCATGGAAAACCTGTACCTAACAGCATTAGATCTCACTCCACCAGGGCAACAGCCACTTCAACTGCCTACCTCAGAGGAGTACCTACCAAGGACATTTTGGAAGCAGCAACTTGGAGTTCTGTACATACCTTCACCAAGCAGTACCATCTGCCTCTACTCTAAATCCAGAGCTGGCTTCGCCACTGCAGTGCTGCAGGGCCTTATAGCCACCCCTAATGCCTTATAGTACCTGCCACCCTACTTCAGCTTTGGGATTCTACCCAAGTGTAATGACTGCAGCAGTGTAACACGATGAACATAGTACAGTTTTGTACCCACCATAAATGTAGATGTTTGAGTGTATACACTGCTGCAGTCCAGGTTACCCTCCCTCCTTCCCCTCTTACTTGCTGGTACGTACCTATGTCTTCTACCCTTTACTACCTATGGGGAGTATTTGCTGGTATCTGAAAGTTGTTGATTGCTTTTCTTATGTATGTTTTATTAGCAATTGGAATAGCCTACCTTTCTGGGGGCACCTGACATCTAGAAAATGGCGTCGGCTGCATCTTATATACCCCTGTCGCACTGACGTCAGGGATGAGGCGACAGCAACCGACGCCGGACCAAGACTTTGGAACTCAGGCCGACTGGGGAACCACCTGACGGCAGGATAACCCAAGTATAATGACTGTGTATACACTCGAACATCTACATTTATGGTAGGTACAAAACTGTACATTCCCACCCTCCCTCTCCCTCCTTCTGGTGACCAAGAGTTTCTTTGAGTAATGGTGTGTATGGTTCTGCTTTTCCTGGGTGTGAACAGTGTCACTGTCCTGATATTTATCTAGCAAACTCGATCTGAGGATAAGATTTTAGGTAACAGTATCATTTTGATTAAAGGCGGTCTGCCTTCAAATGTAAAGAAGTCTGTTCCAACTGTCAGTTAGACTAGTAATTGAGTTTATAAGTTGTTGGTAATTAGATGTGAGTGATTTTTTTATAATTAGATTCAATAATGATACCTAAATATTTAATATGCATGCCCTCCCAGTTTGTCTCTTTTTGATCCAAGTATCATAGTAACATTTTTATTCACTAGAAGTGCCTAAGTTTTGATGTGATTGAAATTTAGACCAGAGATGTTTATAAGGAAGTCTAGATTATGTAATAGGTGATCTATTGAATTTTCAGTATCATTAGAAGTTATTAGTATGTCATCAGCAAACAGTTGTATCTTGGGGATAATTTGACACTTTATATCCTTTAATGCTGTCATTATTTCTAACATAATTTGTAAGAGGCTCAATAGCCAAGGCAAAGAGTAATGGGGACAGGAGCACCCCTGTCTAGTACCTCTTAATATTTTGAATGGGCTAGATAGATGAGATCCAATCTGATTTTTTCCAGATTTATTGATATATTATGCTGCATGATATCCTGATATTCCTTGTTCAGTTTATATATATCATTTAATGTAGGTTTGTCATTTGATGTAAGCTTTAGTTTTAGATGATGTTCTGTGTGTTTCACTGTGGCAGTCATTACATTTGGGTAATCCTGCTGGCAGGTGGCCCTCAGCCGGCCTGAATTCCAAAGTCTTGGGTCCTGCGTCGGCTGCTGTCGCCCCTTCTCTGACGTCAGGTCATCTGGGGTATAAAAGAAGCAGCCAACGCCATTTTCTTCAGTCTTTCTTGCCACACGGTGCCCGAAGCAGAAGCAGTTCGCAAGTGCCGGTCGGCCGACTCCTGAGGTTTTCGTGTTTGAGTTTCAGATCCAAAGTCTTCAGTAAGGCTAAGTACCCCGTTGGGGAAACTTTTTTCTTGCTCCAGACCGATGTCAGAAAAAGTTAATAATTGTATTTCTTGTGGAAAGCAAATACCTCATAAGGATTTTCATTCTTACTGTATTCCTTGCCTAGGCCCTGATCACAACGTTACTGGTTGTCGGTTTTGTGCCAGATTTAACCAACACACTATTAAGCGTCGGTATGATTTTGCTTTAAACGTTTTTGAACGCCGGTTTAATTTTCCTGAAATGTCGTCGGATAGCCAAAGCCAGTCGCCGGTTCTCAGTGAGGCACTTTCGCAGCCCCTGACGCCGCTACTTTAGAGTCGCAGGCCACTACCGACTCCCACGTGGAGTCGGCCATGCCGCTGGATAGTCAGGGTATTGGCGCCTTGGACGCTAATCCCTCAGATGGGTCCAGAGCCGCTGAGCAGGTACCAGCTTCTGAGGGTGTATTCAGACCTAAACATCTTTACATTTAAACGACTACAGCTTCAAAGGCAAAGACTAAAGCACCTTCTAAAGCAAGGAAACAAACTCAAGAGCCACGTGGATAGGCCTCTATGCCCAAAAAACAGATGCTCAAAATGGCCGAAGACTTGATTACCTTAATCAGGGGTTCCCATCCCCCTCCTGATAAGAGGCCTAGGCAAGACACTGACTATGAATCTTCAGATCAGGTTTCTATTTCTTCTGATCATAATATTCTCTTCCCCCCTATGAGGATTCTGATGTTGAAGAATCTATACCTTCAGCATCTCCTCCTGAGGACTATTCCTTTGGGGAAACCTTGCATACCATGAGGGAGCATTTCCACTGGGAGAGCCAAGATTTTTCAGAATCTAAAAAGAGGCTTAGGGATTTCCTTTTACTACCTCAGCACAGGCCTCTAGCCATTCCACCTGTGTTAGACATTGTAGATGATGTGTTTTCGGAGTCTAGTCTGACCCCTGACTCCTTACCCCCAGCTCCTGTTAAGCCTGACAGATATTACAGGGTTCCTGACTCACACAAATTTCTTTTTAAAAAGCCTGCTGCTGACCCAGAAACTATTTCACAGGGTCCAAAGGGAGTTAAGGCTTCCACTGCAAAAAACGCAACCCCCTCTGACAGAGCTTCAAGGGCACTGGATAGATGGGGAAAAAGGTTTACACATCTGCAGTTTTGGCTGTAAGGGCCTTAAACTGTCAATTTCATATGCTTAAGTATCAGCAACATGTCATGGGATTGCTTAAACAGAAAATGTTGTTAAAACTCTGAATGTGCAGAAAACAAGGAAATGCAGGATTTATTGTATGCAGCAGAACAAGTTGGAAAACATACTTTGCAATGTGGTTTTGATTCTTTGGAGGCCTCCTGCAGGGCCGCAGTTACGGGTTCTGTAATTAAGAAGTATGCTTGGTTAAAGGAACAAAATCTGCCTGATCATGTTAAAGTTAAATTACTAGATGCACCTTTACAGCATGATACTTTGTTTGGTGTTAAGGCAGAAGAGGTGTTAAAGAAAATGGAGGACAAAGCTAAATCTATGCAAACTGTTAAAGATTTTTTACAAGTACAGCCACCTAGGTTTAGTAGACACTGGCCTACAAAAAAATGGTCCTTTCCTGTGTCAGACAGACCTCAAAGGGGCAGATCCAGACGCCCTAGGGGCAGATCCCAGGCGCAAGGTTCTTATAGGTCAAAGCAATGGTGTGCTTCTACCATCAAAGCTGGAGAAGATAGATCACAAACATACAGAAAACAGTCCCAATTACTTCCCCCTGCCTGCACCAAGCACTTATCTTCTGGCAGCACCCTTAGGGGGAAAATTAGCACTTTTTGCTCAAAATTGGCACATCATAACCCAGGACAAGTGGGTTCTAAACATAGTGTCACAAGACTACAAGTTCCATTTCCATACTCTGCCAAAGGCAAACGGCTGGCCAGATCTGCCAAAAAATCAATGGGCAGAGGCACAAAAACAAGTCTCATCCCTCATGTACATGGGGGTCATTCAACAAGTACCAGAGCAAGAGCAGGGACAATGATTTTACTCAAGACTGTTCTTGGTACCCAGAAAGGACAAGGCCTGGAGGCCAATACTGGACCTGTCTATTCTGAACACATTCCTGGATATCCCAAAATTCAAAATGTTGACTTTGCAGCAGCTTCTGCCCATGCTGGGCAAGAATGCTTGGCTTGAAGAATGCTTGGCTTGTGACTTTAGACCTAAAAGAGGCATACCTGCATGTTCCAATCAGACAATCATGCAGAAGATACCTAAGATTCAAGGCTGGTTCAATGCATTACCAATTCTCTGCACTGCCCTTTGGCTTATCTATTGCGCCCAGGGTCTTTACAAAGTGCCTGGCACCACTAATTGCATTCAACAGACAAAGAGGAATACAAATATATCCTTACTTGGACGACTGTTAAGTAGAGAACAAGGACATTCTTCTTCAACATTTGGCGTTTGTGAAAAGACTTCTAACATGCCTAGGGTACACAGTCAACAAAAAGAAATCAAAACTAGTACCCTCACAAGAGATCACATTCCTGGGTGCAAGCTTGAATACAACTGCCCAGATGGCTTATCTCACGCCAGACAAACAAAGACAACTGACTACCTATTTCAAAATGTTGGCAACAAAGGCCCAGTTATCCACAAGAAAAATTCTGCAGGCTTTGGGCTTCATGGCATCCTGCATCCTACTAATTCCATATGCAAGAGTGCATATGAGGAAACTTCAGTGGTACCTAAAAATGTTTGGACTCAACATTGCCACAGCCTGGAAACAATCATTACTCTAATTCCCTGCCTGCAACAGGAGTTTTGATGGTGGGCAAAGGCTTGTCACCAGAACAAGGGACAGCCATTCACATTACCCCCAGCCAGGCAGACACCAACAACGGATGCATCAGACTATGCCTGGGGAGCCCACATGGCAGGAAGATGCATTCAGGGCACATGGTCCTCAAACCAAATGCATCTACATATCAATCATAAAGAGATGTTAGCTGTTCAAAATGCCCTGACAGCCTTCAAGGACCTACTTCATCCGGGACAACTACTGATAAAGACGGACAACACCACGGTCATGTGGTATATAAACAAGCAGGGGGGCACACATTCTTACCCCCTTTGCAGACTAGCCATGACCTTGTGGGACACAGCTTTGACTTACCAAGTGCATCTGCAGGCACATTTCCTGCCAGGAAAGGAAAATACTGTGGCAGACGAACTAAGCAGAAACCTCATGGATCCCCTGAGTGGAAGCTGGATCCACAAGTCTTCAGCATGATAACAAGGAAATGGGGATTCCCGGACATAGATCTATTTGCCTCCCCTCTCAATTACCAACTAAAAAGATTCTGCACAAGGACTTATCACAGACAAGCATGGAAAGTGGATGCCCTATATTTCAGCGGGAAAAACCTATCAGTATATGCCTTTCCTCCACTGCCTCTCCTCCCCAAGGTGCACCTAAAGGTCAGACAGGAGAAGCCAAAGATGATACTGATTGCCCCAGACTAACCACGCCAGTACTGGTATCCAGTACTAAGGAACTTATCTCTATACCCAGCTTGGACCTTACCTCAAATACCTCGACTACTCTCCCAGCAAAACAATCAGATCCTGCACAGCCAACTCAGGACATTAAACTTGGCAGCATGGCAGATAATGTAGTCATACAAAAAACTCCTCTCAGTAAAGCTGTGATGGATGTCATTCTGGAAGCCAGAAGGCCTAGTACTAGAAAGTCTTATGCTGGAAAATGGAAGAGATTCTATGCCTGGAACCAGGCACAAGGAAATGATACAGCCAAATATTCCTCAGATTTTGCAATACTTAACTGAGATGCTGGACAAAGGCCTGTCTTTTTCATCAATTAAAATTCATTCCTCTGCCATTTCGGCTCATTACAATACAGAGCCACCAATTTTTTCTCATCCTTTATTAAGGCAGTACCTCAGAGGAGCCAAAAATTTAAGGCCTCCAAGGAGACTACCAATACCTGCATGGGACCTCAACTATGTCTTGGAAAAGCTCACCCTGCCTCCTTTTGAGCCAGCTGCTACTGCTGATATGAAGTTTTTATCTTGGAAAACAGCTCTGCTCCTAGCAATTACTTCTGCAAGACGAGTTTCAGAGCTACAGGCGCTCATGGCTGTGGAACCTTTCATCATTTTTCATCCAGACAGGGTCTCCCTGAGGGCAAACCCAACATTTATGCCTAACGTAGTGTCCAGTGTGGCTCTTAACCAAGCCATCCATCTGCCAACCTTTTACCCAAATCCACAAAACAAGGGGGAGAGAATTCTGCATTCTTTGGACGTACACAGACAGCTTAGATTCTACTTGGACAGAACCAAAGCTTTCAGGAAGACAAAACAATTACTACTGGTATATGCTGCAGGATCACAAGGAAAGTCTGTCTCAAAGCAGACTATTTCTAAGTGGTTAGGCCACTGCATTCGTTTCTGCTATTTACACTATGGCAAGCCAATGCTAAAGGGCATTAGGCCTCATTCCACCAGAGCTGCAGCCACCTCAGCAGCCTTTCTCAGGGGAGTACCAACCAGAGACATTTTAGAGGCGGCTACCGGAGTTCAGTGCACACCTTTACAAAGCATTATCATCTGCCACTCTACTCTTAATCCAGGGCAGGCTTTGCCACTGCAGTTCTGCAGGGCCTCATAGCCGCTCCTGCTGCTGTCTAGTTCCATCCTCCCAACCATAGCTTTGGGACTCTAACCAAATGTAATGACTGCAACAGTGAAACACGAAGAACATAGTACAGTTGTGTACACTTACCATAAATGTAGATGTTCGAGTGTATTCACTGTTGCAGTCCAGGTTACCCACCCGCATTCCCCCTTTCTTCTTTTGGATCTTATCTTTCCTTCTCTGATTTATACAACCTATGTGGTGTATTTGCTTATAGATGAAGGTAAAATTTCTATTGCTGTATTTCTGAATATATATACCTACCCTTTTTAGGGGGCACCTGACATCTGGGGCAAGAAAAACTGAAGAAAATAGCATCGGCAGCTTCTTTTATAACCCTGACGACCTGACGTCAGGGAAGGGGCAACAGCAGCCGATGCAGGACCCAAGACTTTGGAATTCAGGCCGGCTGAGGGCAACCTGCCAGCAGGATTACCCAAATGTAATGACTGCAACAGTGAATACACTCGAACATCTACATTTATGGTAAGTGTACACAACTGTACTTTCTTCGTGTTTCACTGTTGCAGTCATCACATTTGGATTATCTACCTGCAGGTAGCCCTCAGCCAGCCTGAATACCAGAGTCTTGGATTCCTGCGTCTGATGCTGTCTCTTCTTCCATGATGTCAGGTCATCAGGGGTGTAAAACTTGCAGCTGATGCCATTACATCAGTCCTTCTTGCCGCGTGGTGCTTGAAGCAGAAGCAGTTCACAAGTGCCGGTTGGCCGACTCCTGAAATTTTCATTTTCGAGTTTCAGAACCAAAGTCTTCAAAAAAAGCTAAATACCCCATTGGGGGATCCGTTTTCTTGCTCTTAACCGATGTCAGTAAAAGTTAACAATTGTATTACCTGTGGAAAGCAAATACCTTATAAAGATTTTAATTCATACTGCATTCCTTGCTTAGGCCCAGACCACCACGTTCCTCGCTTTCGGTTTTGTGCCTTGTTCAACCCCCGAACTATTCGTCGTCGGTCTATATTTGCAGCAAATTATTTTGGTACTCAGTATAACTATCCAGAAATGGCTTCGGTAAGCCAGCCGACTACCGATATTCGGAAAAAACATAAGGATAACGACAGAGACAGACCACATAGGTCCAAAACTGCTGACGACACTTCCGTTAAGCTAGTCGCCAGTCTGCTGGTACTCAGTGAGGCGCTTTCACAGCCCCTGATACCCACTACTTCAGATTTGCAGGCCTGTACTGAGACCCATTCGGAATCCGGTATGCCGTGAGATGCTTCTTCGACTGTGGAACCTGCAGATGTCTCTACCTTGGATGTGTCCAGAGCCGCTGTTCAGGCACCAGCTTCTGAGGGTGTATTCAGGCCTACAGACTTGCATTTTAAACCGCCGCCATCTTCTTCCTCCAGGCCTAAATCTCGACCCACGCCTAGGAAACTGACGTCCAGACCGCATGCTCAGGCCCATATGCTTAAAAAACAAATGCTTAGAATGGCTGAATACCTTATTGTCTTAATTAGGGGAAGCCAGCCTTCCCCCTCTAAGAGACCTAGAACTGATTTTCCTTCTGATTCTTCTGATCAGGAATGTGATATTTCTGTTTCTTCTGATTACCAGGATTTGCCCCATCTACCTATGAGGATTCTGATGCAGAGGATTCTATTCCCCGTGCTTCCCCTCCAGAGGATTTTTCTCTTGGTGAAACCTTGCACACTCTTAGGAAGCATTTCCGCTGGGAAAGCCAGGATTACTCTGACTCCAAAAAGAGGCTTAGGGAATTCTTACTCCTCCCTCAACACAGGCCTTTAGCTATCCCTCCTGTTCTGGACATTGTAGATGATGCCTTCCTGGAATCTAGCCTTTCCCTAGACACTTTACCTCCAGCTCCCAGAAACCCTCATAGGTATTACAGATTACCTGACTCTCACAAGTTCCTCTTCAAGAATCCTACTGCGGATCCAGAGACAATTTCCCAAGGACCAAAGGGCATTAAGGCTACTGCTGCCAAAAACCCTACCCCTTCTGATAGAGATTCTAGAGCCTTGGACAGATAGGGTAAGAAGGTATAGACTTCTGCTACTTTGGCCATTAGGGCTTTAAATTGCCAGTTTCATATGTTAAAGTGCCAGCAGCATATTATGGAACTACTTAAACAGAAAATGATGTTGATTCCTGACTGTACTGAACACAAAGAATTACAGGATTTAATGCATTCTGCAGAACAAGTTGGTAAACATACTTTGCAATGTGGTTTTGACTCTTTAGAAGCATCTTGCAGGGCTGCTGTCACTGGGTCTGTACTTAGAAGGCATGCTTGGCTTAAGGAGCAAAACTTGCCAGATCATGTTAAAGCTAAATTACTGGATGCTCCCTTAAACCAAGACCACCTGTTTGGCAACAAAGCAGAAGTAGTCCTCAAAAAGATGGAGGAAAAAGCTAAATATATGCAAACTGTTAAAGATTTCCTGCAAGTACAGCCTCCCAGATTTTAGTAGGCATTGGCCTTCAAAGAAATGGTCCTTTCCAGCCTCTTCCAGGCCTTCTCAGTCCAAACCCAGGAACAGCAGACCACCTAGATTACAGTCTCAGGCAACACACAGGCCTAATCAGTGGGGGGCTCCCACTTCCAAAGCAGGGGGGTAGTAAGACACCCCCCCCCACGGGAAAATGGCACAATGACTTAACCTTAGCCCTTTCAAGCCCTGCTCAGCTGCCTGCTCCCTTAGGAGGAAAGCTTGCCCTACATGCTAAAAAACTGGGAACTCATTACCCAGGACAAATGGGTTTTGAATATAGTTTCCCAAGGATACAGATTCCACTTCCACACTCCACCAACCCCAAGTGGTTGGCCAGACCTACCCCAAATCAGTGGGCAGAGGTTCAGCATCAGGTTCTCTCTCTTCTAAGTATCAGGGCTATTCAGCCTGTCCTAGCAGAAGAAAAGGGGACAAGGTTTTTATTCAAGACTTTTCCTGGTACCCAGAAAAGACAGCTCCTAGCATCCTATCCTGGACCTCTCGATTCTAAACACTTTTTTGGTAATCCCAAAATTCAAGATGCTAACACTTCAACAACTGCTTCCTATGCTAGGCAAAGATGCCTGGTTGGCAACCTTAGATTTAAAGGAAGGTTACCTGCACATTCCAATAAGGGAATCTTGCAGGAAATACCTACGCTTCAGGGCAGGCTCCATGCACTATCAGTTCTCTGCACTTCCCTTTGGCTTATCTACTGCGCCCAGGATATTCACAAAGTGTCTAGCTCCAGCTATTGCATTTTGCAGGCAGAGAAATATTCAAATATACCCATACTTGGACGATTGTCTGATTCAGGCAGAAAGCCAGGAATTGTTACTAAAGCATTTGGTATTCGTAAAGAAACTTCTAAACTCACTGGGGTACACCATAAACGAAAAGAAATCTCAACTAGTACCCTGCCAACAAATTGTATTCCTGGGAGCAAGCTTGAATACAACTTCCCAGATGTCTTTTCTCATTCCAGAGAAACAAGTTTATTTGACAACCTACTTCAAACTACTGGCCACAAAGACCCAGCTATCTGCAAGGAAAATTCTGCAAGCCCTGGGGTTCATGGCCTTTTGCATTCTACTAATTCCATATGCAAGACTGCATATGAGGAAACTACAGTGATATCTAAAAAGCCTATGGTGTCAACATTCTCAGGACCTGGAATCAATGATTCCGATCATTCCTTGTATAAAGGCAGAGTTCCTTTGGTGGGCAGAGGCCTGCTACCACAACAAGGGGCTCCCTTTCACACTACCCTCTGCCACTCAAGCCCTAACAACAGACGCATCAGACTATGCATGGGGGGCTCACTTGGCAGGGCAGTGCATTCAGGGCAAATGGAACCCGAGACAGATGCACTTGCATATCAACCAAAAAGAAATGTTAGCTGTACAGAATTCCCTGACGGACTTCAAGGACCACATTCTTCCAGGACAATTATTGGTAAAGACAGACAACACCACAGTTATTTGGTATATAAACAAGCAGGGGGGAACCCACTCGTACCCCCTCTGCAGACTAGCCATGGCTCTGTGGAACACAGCCTTGAGCTACCAAGTGCACCTACAAGCTCAGTTCCTACCATGCAAGCTAAATTCACTGGCAGATGACCTAAGCAGTAATCTCATGGACCCACACGAGTGGAAACTGGAACCAAAAATATTCAACCTCTTGAGGAACAAATTTGGGACTCCAGAGATAGACCTGTTTGCCTCCCCACAGAACTACCAATTGGACAAATTCTGCACAAGGACTTCTCACAGTCAAGCTTGGAAAGTGGATGCCCTGTCCTTTACCTGGGAAATCCTCTCAGTTTATGCCCCCCACGCCTGTCCTCTCGAATGTTCTGCTAAAGGTCAAACAAGACAAACCAAGGACAATTCTGATTGCACCAGACTGGCCACGCCAGAACTGGTACCTCCTCTTGTGCAGTATGACACTGCTGGAGCCATGGCACCTGCCTCAGACCCCTTCCCTGCTGTCCCAGCAGGCGGGCCAATTTCTGCACCCTCAGCTTCAAACCCTGAACCTTGCAGCCTGGCTAATTCCTTGAGCTCTCCAATAGCATCCCTCAGTAAGCAGGTGCTAGATGTCATTCTGGAGGCAAGGAGGCCTAGTACTTGAAAATCCTATGCTGAAAAATGGAAAAGATAGTCTTCCTGGAGCCAGACTCAGGGGATGGGCAAAACGGTGCCCAGCTTACCTCATATTCTTCAGTACTTAACAGAAATGCTCCACAAGGGCCTATCCTTCATTTGCCTACCTTCTTCCCAAATCCACAAAACAAAGGAGAATGAATATTGCACTCTTTTGACGTGCACAGACAACTTAGATTTTATTTGAACAGGACTAAGCCTCTCAGAAAATCTGAGCAGCTGCTAGTTGTCTTTGCTGCAGGGGCAGAGGGGAAGGCCATTTCAAATCAAACCATTTCCAAATGGATAGCCCATTGCATTCATTTCTGCTATAAGCACCATGGAAAACCTAACCCACAGGGGATAAGATCACATTCCACCAGGGCTGTATCTACCTCTACAGCCTTTCTCAGAGGTGTCCCTACCAGGGACATCCTAGAAGCTGCTACCTGGAGCTCTGTACATACCTTCACCAAGCATTACCACATGCCTATTTTTTTCTAAATGCAGAGCTGGTTTTGCCACTGCAGTCTTGCAGGGCTTAATAGCTGGCCCTAATGCTCTCTAACTTCATCCTCCCTTCCTTAGCTTTGGGAATCAACCCAAATGTGATGACTGCAACAGTGAAACACGAAGAACATAGTACAGTTGTGTACACTTACCATAAATGTAGATGTTCAAGTGTATTCACTGTTGCAGTCCTGGTTACCCTCCCTCCAGCCCCCTGACTTCTCTTGACTCTACCTTTCCTTCTTGTTTGGTGTATTTAAGCTTTCTGTTGTATTTGCTTTTTGTTGGAGGGGTACCATAACATACAGTTGCTTCCCTTTGTGGGAGCACCTGACATCTGGGGTAATAAAAACTGATGTAATGGCGTTGGCTGCATGTTTTATACCCCTGACGACCTGACGTCATGGAAGAAGAGACAGCATCCGACGCAAGAATCCAAGACTCTGGTATTCAGGCCGGCTGAGGGCTACCTGCAGGCAGATAACCCAAATGTGATGACTGCAACAGTGAATACACTCGAACATCTACATTTATGGTAAGTGTACACAGCTGTACTTTCTTCAGTTTCTTTTTGTATGTCTACCAGTGTTTTATCCCACTCTCTTCTTTTATTTATGTACCAACTTTTGACTTTACCATGTAAGACTTATAGGATAATATCTGAAACCTCTCCATTGTTATTGGTGTCTAGGTAGAGCTTTATTTCACATAGAAACCATTCTTATATCCTTGTACTGTTAGTAGATAAACATCAGTTAAGGGATCAATATTAAGTGTTACATTGAAGGTGATAACATTGTGGTCAGACGTAGGGCATGATGTCAGCTTTACATTATCCATTTTGGCCAACAAAAAACTGGTTACAAAGACTTTGTCTATGTTGGTCTGTGTACCAAATCTGTAAGAGTAGTGAGAATACTTCAGAGAGGATAATATTTTTATACCGTCGATGTCAATTAAGTTTCTGTCTTTTATGTAGTTGTTCAAGTGCTTGGCAACAGGGGACATCTTGAAGGGCTTAGAGTTTGTGGTATCTGTGGAGGACAAGATACAATTAGAATCACCTGCTAATGGTAACTCACCTTTAGACTTAAATGTTATGGTGTCTAAATGTTTTTTCACAGTTTTAGTCCTAATACCCGTTATCCAGTAGGTGTTTGTAAAAGTGTACATCTTTTTACCTAGTTTTAGTATGACTAAAGCAAGCATAACATCATTGCTTGAGTATGAGTCAACTGTTTCTGGAATTCGCAATGATTTTCTGTGTAGGGCACCTTTTGTTTTGTGGTTGTAGTTTGAACTTACCAAAATCTTATAATCCTTAAACGTTAATTTGTTTAGATCTTTTACTAAGTGGGATTCCTGAATGAATGCAAAATCTGCCTTATGAAGCTTTAAATGTTTGTTGACACTACTCCTTTTCATGGGGTTGTTCAACCCATTGACATTAATCGATATAATGTTAAATATCATTTGATGGAGATTGCTATTATAAGTAAAATTGGAAAGTGCTTTCCTTGATTGATTCATTATGACAAATACATTTTTTTAAATTTGTTATGGGCAATTTAAAAACTCTAAATTTGGAAATAAACTGTACATTTTAATAAACTTTTGCATGGATAAAGTATATCCAGGCTTACTGTATCTCTCATAGAAGCTGCAAACTAACCCTGTCTTGACATCTACTGGAAAATTCTAGCAACTGCAGGTTAATAGCAAGCAGAAGGGAAACTACATGTACATTAAAAACATACAAAAGGAACAATTCTGGTGTACCCCTGCCATAAACAAACTACAACAGAAGGAGGAAACTGATGCGGAATAAGGTGAAGTCTCAAGACTGGAAAAACTCCCCTATTAGCCTCAACAAAAAGTTGAGATCCCTCATCAAATCCTCTAAAGCTAGAAAGCAAAACAGAATTGCAGCAGATAGTAAACACAAGGCCTTCTATATTTATGTAAATAAAAAATCAATATCCAGATTTGTTCTGATACTGCTACACAGTAGTACCCTCCTGTACCGAAAACACAGATATTGCCAGTATGCTGGCCCGACAATTCAGTGCCAACTTCACCCCCAGGGACCAGTCACAATACCAGTAGATTGTCAGGCACCCAGTATTACTGCTGCACAGGTTAAAACAGCACTATCAAAGGCCAGGAATACAGCTTCTACCGGATCTGACAATATCCCTGGCTGTGTTCTACATGAACTACAGAGTGAACTGGCAAACTCACCTGTGTGCCCTGTTCAATCACAGCCTCCCTCAGGCTTTGTCCCTACCAAATGACGCACTGCTACAGTCATCCCTCTCCACAAAGAAGGAGCAACTACAGACCCTGGGAACTATAGCCCCATTAGCCTGATGAGTCTGATATGCAAAGCTATGGACCGCATCATCATGGACCTAATAAACAAGGATATAGGGAATCTCTAAACTCTGGATCCCACACAGTTTGGTTTTGTGAAGGGTAGATCATGCCTGCTCAACTTCTTTGAGTCAGTCACCAGATCTGTGGATGAAGGGAAGGTGGTTCATACAGCCTACCTTGATCTGGCCAAGGCCTTTGATACCATTCCCCACTCAGGAATCATAGAAAAAGTCACTAAGCTAGGCATCAACCCCTATATCACTAGATGGGTTGCAAACTGGCTCACAGGTAGAACCCACAGTATGAAAGTAGCTGACTCCAAGTCAGACTGCCAAGCAGTCATGAGTGAAGTCCCACAGGGTTCGGTCCTGGGTCCTCTCCTGTTTGGTATCTACATCTCTGAAGTCCAGGACAACACAAAGGGTCTCTGGCTGACAAAGGTCACAGACGATGGCAAGTTGGGAGCTAGTATCAACTCCCCAAGTGATGTTGACATCCTACAGAAAGGTCTCACTGAGGTGAATGACTAGTGTCAGAACCATGGCCTTAAGCTCAATGCCAAAAACTGTGTCGTCATTCCCTTTGAGAAAAACCTGGTTCCCATAAATTACCACATCGATGGTAGTCCACTGAACACAGAAGGCGTTATAAGAGATCTGGGAAAACAGGTTGACAGCAACCTCTCTTTTGACCACCACATTGCCACTGTGGTCAGAAAGTCCTTCTTTGTGGTACATCTCATTACCAAGGGTTTTACATCCAGGAAGAAAGAGGTCATTGTCTCACTCTGCTCTTCCCTCATTAGGCCAGTCAGTGAGTACAATGCCCCATTTGGCATGTACCTCACTAAACACCTGCAACAACCCGAGAGGCCGCAAAAGTACCTCACAAAGAGGATCCTAGGCCTTACACATTTGTCCTATATGGACAGACTAACAAAATCCAACTATTCTCTGTCTCATACCGTCTACGTAGAGGCAATCTCTGCTTGACTTACAAAGCCATGTCTGACCCAGCTCTATTAGAAATGCTACATCTAAGGAAATCCAAGTCCTTCCGCACCACATGCTCCAGAGACCTCAACCTCATTACCACAATCAACAGAACATGCTGGAGGGACAGGTTCATAACCCAGAGACTCCCCATGCTATGGAATAGACTTTCCATACATATCAAGCAGAGCACCACACTTGCCCTCTTCAAGAGAAATCTTGATGAGTGGATGGGAAATAGAAAATTCACCCCAGTGGCTTTATTCGACAGAGGCACTGGGAACTAAGGTTGGATGGCATGATGCCAGGGTACTCCTATGGGCTAGGCTTTTAAAGGCCCAAGGGCCATTAGCCTAGTATATACCTATGAATCTATGTATGCATGAACTAAGAACGTGAAGCTGTATACAATTTCTTAAAATTCCTTTTTTTTAAACAGACCAAGACAAATTGTTTAATTATAATAATTATTTGTTGTTATGAGCAAATACAGGACTGTAATGTCATTAAAGCAGACAAGAAAAAAGTTGCATTTAAAACTGCCATTGTCAGAAACATATCTGTAATGCTTATTTAAGTATATATGTAATTCAGATTAAATAAATTGCTATTTACAGTTAAACATATGCTTATAAGACTTTTTAGGTAATACAAATAATTGCTAAATGACTGAAAGCACAGTTCAAATGATCATTCTTCATAGGTTCATAGGTTCATAGGTTAGTACTAAGCTAACTGCTCTTATGAGCCATTTTAAGCCTAGCCAATTATCCCTTGTGAGAATCAAACCCTGCACCTTGTGTTTATAAGGCAAGCACCTTAACCATTAGGCCACCCTCCCATAAAAAAAAAAAAAATAACATCCATAGGTTAGTACTAGGCTAACTGCTCTTGTGGGCCATTTTAAGCCTAGCTGATTACCCTGTGTGAGAATCAAACCCTGGACCTTGTGTTTATAAGGTAATCACCTTAACCATTATGCCATCCCTCCCGATTGGCTGTTAAGAGTTCAATGAAGAGAAACAGGTTTATAGGTCACTCCTGGAAGACAGCACATATTGTTTCTCATGAGTCTGTGAGCTAATTGGAGCCTTTAGGAGCTTGAGCTTGTCAAAAAAGTTGTCAAAATTCCACCAAAAAAGTAAGTAGGTGGGAATTTTCTATTGAAGTGAAGCTTTTAAGTATAACTTGTAAAATGATGAATATTTAAAGTAAAGGCTCCAAATTAACAACCATACACAGCTATAAGATATATTAGCTAAATGAAGCACATTACAGAAGTTCAGTTAAATAGTAAATGTATATATAATAATAAAATGTCACCACTTTCTTTTTAATTACTTAACAGTAACACAGTAAGCATTTCTCTCTCCTGCAGTGACAAAACACTATGACACTAGGACTGAAACAGAAAGGGAAGGCACATAACATGAAGAAATAAGTATAGGATATAGAAGAAATATACATAAATATATGAAATGAGTGATTTTATACCATTTCACTAGTGCTATGCCATGTATATAAAGAGATAAAAGTATTAAAAAAGAAGTTATGTCTTACCATAACGTTCCATCTGGATTGTTGATCTTCATTCATTCATTACATGTGGATTCGGAACCGATCCTCTGTTTCGACTCGGCCATTTTTCCAAGCCCGCGCCAGCCAAAAACTCTTGAGCTAAGTCTTTCCCATAGTGCCCTTCTCCACATTACCTCAGATCGAGTTTGCCAGTTTGCCTAGAAGACAGGACAGATTATACAGAGAAAACAGAGGCATTCTCTGAGCAACTTCCTTATCAGAATTAAAGGACCATAAGCGAACCTCCAAGAGTCCTAGGAGGGGAAAGCTGGGAGGGATTGTAATGAATGAATGAAGATCAACAACACAGGTGGAATGTGATGGTAAGACATAACTTCTTTATTTGATATTGTTCATCTTCATTCATTACATGTGGGACAGAGTCCCTAGCTACCTTGTTTCCCAGGAGGCCTTATGGAAGAATGTTCCTGAGTACCACTGAACCAAAAGCAGCTCTTCCCCTGGAGGCCATGTCCAATTTGCAATGTGTGATAAAGGTATGAGAAGAGGCCCATGTTGCTGCTGCGCAGATGTCATCCATGGAAGCCCTTGCATGAAAAGCTACAGAAGCTGACACTGACCTTGTAGAATGTGCCTTGATCCGGGAAGGAATAACAACTTTGTTATGATGGTATACATAGGTGATGCAATCTCTTAGCCATTTAGATAAGGTAACCTTAGAAACTGATTTTCCCATTTTGGGACCAGAATAGGAGATGAATAGTTGGCAAAGATAGACTTTGTCCGAGCAAGGTAAAAGTGCAATTATCTGTGGACTTCGAGCAAATGCAAAGTGTACTCCTCTTTATTAGCAAAATTTGGAAAGAAAACTGGTAGGTCTATCGTTTGGTTAATAGTTAGGTCAGAAATCAGCAAAGATGTAGTAAAAGTGCCCAAAATGTGATTTAATGTTCAAACACAGCAAAAGGAACACACATCCACAAATAACATAAACGCTGATAAAAACACATCCCCTTACGTTTTTGTCTCATAGAACTTCATCAGATGGGCAAAAACCTCATGGTTACCTAGTTAAATAACTTTTCCTGTTTGAATAGACCAATGAAATCAGTAATTCAATTAGTTACCAAGATACAGAAAGAGTGGATTTTAAACTGCATGTGACAGTCTTACTAATCTGTCACCATCTGGTGGACAAATAATAAAACACATGAAAATGTATATAAAATCAAGAATTCACTTAAATAAATAAACCACGATAAAATAACATGAATATACATAAAAATGTAAAATTTTCACAATTTTGCAGACCTGAGCTTGAGTACAGGTTTTATAGACACCATATCATTAAGTCCTGAATTGTTGCAAGCATCCAGGACTAATTGCCAATATAGTTCCCTGTATTCGAGTCTGGTCTCCCATGGCCCACCCCTGGGGTCTGTAGGGACCAGCTCTATCACGAAAAATCGATACTCTGCTTTTGGACATGCCTGAAGATGTTTGTACAGGGCATTATTATCATTTTTCTTCCTTAAATCATAAAAGTGTTCATACATTCTTTGTTTTAACCTCCTTTCCATCTTACCCACATAGAAGGAGTCACATGCCCCACACAAAACAATATATACCACACCTGCGGTATGGCAATTTCCATACCCTTTAGTAGTTATATACTTGTTTTTAAATTTTAAATATAACATGTCCCCAGTCCGTATGTACTTACATTGGGTACAACTTCCACATTTGTGTGTACCTTTTCTGTTACTAATGAGAGTTCCGAAATTCTTATAATGGGAACCTCCTTCCAAAATATTTTTGATATTTCGTCCTTTTTTGTACACACATTTAAGTGGCTTGTCAAACATACAATTTAGATCTTATAAGGCTGCAAATGTTTTCCACTCCATAACTTGTTTGACCAAATTTGTTTCACCATCATATGTGATAGTCAAAGCAAATTAGTAAGACGCCTCTTCTATCTTCGTACCTAGCCTTGCGTAATCAGAGGGGTGATTTTTACCCAAAATAGGGGCAAACCTAGACTCTCTACCATCCATGACTTCTGTTAATGCATCATTCAAAAGTGTGGGAGGGTACCCTCTGGCTTTGAACATTTCTACTATAAAATCACATTCTCTTTTAAAATCCTGGTCATCAGATGTCATTCTGCTAGCCCGGACCAGTTGACCTTTTATTACCCCTCTTTTTTGGTGTGGGGGGTGGGCACTCACATAGTGAAGATAAGAATTCGAGAATGTCTGCTTTCTATGTATTTTAGATTTTAAATCATTGTCCACCCTTTGAATGTTAACATCAAGGTAATTTAACTCACTATTGTTAATCTGATATGTAAATTTTAGGAACTTAGTAGTCTTAGAAATGTATTCAAGGAATTCGAAAAAATTATTATCAGTGCCAGTCCAAACAATACAGATGTCATCTAAAAAACGCCCATACAGGTTCCAGTATTGCTTAAATTTAGAGGTGAACACATATTTGTTTTCCCAATATAGGAAAATAATATTGGCGTAGGTAGGGGCACAGTGTGCCCCCATTGCCACGCGTTTCACTTGTTTATAGTATTCTCCCTGAAAGAAAATAAAATTATTCTTAAGGACTAGGTCCACTAAAATTAAACAAGTTCGAAATACACCAAAGGGAATATCCCCACAATCGGCCATGAATTCCTCAAACCAAGCAAGCCCCACATCATGTGGAATACACGTGAACAAATCCACTACATCAAGTGTAATGAAAGTACTGGTGTTGGATTGTTGTTCATTGCTTATGCGTCTTAAAAAAATCCCATGAATCCTTGAGAATGTTCTCATTTTTGAAAACTGTGTTTTTTAGATTAAAATCTATATATTTTGCCAAAGGTGCAGTTACTGATCCTTCCACAGAGACAATAGGCCTAAGCAGTGGGTCAGTAATACTTTTGTGGACCTTGGGTATGCCAAAGATAGAGGGTACTCTGGGCTTGTCGACATTTAAAAAGTTATAAGTCTCAATGTCTATGAGCCCCTCTATCACTAGGTCATTAAGACACACAGAAATCTTTTTGTAGGCAATGTTGACTTCGTTCAAGGAAACTCTAGCGTATGTCTCTTCATCTCTGAGCAAGTCAAACATTTTGCTTTCATAGCTGATATGATCCATTAAAACAACCCCTCCACCCTTGTCTGGTTTCATAGTTCTAAGGTTTTTGTTTTCCTTAAAATCATATAGAATATTCTTTTCCTCAGTAGTTACATTTTGGATCACTCTGTTGTATTTCAACATTTCCCTTAATTCTTTTTCCACCACCAGTTCAAAATTTCTAAGCTCGGGGTGCAATGGGGGGTTGAAAGTGCTTTTTCTTCACTAGTCTGTTGTGAATATTCTTTTTCTCCTGTCCATTAAAAAATAATTCTAGATTTTTTTGTCTAATAAATAATTTAAAATCAACTAATAAATTCACCAAATTGTTTTTTACCCTGGGTATAAAAGTGAATCCTTTTGAAAATAAATTAAAATACCCTTTGTTGATGACAGTGCTGGTGTAGTTAAATATGTTAAAACCATTGTAGCTAAATAAGCAACCATCTTGTGTAATTTCATCTTGAGAATCTATCTCCAGTATGTTCGTTCCTGTGGTCCCCAACTTTCTGTACTTGGTTACCATACCTGTAGTTCACAGGACCCTTCTGTCTCAACTTCTCGGACCTCCTCAGAGGTGGAAATTCTGAGGGGTCCTGTAAGTTTAAATTTTCTTGGTCATCCTGATTAATATTCTCTGTATATGCCTATCTTCTATCATTTTCATCCCCATGTAAGTTGCTGTTGACCCGAAAGGGTTTTAGTTTAGGGTAATGTGTCATGCTAGCATATTCATTAGAGCCTCTCTCAATTTTCATAAGTTTTCTATCCTGTATTGTCTTGCATTTTAACTCAATACCATTCAAAATATCAAAATACTTTGCCTTTTCAGTGTCTATACTAAACAGTAAATCACTAACAATACTGTTGTTAACACCCTCAATCTGATTAAAAAAATTTTCCATTTCTAGCTCATTATTTTTGATAATGGCTGTCATTATGTCTGCCCCACATCTATCAAAAGCCATAATGAGGTCCTGGTGAAACTGAGAACCTTCTTTTACATTATTAGGATACTTGCATACTCTTAAACCTTTAGGAACAATTTTTAAATGTAGGCAGTGTTTAAGATAAGCATTTTCAGTTTCCCAGGCTTTGTATTTGTACAATAAATTATCAAGTTTAGAAAGCATAGTAGCATACATATCATTGTTAGTAGCAACTTGCTTTTGTGCACTAAAATCAATTTTAAAGTTTAAAATGTCTCTAAAATGTCTTTTAGTACTTTGTTGGTTTGAACTGTTGCAACTTGTTTCTCTTTTACTCAGTCCATGGTTTGGATGTGTGTTCACTTGTGAAAGACCCTCCTCATGGTTAGAGGTTAATGTGATACTGGGAAAGCCATCCAGGCTAGATTGCGGTCGTTGAGAAGTTTGTGAGTTCAAATTTACAGTCCTTGTAGTAGCATTTCTGCCCTCCATTCCTTCCTTCGAAGCTGAACGTTGTAATTCTTCCTGGTTACCAGGTAAAGAATCTCCTGCTGCTAGAGAAGCCTTGGATTGGCTACTGGGCATCAAAAGCCCCACTAGTTGTGTCAGTTTCCCAATGAGTTTACGCAGCTCAACCAGTTCAGTCCCTTTAGATCCGTTTTCATTAACAGAAGCATTGGAGACAGCCAGTGAATCCATAACCACAAAACCAAAACTATTAAACAGGAAAGATGTGGTAAAAGTGCCCAAAACTTAACTATAGTAATCCAAAATTAGGCACCGGAGACCAGCAGTTCCAACACACAAGTGATTTAATATTCAAACACAGCAAAAGGAACACACATCCACAAAGTGAATTTAAGTGAATTCTTGATTTTATATACATTTTCATGTGTTTTATTTGTCCACCAGATGGTGATAGACTAGTAAGACTGTCACATGC
Organism: Protopterus annectens; assembly: GCF_019279795.1. Lineage (NCBI taxonomy): Eukaryota > Metazoa > Chordata > Ceratodontiformes > Protopteridae > Protopterus > Protopterus annectens. Next base: position 375,389,273 of record NC_056740.1, read on the forward strand.
TATTGAATTACTGATTTCATTGGTCTATTCAAACAGGAAAAGTTATTTAACTAGGTAACTATGAGATTTTTGCCCATCTGATGAAGTTCTATGAGACAAAAACGTAAAGGGGAAGTGTTTTTATCAGCGTTTATGTTATTTGTGGATGTGTGTTCCTTTTGCTGTGTTTGAACATTAAATCACTTGTGTGTTGGAACTGCTGGTCTCCAGTGCCTAATTTTGGATTAGGTCAGAAATCACTTTTGGTAAAAAGGAGGGATTTGTCCGTAGGGATACTTTGTCTTTATGAAAAACTAGATATGGACGATTCACACACAAAGCTTGTAGTTCTGAAATGTGTCTCGCTGACATAATGCCTACCATGAACAAGGTTTTCCAAGACAAGACTTTCAGATCACAGTTGGCTGTAGACTCGAAGGGGGAACTGCTTAAGGACTGGAGGACCAAGGTCAAATCTCAAGGCTCAATTGGTTGCTTCAAAGGGGGCCTGAGATGTAGAACTCCCTTCAGAAAAATTTTACATAGTCGATGAGAAATTAGAGAGGAGCCATCAAACCCATTATGGTAGTTGGATATTGTAGAGAGATGGACTCGGATTGAAGAGGCTGCAGCTCCAGATTCAAGAAGGTTAGACAGATATTCTAAGACTGTAGATATTTGCGCCGAAAAAGGATTTATTTCCTTTTTGCAACACCAGATAGAGAATCGCTTCCATTTACTAAAGTAAAGCCTTCTGGTGTATGGTCTATGAGAAACCAGAAGTATAAGATGAACAGGAGAGGATAGGTTACTTTGCCTGGCAATCAATGGAAGTGGAGAAACCAAGCTGTCAGCTTGAGGCTCACTATATTTAGGTGAATCAGACCCTGTGGATGTGATACCAGGTCTGAAGATGGATCCAGAATCCAGGGTTGATGAATTAGATGAGGCCATAGGAAGAGAAACCAAATATGTCAAGGCCAGTAGGGCGCAATGAAGATCAATCTGCTTCTCAACCAAAGTGCCTTCTTCAGGAATTGTGGGATCAGAGGGAATGGAGGATAAGCATAGAGGAGACGCACGGGCCAATCGTGTAAGAGAGTGTCCCTTGGGACTCCCCCTGCAGGTGAATTAGGGCAAAGTAGCTTCTGCATTTGTGATTTGTGGGGGAAGCGAACAGGTTGCAGCAAGGCTGCCTCTAGTGACTGAAATACTCTGTCTTCACAGCAGGATTGAGGGGCCACTCGTGAGGCAGGAGAATGCACCTGCTCAACTTGTCTGCAATCATGTTGGAATCCCCGGGAATATGTGTTGCTATTAGAAAGCGATTGTAAGCTATCGCCCATTGCCAGATTCTCATGGCTTCTCGACATAACGGATAGGATCTGATTCCTCCCGTTTGTTTATGTACCAGACTACAGACATTTTGTCTGACTGAATGGCAATCGTTCCCTGAAGGGAGGGCAGAGTGGAATGCTTGCAATGCGAGGAGTACTGCCCTCTGTTCTAGAACACTGATATGCAAATTGGCCTCCAAGGGTGACCAAGTGCCTTGGACCATCTGTCTCTGGTAATGGCCCCGCCCATCCGATCAGAGAGGCGTCCGTGGTCACTATGGCTCTGGGTTGTGAAGGGGGAAAAGGACGGCTCCATAGATTTTGGTCTGGCTGCATCCATCACAGGAGATCTTGCTTGCACTGGTTGGTTATCCTGATCTGGTAAGACATGGGGAGGTCCAAGGGAAACTATTGTGTTATTAGTGACCACTGGAGAAGCCTCATGTGTAATCTCACTAATGGAACCATCGTAATGGAGGCTGCCATGGATTCTAAAAGTTGAAGAACTGCTTGGGCTGACATTTTTGTCTGGTTCAATATCACTTGCAGTCTGAGTCTCTGTAGCCTGTGAGGGGGAAGGAAGACTCGACAAAGCTGTATATCGAATTCCGCCCTATGAATTCTAGTCGATGAGATGGGGTACGTTTGCATTTGCTCTTTTTCACTGTAATGCCGAGATGGGTCAGAAGTTGTTGGGTATGATGAATCACTGACAATAGTTGATGCTTGTTTGAGGCAGTAATGAGCCAATCGTCCAGATATGGAAACACCCGGAATCCTTGCAGTCTCAAGTGAGCTGTCACCACTGCCATGCATGTGGTAAACACTCTGTGGGCTGTAGAGATGCCAAAGGGCAGTGCTCAAAATTGGTAATGATTGGCTCCCAGCCAGAAGCAGAGAAATCTTCTATAGCATTTGTCCATTGTTATGTGGTAATATGTATCCTGATGATCTGTAGAGCACATCCAGTCATCTTTTCCCAAAAAAGGGAGTATAGACTGTACCATGACCATCTGGAACTTTACTTGTTTGACAGATTTATTTAGGATGCTGAAGTCCAGAATTGGCCTCCAGTCCCCTGTTTGTTTTGGCACTAAAAAGAGTCTTGAGTAAAACCCGGATTCTAACTGGTCTGGGGGAACTGCTTGGATGACTCTTTTTTGAAGCAGCTTTTGAATTTCTATAGCTGCACATTCACTTTGACTGGATGGAACGTCGGGAATGCACCTTAACGGGTTTGGCATTGAGTTGAAGGCTATTACTGTCTGCACCCAAGAATCTGTAGTTATTTCCTGCCAGGCAAAGTGGTGCAGAGTGAGAGATGACAGAGGCAAGCAATCGGGCCACTCCTCAGGAGCGCTGATAGGGCTGCCCAGAGAATGAATCCTTGGATCCCTGGTTACGTGGACCCCCTCTGCCTCTGAAGGGGTGTCTTCCATTTGTATTACCCCCCCCCCAGGGGGAAAATTCACCACATGTGTCAGGGAAAGGTCCTTGGGATTTTTTTGTACCACATTTTCCAACTCCTCTGGTTCCTGGAATAGGGTCTCTAGGAGTGGAAAAACTGACACCCATGGCAGACAAGGTCTTACAGTCCTTCTCATACTTGGGTAGGTATCCTTAACCTTAGGACCAAACAGAGATGTGGCCTCTATGGGGCATTAAGGAAGGAAGACTTGAAAGGGTCCATGAAATCACATAGCCGCATCCAGGCGCAGCGTCTAGCCACAACATCAGCGCCTGCTGCTCTCGCCGCCCCTTTGGTTGAGTGTGAAGTCAACCTAATGGATGAATTTGAAATGGATTTTAGGGTAGCAAGCTATGAGGTGACTTTGTCTCGCACCTCATCAGAGACTGCTCCTCCCGGCGTTTCTGAGAGTTCCGTAATTAAGTCTCTCTCAAGTCGCGTAAAATGTGCCAAATACTTCATAGACCGAATAGCAGAGGTTGCTGAAGAAAAGACCCACTTCCAAAGCCTGTCTATCACCCGAGACTCACTGTTCGGAGGATGGACAGCAGTGCTGTCTTCGGCGAACCCCTTCTTTGTGGCTGCCGCAACAACCATAGCATCTACTGGGAGCCCCTAGGACCAGTGGGGATTATCTGCAGGAGGTGATAGGATCTTATCTTGCCTACAAGGAACTGGTTCAGTGGCATCAGGAGTTTTTCATGCCTGCTGTGCGATGAACTGGATGAGCTCATCTGCAGGGAGATGTTCAGCCAGGAGGTAGAAGGCCGGGCCCAGAAAGCCTGCAAAAATATGTTCTCGGAGGAAGGGGTGCTGGACTTCCAGTTGCTCTGCTGTTTAAGGATCTCCAAGCTGTCTGCAAAGGAGACATCATCAGGGGGCAAACGTGGGGAACCTTCCCTGTCATGGTAGTCCATATCTTTGGTCAGTGATTCCTCTGGGAAATCAACGTGCTTCCTCTTGCACGTTCTCTTGTGGGGAACCTCCTTGAGGGGAGCATCAGAGGAGGAACCCACAGAGGGGGGAACCTTGCTGAAGGATATCTTGAGGCTCCCATGCCCGATATCCGGTAGCAGTGAGTTGTGGAAGCTGTGGCGCAGAGGCAGGATAAAGATGTATCTCCGACACCGGTGGATCCAACTGGGAGCCTGCAGAGGCTAGTGCTCTGTCCATCACTTGGAAAGCAGGATGCCCCAAGGAGGGATGGGAGCCCGGAACCAAAAGAGAGAAACTCGGAACCGGGGTCACACCCCACCCTGAATGATCCGCCTCCAAGAAGGGAGCCACAGGAGGAGATGGGCCTGCCAAGGCGACCGGCACCGAGGTTGATGTAGAATAGGTAGGTGCCGTACCCTGGTACACTGTGCCAACAGGCCAGTCTCAGACCCAAGGAAGGCCTGGCTCCGAGATAGACTCAGGCCGAAGAGAAGTCTCCAGCACCGAGGTCAGATCTACCATTGGTGCCAAAGCAGCTGGAACTGGGGTTGGCCATAGAAGAGGTCCACCGAGGAGGAGTATCTGGTCCTAGGAAGTGAATCACCACTCTATGCTGAGGCTGAATGGCCAGTATGAAGTTCAGGGAGGGGGGAAGTGACCGGGTCTGGGATGACTATTGTTGGCACAAAAGGGTGAGTCGGTGCCAAAGCAGAAATTACAGAAGTTGTTGGTGCCTTGGTCGATGCAGTCAAAATGATCAGTGCCAATGAAGGGATGGGCGGCATCGATACAGTAGGATCTTTTGGAGCCAAGTTCGGAGCCTAGGTTGATTGTTTAGGCCTCGGAGCCGATAGCTCTTTATAAGTTAACTTAGGCACCTTAATTATCGGTTCTGATATTTTGGCCTCATGAGGAGAAGAGGGTAAAGACTTACCCCTCTTTTTCTCTTCTTTTTTGGAAGGCGGAGAGGCCTCCTCCGCAGAAGGAGATTTCAGTAAGCCAGCAAGCATAAGTTTATTTTTATGCGAGCGTGCAGGAGCTAAAAGCCCTACTAAGGAGGTTTCTCAGAGAGGTGAGGCACCCCCAAACAATACACGCATGCCACATGGCTGTCCACATTTAGCATTTTCTGTCACATTTAACACATCTCTTAAAAACAGTGCTTCCTTTTTTCTCAGACATATTGAGGAATTCAACAACAACTCAAGAATACTAAAGGGGAAAATATAAATTTCAACTTTTTTTTTTTTGAATAGAAAAAAGGAAAGAGTAAATACCAGTTATGTTATAGGAAAAACCCAAATGGGTAAAAGAAGAAAGCAGTATCAACAGTGGTACGAAGAATACCAAACTGGTAGAAAGGGAAAAATTGGAGGGACACCAAGAAAAAGGGTTCAGCAGGAAGAAAAGAACAACTAGCGGAAACTTTGGAAGGGGGGGGGGGAATATATATATATATATATATATATATATATATATATATATATATATATATATATATATAAAAACTTCAAAAAATATTGGTCATTTAACTGAGAGGCTGGTCTGACACGTATTGTTTTGTACGCGGCAAACAAAGTAATGTGGAGAAGGGCACTATGAGAAATTCTTAGCTTGAGAGTTTCTGGCTGGCGCGGGCTTGAAAAAACGGCCTCGGTTCCAAACCCACATGTAAGGAATGAATGAAGATTAACATCATCAGATTAGTAGTTTGCAGCTGGAGAAGATTTTGATTTACTTGAATTTTGAGTAATGTATATTTATAAAATGAGCATTGTTGTGGAAAAGATAATAGAAGAGAAAAAAGAAGTTGCATTACTTTCTGTGTATTGTTTAAAAGGGAGAAAACAAAAACTTGCATGAAATGTTAAGTTATATATAATCATTTGTGTCTGGGGTTTTTTTTTTCTTTAATAGTTCACTCATTTTTTGATGCTTGTCTTTTAAGTTCATTGAAGAATCCATCGGTGCAGGTTGACTTAAAAGGTTCTTTTTTTTGGACAAATGTGGGTGATTCTTCAAGAGTCAAAAGTTTTCTTACCTTCTGGCAGGGATAGTCATATTCTTGCTGGGAATATGAGTTGTGCTTTGATTCCTTCCATCCGGATGTCTCTCTTATGCGGTGGTGGTGCTGCGGTAGCATTGTTGCCTCACAGTAAGACGCTGTCCGGTTCGATTCTCAGCTAGAGCGTCTTCTGCGTGGAGACATGCGTGAATGGGCGTACCTTCATTGAAGGTTGTGCGTCAGGGCTGGTAACTCGGCATGTAAAAATCAACTACCAATCATTAGCGGACCAGAGTTCCACTGTGGCGACCCCTAACCGGGAAAACAACAACAACAACATATGTGAGGAGCATACATGCAACGTACAGAGTACTGTAGATAGTAAAAGGCTTTGGTATACTGGCCACACGTAGGGCTGTCGTAGGTGGGGAATCCCCATGTTAAGAATACTGCAACAGTATACCAAAGCCTTTTACTATTTACAGTATTCCATACGTTGCACGTATGCTCCTCACATACGTAGGGCATAAAAGAGGCATCTGGACATACCATCCTCAGAACATCTCTGCTGCCAGTCCGAACACTGTTTTTGATTGCCGGTCTGCATCCCTGAGTTATTTGCTGGTGTATCAAGCCATTCAGATAAGTGCCCCATGTGGGGTTTCTTTTTCTTATTTACTGCTTTTTGCTGTGGGTTTTTTCATGTCATCCAGAAAAGGCAAGTTCCAGCGTGGGAGACCAGTTCCACATAAAGATAGTCACAATCAGTGCTTGTTTTGTTTATGGCCTACTGACGATCACAAAACTTATACCATTTGTCAGACCTTTTGGCTAAGACTTTCCCTAGTCATATGTCTTCTCTGCTATTTATTTAGAAAATCAGCGTCTCAAACTTTTAGCTAAAGATGCTCTGGAGGGAACTTCCAGGTCTGACATTGAGTCTTCACTGAAGAGAAAGGCTGTGCCTACTACATTGGATGTCTCTCTCGAGGCAGATGAAAGCCCAGAGGTTTGCCTTGTTCCAGGGGTCAGATTCTTCAGCTGTGACCACTTCATAGGCCGCCATGGAATCCGATAACAGGCACATCCTCGGAGGCATTGCAGAAATCCATTTTGGACAGTCAGGGGGAACCAAGATTTGTTATCACTGAAGGCCTTTAAAGGGGTTCCCCAAGTTCTAGAGAGAGGGGAAATTCCATTGACAGTTATCGAGTGTAGACCAACATTTGGCCCTTCCACTTTTCATAAGGCAGATGTCCAGTTAAAGAAAAAGCAAAAGACAAAGCATGTCTCTTCTTCTAGGGACCCTCAAAGTGAGTTTCAGAATTTCACCCAGGGCTTATTTAATGCCCTTATGGCTCTGAAACCTCCTTCGGGGGTCTCTGTTCTTGCTCCACCTTGAACATCTTCCCCTCACAAGAGGAAAAGGGAGCAGGATTCCTCTGAAGAGGTTTCCTCAGATGAGGAATCTTTGGCCTGTTTCACTCAAATTCCATCACGTCTTGAGTGTGCTTCTACTGAAGAGGGCTCTACTGGTCCAGAATCCCCTGTTGAGGAGATTACGTTTGGGGATACTATTGCTAAGATGAGTGAGTACTTCAGTTAGGAGTGTTCCCAACTTTCAGATGTGCAAAAGAGATATTATGAGCTCCTGTAAATGGAGTCTCCTTCACCATCTGCTGTTCCTCCAGTTTTACCTGCTTTATTGGATGCTTTCTACTCAGCATCTCAGGCTCCTAATTCTCAGCCCCTTGCCTGTAAGAAGCCTGACCATTTCTACAAAGTGCCTGATGATCGCAAATTTCTTTACAAGTGTCCATCTGCTGACCTTTTGGTGGTCTCTGTGGCTTCAGAGAAGCCTTCTAAATTACTGCCTACCACTAAACAACTTCCTTCTGATAAGGAAAGCAGGACAATGGAAGCACTGGGAATGAAGCTGTACACTTTGCCAGTCTTGCTTTTTGTGCTACTAATTACCAAACTCGTATGAGCAGATATGTTTTGGCCCTCCTGTACCAGGCTTCTCAAGCTATTTCTGACCTTCCAGATTCTGAGGGGAAAACTTCAGCCTTGTCTTTGTTAGGAGAATCCACACAGGTGGCTCACCCTTCTGTTAAGCGCAGCAATGATGCAGCAGAAGCTTCATCTAGAGTGGCTGTGTATTGAGGAAGTATTTCTGGCTAAGGCTTCAACCTCTGCCAGATGACATAAAAGCTAAGTTAATGGATGCCCCTCTGGATAACAATGGCTTGTTTGGTACTGCTACCGACTGTGCAAGTCTTTACAGGAGAAAGGCAAGGAGTTACAGGAATTAAAACATCTTTTGGTTTCGCCTGTGCCTAAGTTTCAAAGGAATTATCCATCCAAGCCAGCATTTGATCAGTGACAGACCCTCCTACATGTAAGAAAGGTGGAAGGAGGCCTCAGCCACCTAAGACTGCTCAGGCTTCTTCTGCACAGACAAACCAGGTAGTACCTGACTATCACTGTTCTCTCAGCCTCATTCTTCTCTCACTTCGTCTCCCTCTCTCTGTATCATTCAGTTTGGTCAAGCATTATCCAAGACTCATGGGTTATTTCAGTAATTCAAAAAGGGTATTTCATGGTTTGGATATCCCTACCTCCCTGCATGGGCATACCTCAACCACCTCAATTTTTTTCCCCAAAGGTACTTCAAGAATTGTTAAATCAGAAAACTGTTCAACAGGTTCCACTGGATGAAAGAGGAAAAGGGTTTTATTCAAGAATGTTTCTGGTTCCCAGAAAGGACGGTCCTTGGAGACCCATTCTGGATCTTTCTCATCTAAGTACTTTTCTGGAGATTTCTTCATTTCGCATGCTGTCACTACAGACTTTGTTCCTTTTACTTCTTCCTCAGGCTTTCATGGCCACTCTGCATATCAAGGATGCCTACCTTCATTTTCTTTTTCATCCCCTTTTCAGGAATTTTTTATGTTTTCTGTTGCTTCCTGGTATTTTCAGTTCTCTACTTTGCCCTTTGGCTTTTCTACTGCCCCAAGAGTATTCACCAAAGCCTAGCTTCTGTGATTGCCTTTTGCAGGCTTCAAGGCATGCAAGTTTTCCCTTAACTGGGTGATCTCCTGTTTCAAGCATCCTCTCCAAAGACCTTACTACAAAACCTCTACTTCACAGTATCTGTTTTGCAAAGTCTGGGGTTCACAGTAAACTACAAAAAGTCATCTCTAACACCTTCTCAAGATCATGCCTTCCTAGGATGCAGGATTCAGACAGCACCTATTTTGGCATCCCTGCCTCCACCAAAGGTTTGAGCTCATATTGCTTTCTTTCAGAATCTTTTTCCTAAGATGTCTGCCACAGCCAGAGTGTTTGAGACTTCTGGGATTTATGGCATCCACCATCCCTATGTTACCTTTAGCCAAACCCCACATGAGAACATTTCGGTGGTTCTTGAAATCAGTCTGGCAACAAGTGTATCCCCTAGAATTTGCAGTTCCTCCTCTTCCCTGTCTAAAGAAAGAGCTTCAGTGATGGATTTAGCAGCTGTCTCTGAAACTAGGCATTTCCATTTATCCACCTCTTCCATCTCAAAAATTGTTCACATATGCCTCAGAGGTAGGGTGGGGAGTAATCTTTGGCACACAGCGAGTGTAGGGAGTCTGGACTCCTCTTCGACAAAAGGAGCATCAACATCAAAGAGATGAGAGTGCTCCTGCTGGCTCTTCAGGCCTTCTTTTATCTCCTGGTCCTCTCAAACTGTTTACAGACAACACCACAGTCCTCTGGTATGTAAACAAACAAGGGGGGACAAAATCTTACCTTCTCTGCAGGCTTGTTGTCATGGCATGGGAGCTTGTGGTTCAGCATCATGTGACTCTTCAAGCAGTTTATATTCCCTGAGGTCAAAATTATGTAGCAGACACACTGAGCAGGTCCTTGACTCAATCCCATGAATGGATGTTTCACAGGGATGTGTTTCTGGACATTGTTCACAAATTAGGGTACTCCTCAAATAGATCTTTTTGCCTCCCCTCTAAACAGACAACTTCCTCAATTCTTTGCCAGAGTCCCAAGTCCCCTGGTTTGGAAGGTGGACTCCCTCTCTTTCTCTTAGAAGAGGATGTTTCTATATGCAACCTCCCCCCTCCACTCATTCCAAAAGTTCTGTTAAGGATTCAACAGGTCCGAAAGTTCTGTTAAGGATTCAACAAGACAAACCCAAAATCTTGCTGGTGACTCCCTCTTGGCCAAGGCAACATTGGTTACCTCTTCTTCTTCTGCATTTAGGCAAGGGCAATAATCTCAAGTTACCTCACAGTGTGGACCTACTTACACAAGACAAAGGATCTCTAATCCATCCCCACCTGTCCACTCTTCAAATGACACTGTGGGTGATAGGATTTTGATTCCTTATAGTCACCTTTTTTCTGAGGACATGCTTAGGGTTCTGCAGGAAGCCAGGAAACCCAATACTAGGAAATCCTACATATCTAAATGGAAGCGGTTTTCTGTTGGTGTCTTTCACGTAACCTGGATCCACTTTCTGTGGATGTTCCTGTGTTTTTTTCTTTCTTTCTTTGTGTGAATTGTTCAATGCTGGGTTGGCTTTATCCTCTGTCAAGTTACACTTATCATCTGTCTCTGCTTGTCTGCTTTTATCTCCTCCTTTAGCGTCTAGGTTTGAGGCAAAACAATTTCTAACAGACGTTCACATTAAACCACCCAGGAAGCCTGTTCCTCCTCCCTAGGATCTTAATTTTGTTTTGGAGAAATTAACCCTCACTGCTTTTGAGTCTGTGATTTCAGCTTCCTTGCAACATTGCTCTTGGAAGACTGTTTTGTTGTTAGCCGGATGGGTGACTGAGCTTCAAGCCCTTATGGCTTTTCCTCCTTTTTTGGTTTTTTCATAAGGATAGGGTGTCCTTGCATACTAATCCAAGGTGCTGAATGAGTTGTCATTTAATCAGTGTGTTGATTTACCAACTTTTTTCCCTTCTCCACAATCTCCTAGTAAGAAGGTACTACACATCTTGGATGTGCATAAACGAGACAGATTTTATTTGGATAAGACTAAGGCTATCAGGAAATCTAATCAGCTTTTTGTTTCTTTTCATCTCAGGTCTTTGGGATTGGTTGTTTCCAAGCAGACTGTTTTTTCTTGGACTTCTAAAGCAATTTCTTTTTGTTATGTTTATCATGGGAGATCTCTTCTTTTCTCTGTTAAGGCTTACTCTGCTAGGGCTTCTTGTTGTGCTTTTTTCAAGTGGTTGGACACTAACTCCATTCTTGAGGCAGCTACTTGGACGTCAGTGTATACTTTTTGCAAACACTACAAGCTGGATTGAATTTCCAGTGCTAGAGCTGATTTTGCTAGGGCCATCTTTCATGGCTTTCTAGAGAGCTCTATGGTTCCTTCCTCCTCCCTAGTTTCTGACTGAGCTTTGGCATTCTTTTTCATGTTAAGAATACTACAACAATAGAATAGATGGGCATATTATAGTTGTGCAAAATCTTACCATAATGATAGATATCCTTCTCTTCACTGTTGAAGTATTCAGTCCCTCCCTCCCATCCCTTGGTCCTTTCTTTCTTCTGGATGTACTGTTAACCTCTTTTCTTTTTCTTGGACTGGCGTTCCTACTGGGGCATTCATTTTTCAGGATGGTACATCCAGACATCGTTTTTATTCCCTACACACATGAGGAGTATACGTGTGACGTACAGTGTACCTGGTTTCCTTCCTTTTCATTTTACTTTGTGCTTTTGTGGTAGCATTTTATCCTTTACTAGTTTTAGCTGCAAGGTAATAGATTCTATTTATTTCTGTTATATCACATGACATTGTATTAATAGTCTTAATTACTATGTTCTTCTGTTTTACAAATCTTTTCACATTTTGAGTCTTATTTAGTTTCTGTACTGTATCTTAATATGTCTATCCATCTTTGTTAAATCAAGCAGATCTTCCTTTAAATCATTTTCTTTGGATTGAGAGTGTCGTCTTTGCACTGTGTTTCTTGCAAGTACTCTAAAAAAGTTTCCAGAAAATTTTCCTGTGCTCTATCCTCTTCAGATGCACCCAGCTTCATTTGCTGCTCCTTCATATGGGACCGCTTTGGCCCATCACTCCGCAACTTTACCTGTGTCAAGAGTTGCCACTCTTTCCTGCTCCTTCCCTTGCTGTGCAACTTCAGCTGGACTTTTGTACCAGTCTCCTGCAGAAGGCTCCAGAGCATTATCGTGTTGCAAATCTTATTCAGATGCCTCCTGCACTCCATCTTTTGTTCCTCGGTCTGGGGCCACATGATGCTGCAACATTGCCTGTGTTGGATTCTCCACACAAAATCCTTCACTTCACAGATAATTTGTAACTTCACTTTCTATTTGTTTAATTTCTTCCTTATTTATCCTTGTTTTCTATAGTCACCCTTTGTTTTCTTTTTTTTTTTTTTTTGTGTGTTATGAAATGTTCCAAATCTGGGTGCATTTGCCTGTATTTCTCTTCAAATACATTTGGAGCTGCTGTTTTGTATTGATTAGTTTAGCTTTCTCATTTGTGTAAATATTTTACTTGCACTACACCAGATCTGTTTTTCTTTCCCATGCCCATGTTTCTTTTCTGTACTTTTCAAAAATCTCTGGGTTTTGTTCTTTATATTTTCGCACTTCGTCTATCACTTTTTTTTCCAGGTGGGCCGAAGTTCCTTAGTCTGTGGAATGTTTTTCATAATTCTTTTGTACTAATGAATAAATTTTTTCTTTGAAGCATTTGACAGTTTTTCTTGTGCAAGTATCTTTCTTTCCTTTAATTTCTCTTGTAATCTTTCCGCATATCCTGTATCTGGAAATGTTGAACTTCTTGCATAGTAGTAACAGTACATAATTTCTTCTATATCCTCAGTAGTCCACTTTGTTGTCTGTATGGCTGTTATTTGGCTTGTTAGTTTTTGTGGACTACTTTCTCCTCCTACAGCATGGGGGGGTGGGGTGTCTTCCCCATGGTTCTGGCCTAACCCCGGTTTAGGAATTTGTCTATGTCTTGCAGACTGTGCACTTGCTGTTTTTTCCAGTCCTGGCACAGGTGCATTCACAAGGACTGGGCACTTTTTTATTCTGCACTGAGCTGTCTTTTTTTTACCTATCTTTTTCCATGACGTATGCTATATAAAATAGTCTATATCAATGTCGTCTTGGTGAGATTTTGTTAAAACTGGGTCCACTATGTGAAAATACTCACCAGTGGTTACACAACAGGCCTTACAGCCAACTGTTAAATCTGATGTGCAGAATTTTTCACTAATAACTGCAAAGATCTTTGAGGAGAACAGAAAGAGGAAAATAAAGCATGTCCATGTTGAGGAAGTACAGGGTTTTATATTTCATAGTTTGACTCTTCTCCTGAATCAGACTTTGGTCTCAATGACACATTTTCAGTCTTCTCTCTCTTCCTTAGAGGTTATAACATTTAAAAAGAATCACCCATGTGGGAGAAAACTTGGGGCAACCTTCTGAAGAGTCTTCTTCCCAAAAAGAAGATTCGTACCAGTAGGGTTGACTTGGGAGGGGGGTAGTTAGGATGAAACAACTGACTGCCAGTTCTGCTATCCCAGAAAGAGGGCGAGGGAGACACTGTTTAACTGCAACTTCTAGTGGACAGCAGATGTCTTGCAGGACATCTCAACTAAACACAAGGGAGTGATGAAGATGTCATGACACTAACTGCCTCCACAGTAAGGGAATGATGACTCCCATGCTCGCTGCTTCCCTTCAGATCCCTCTTTTCTTGCATCTAAACAAGAAGTAACATTGTGGTCAGGTCGATATCCATAGGAATAGGGAAAACATCAGGCAAAGGATTCCCCAGCACTCCAAAAGCCACAGCAGTCCACTCAGTGTGTTTTAAAAACGATCAGTCTTTTATTCACATCAAAAACTCCATAGGGTTTAGCGCTTTCATCTACTGTACCATAGTCTTCATCAGAATCAATAAAAAAAAACATTCTTCACTGATATTTATACCATTTTCAAGCCAATTAATTAACAGCAGCTACCTCGTTAGCTTAAAGCAACAGTAACAACCTACCATATATGAGTCCCAGTTCTAAAAAACTACAAATATAAAACACTGAAATAAGTAAACTGTATAAATGTTATTCATAAAAAATATTAAAAATCTAATACCAAAAACATGTATTTATGTGTTAAACATACTATAAGATGTTCAAATGACAAGCTGAAACGTTACCTATACATAATACATATATAATAGTGTGACATATTTATGACAATGATATACTCATATGCATATTATTATATCTACTACTGTCTTAATTCCAGCACAGGTGTAATAGTAATATTATCATTAGTACCAGGGGTACATGTTGCATTTAGCAGCAACTGCCATCTCACCTCTCTCTCTTTCAAAATAGCTTTTATATTTCCCCCCTGGGCTGTGATATAATTATTTCCACAATGCCAAACCTGAAAGCAGAGCAAGTAGGTTTAGCTTCAATATGTCTATATAGGGCATTATTTTTATCCTTTCTCCTTATATTATAAAGATGTTCATATATCCTGTTTTTAAAAGCTCTATAGGTTTTCCCTATATAGAATGCAGCACAGGTGTTGCACTTACCTAAATATATCACATGTTTAGTGTTACAGTTCCCTTTCTTAAAAAATATCTTTGTTTTATTAACATTCTCAAGAATAATATAGTTGTCCTGTATGATAGTAAAGCACTGATTACACCTGCCACATTTCCTAGTACCTTCATTGGTTCTTCCTTGTGCTTGAGGATTGGGAGGGTGGCCTAAAGGTTAAGGTGTTTGCCTTACAAACACAACATACAGGGTTTGAATCTCACAGGGGATAACTGGCTAGGCTCAAAATGGCTCGCAAGGGCATTTAGCCTAGTACTAACCTGTTAACCTAATATTAATGCTCTACTAAACAATTGATGTTATGTAGTCCAATCTCGCCTACATTCTTACCAGTGGGTTCGGAGCCGAACCTTGGCTCCAACTCGGCCATACTCTAGCTCGAAGTCTTCAATTGGCTCATGGCTGAGAGTTATCCCATGCTGCAACGTGCCTATCCCCAGATCTCGTTTGCTGCTCGTACAGCTCGGACGTGGTCTCGCTCTTGGCCGTGGCTAAGTACAATTTTTCTATTTTTTATTTCAACTTAGTAGCTCCAAAAGCTATTTTCATAGCTAGTGTGTGTGTTTTGCTTCTGACCGGTTCTGTTGAACTTTTCTTGGTATCCCGTTTCCTTCTTTGGTGTTTACCAGCTAGGCCCGTTTCAGTTAGAGGACCTAGTCCTCCCCTGTTTTTTGTGTAGCAGACCTGTTAGCAGGTTTTTGTTGTGTGACTGTTTTTGTTCCCTTATTCCCTGGGCTAGGCCCATTTAACTTAGAGGACCTAGTCCTCCCTGTGGTTATCCCGCGGTCTCTAGGCCATTTAAATTAGAGGCTCTAGTTTCCCGCGCTCTGTTTGGTTACTGTGGTGAAGGCGTCCCTACTGTTTTCCCTTGTGTGTGTGTGTGTGTGTGTGTGTGTGTGTGTGTGTGTGTGTGTGTGTTTTCTAGTCATCAACATGTCTAAGGATTCTAAAGAACACAGGCCTTCGGGTTTTAAAAAGTGTGTCAAGTGTAATAAGATGTCTTTGACGGATGGGCACTCTGTGTGCGTGTATTGCTTGGAGGCTATTCATCTACAGGAATCCTGCTTGTTCTGTCAGCTTTCAGCCCCCGTGTGCTGCAAGAGAGGAAGAACAAGCTAATATTAAGAAGATTGCTGAAACCTTCCGTTGAAGTGGATTTGGAGAGGTCTTCCAGTTCCAGGTCCTCTCCTTCCAAACCAGACAAAAAGACGGACAAAAAATCCCCTAAGAAACACTCTCCGGCTCCGTCAGTCTCCTCGGAGCCGCCGGAGAAAATCATTAGAACTACAGTTGCTTCTTTGGCTCCACTAGCTTTGGAGCCGACAGAAGGCAGTGCATCAATGATGTCGACATCAGCTCCTGGTTTATTGGAGCTGGTGACAGATTTGTCAGTTCGGAGCCGGTCTCAAGTTTTTCGACCGGTTTCTCCGGCTCATAGGTCTCCCTCTGTAGGGAGATCCAGATCCCTGACCGTGTCCTCTAGGTCCTCTAGGACCCTTTCTGATGAAAATGTTGATAGAGTGGTGAGGAAACTTCTCCAGCCATCGGTGCTGGCTAAATTGCTTTCGGCTCCAGCCCAATCGGCTCCGGAGCCCGTCCTCCCTTCGTCTTTGGCTGTTCCTCCTCCGGACCTTTCTTTGGAGCCAGAGCTGTCGGTTCCGTCAGACGCCTCGAGGTCGGTTCCAGTAGCCCCTTCTGGCATCTCGGCTCCTATCTCCGCTCCGACCCCGTTGGCGCTCTCCACGGGGTCCAGGATTCACAGTTTGCCGGTCAGAGCCGAGAGGGAGGTCTCGGGTCGATCTTCTTCGGATCCGAGCCTTCCTCATGGCGCTTCGGCTCAGGTGAGAGTAGACCCAACATCGGCTTCGGACCTCATTTCCTCGGCTCGGAGGGTGTCTTCTGCGGTTAGTCGACCTTCGGAGCCGGGGGGATCAGCTTTCGAGGTCATGAGGAGTGTGCTCGCCAGGTTGTCAGCTGCATCTTACGGCATCAACACTCTTCCCCCTCCAGCACCGATATCAGTCTCAGATCACCCTCTATCTAGGGACAGCGGAGACCTAAGGCCTCAGGATACCTCCATGAGTGGTCCCCAGCTTTCTGAGGCCTCCCCGGATTTTTTACCTGAGGAGCCCCCCAGAAAAAGTGTGTGCAAGAGGAAGCACATTGACTCCCAAGATGAGTCTTTCACATCTGACACCGACCTTGAGGAGTCAGAGGGGTCCCCCAAGTCGTCTTCTGACGATATCTCCTTTTCAGATATCTTGTAAATACTGAGACAGAGAGGCGACTGGCCATCCAAAGCCCCTTCTGAGGAGGAGTCGGTGTTCCTGAAGGCCTTTGGGTCCCAACCCTCCGCCTCTTGGGTTTCTCCCCCGTTCGATGAGCTCCTGGACCTTGTTTGTCGAAAGGTGTGGGAAACTCCAGGCACTGTGGAACCGGTCCCCTCGGAGACCCAACAAGTTTTTGTCCACTCCCCCTGATAAAGAATTTCTTACAAAAGGTGTTCCAGTAGATGCCATGGTGGTGGCAGCAGCCACCAAGAAGGAATTTGCAGAAACTTAATCTACCGTCCATCCCCCTAACAAGGAGTCCAGGGCTATGGACAGGTATGGGAAGCATGTGTTCTCTTCAGTGGCCTTTACACTGCGGTCGCTGAACTATTTGTCGCATTTTACACGGCTCCAGAGAGATCTCCTAAAGGAGGTGGGAGATTCTCTACAGGGTAACATTTCTGATGCTGTGGCTCAGAAAGTCAATGCTCGGATGTCTACCCTAAATTCTGTTGCCAACTCCTCCATGAAGCTGATCACTTACGCAGCTGATGGAGTGAGCAGGGCTGCGGTTTCCGGAGTCCCACTTAGGAGACACTCCTGGATGCCCCTGTGCAACTTCGTGGAGGCTTTCAAGTCTACCTTCACCAACACGCCCTTTGACGGTTCATCCTTATTTGGAACCAAGGTGAAGGACACTCTCACTAGGTGCGAGCAGGAAGGAAAAACCCTATCTGCTGTGGGGGTCCATTTTTCCATGTCTTCTAGACCTTATCCCAAGGGCCAGAAGGGTGGGAAAATGTGGTTCAAAAAATTGCAGAGGTTTTTTCACGATGCACAGAGTGATTCCCCCTCCAGAGGCAGAGGAGGGTGTGGAAATTCAGGTAGATGCCGCCCTAGAGGCAGAGGAGGCCCACGTAACCAGGGGGACGATGATTCTTTTCGTGGCTCTCCCTACCAGCGCTCCTGAGAGGAGGCCCGACTGTGCGTCTCTGGAGCCAGTCGGGGGTCGCATTTCTCTATAGCCAGAAGCCTGGTGAGACATCACCCAAGACGAGTGGGTATTAGAGATAATCTCCAGAGGTTATCATATTCCCCTTCTTTCTTATCCCCCTGCAAACAAAAGAATCCCAGACATTCCACCCAGTCAAAGGGATTCCGCAACCTTAGAAGTTCAAAAGTTACTGTTAAAAGGAGCCATCCAGCCCGTCCCCTCAGACTTAGTAGGATTAGGGACTTACTCCAGATTCTTTTTGGTGCTGAAAAGAACAGGGGACCTGAGACCCATTTTGGATCTCAGCCATTTGAACCTTCATGTAGAGAAGTCCACGTTCCGCATGGTCACGTTACAGTCAATTCTCCCATTATTAGGGAAAGATGTGTGGATGTGCTCCATCGACCTCAAGGATGCTTACTACCATATAAAAATGGACAGGGCATCCAGACGTCACCTACGCTTCTGGCTGGGAGCCAGTCATTTTCAGTTTTGCATTCTGCCTTTTGGTCTCACTACAGCCCCCAGGGTGTTCACCAAATGCATGGCAGTGGTAACAGCTCACTTGAGACTTCAGGGATTCCAAGTGTTTCCATACCTGGATGACTGGCTCCTGTCTGCCACCACCAGGCATCTACTGCTACAGACCAGGGACGCCACTATTGCACTGTGCCAAAGTCTGGGAATTACTTTGAATTGGGAAAAGTCTGCCTTGTTGCCCTCGCAGCATGTTGCCTTTATCGGCGCCGAATTAGACACAGTGCTCATGAGGGTTTTCCTACCAGAAAAGAGAATTCAGGTTTTACAGCAGCAGGCCTACGCTTTACTACCACTGAAGAAGGTCAGGGCAAAAGTCGTCCTCAAGTTGTTAGCGACCATGGCTGCCACGATTTTACTAGTTCCTCTTGCAAGACTACACATGAGGCTTCTTCAGTGGCTACTTTTTGCCCAGTGGTCTCTTCAGCATCTCCCGCTCTCCCATCTTATTGTAATTACCAACAGGTGCAAGCAGGATCTGCTCTGGTGGCTTCAGACCAGCAGTCTCAATGCGGGTATGCCTTTCGTTCTTCCTTCTCCGATTGCCACTGTGACCATGAATGCCTCCTATATCAGGTGGGGGGGCATTATCTCGGTAGGACAGTCCAAGGCCTGTGGCAGGAACACGAGATCCATTTGCATGTCAATGTCTTAGAGATGAGAGCGGTGCTATTAGTGTTGCAAGCACTTCAAAGCTTTCTTCCTCATGGGACAATTGCAATCCACTCGGACAACATGTCAGTGGTCTTGTATCTGAACAAACAGGAAGGAACCATGTTGTATCCCCTTTGCAGAGAGGCACTTCGAGTGTGGCAGTGGGCAGTATCTTCCCGACACTTTCTAGTGGCAATGCACATACCGGAGAAGTCCACCGTGATTGCCGACAGGCTGAGTAGAGCTATTCTGATGCCTAACAAGTGGTCCCTGAGCAAACAAGTGGCGGAATGGATTTTCCGCAGATGGGGTCAGCCTTGCTGCGATCTATTTGCCAGCCCCCTCAATGCCAAATGCAGCAGCTACTTCACCCTTATTCCCCCGAAGGGGGAGACACCCAGGGATGCTCTAGTTCACGATTGGCCCTCCAGTCTTCTCTATGCCTTTCCTCCAATTCCCCTGATAACGAAGGTTATACAGAAAGCACAGTCCTTGGGAAACAAAATGATACTGATTGCACCACACTGGCCTCATCAGATCTGGTTTCATTTTCTTCACCCTTATCTAATGGACGATCCATGGATTCTGGACCCAGAGCCAGATCTGTTGACTCGTATGTCAGGGCAGTTCCACCCCTCCATTCAGACCCTCAGGTTGACAGCATGGCTGCTCCAATTCCATCCCTAGTCAGGCTTCATGATTTTTCACCGGAGGTGGTTTGTATTCTGTCTTCCTCCCACAAGCCTTCTACTAGGATGATTTATTCCAGTAAGTGGAAGAGATTCTCCATTTGGGCTCATGAAAGGCAGATTGATCCCTATACAGCTCCCATCTCATCAGTTTTAGAGTTTCTTTCTCAACTGTTTAGCCAGGGATCAGCTGCGGCAACTATCAAAGTGCAGTTGGCAGCCATTTCTACTTTTCATGTTGCTAATGAACCCAATCTAATGGCGCACAGACTTTGTAGGGCTTTTCTGAAAAGGACTATGCTACTTCGACCTCCAATCTTTGACCCTGTAATGCCATGGGACCTTAATTTTGTGTTACAGCGGCTTACCTCACCTCATTTTGAGCCCGCAGCAACCTGTGACATTAAATTTTTGTCTTGGAAGACAGTCTTTTTGATAGCCATCACTTCGGCTAGGCGGGTCTCTGAACTCCAAGCTTTATCGGTTTGGCCCCCTTACTTGGTATTTCACAAGGATAGGGCTTCGCTAAGACCTAATCTTTCCTTTATGCCTAAGATTGCTACGGTGGTCAACCTCAGCCAGTCCATCGAGCTGCCTGTGTTTTTCCCTGAATTCTCTAACAAGGCAGAATTTAAGTTTCATCAGCTAGATGTCCACAGACAGTTGCGTTTCTCTTTACATAGAACAAAAGATATTAGGAAATCTGATCAACTCTTTGTCTCATTTTCAGACAATAGATTCGGGACTTCAGTTACTAAAGTAACTCTGTCCAGATGGATTTCTAGTTGCATTTCCTTCATCTATACTTCAAATGGCAAGGAATTACCCTTTAAAGTGAAGGCTCGTTCTACATGTTCGGTGTCTACTTCTACTGCCTTTCAGGCTAGGATATCTATGGATGATATTTGTGCTGCAGCCACTTGGGCATCTCCTCACACCTTTATTTTTCACTACAAATTGGATCTGATATCAAGAGGCAGATCATCCTTTGGTTCCACAGTGCTCAGGAGTATTTTCCAGTGAGCCGCCCAAGGTCTAGGTGCTAGGGACGCTGTCCCATGGGTAAGAATGTAGGCGAGATTGGACTACATAACATCAAGAAGTTATGTACTCACCATAACGTTTGATGTATGTAGTCCATCTCGCCTCACATTCTTACTAACCCACCCACCTACCCCCTCCTGTACGACTTAGAGGTTGAGTCTCTGTTTTCAGCACTCCTTGATGTGTTGAGTTGGTTCTTCCTCTCAGCGTGTTTGGGTGTGTGTGTGTGTGTGTGTATGTGAGCTCACATCAAACAAGATCTGGGGATAGGTGCATTGCAGCATGGGATACCTCTTAGCCACGAGCCAATTGAAGACTTCGAGCTAGAGTATGGCCGAGTCGGAGCTGAGGTTCGGCTCCGAACCCACGGGTAAGAATGTGAGGCGAGATGGACTACATACATCGAACGTTATGGTGAGTACATAACTTCTTGTTTCTATTACTTACCAATTCTGCTCTTAACAGTGGCTTATATTTTTTACTTCATTCTCTCATAACATATTGAGAACCATCATTAGTCATAGAAATGGGGTATCCTCTGTCCTTAAACATTCGGCCAGTGTTGGCAATCCCACTTCTCATCTCATATTCAGAGGTCATCTGAGCTACTCTTATACACTGTCCTTTCAGAGTACTCTTGTTTCCAAGGATGACAACTAGTATATTCTAAATAAGAATTACTAAAAGTGCTTTTCCTATATATTCTAGATTTAAATCCTTTGTCAGTGTGAGAGATGAATGTATCTAAATAAGCTATCCCTTGACTGTTGTAAGAATGTGTAAATTTTAAATAGGTACTAGTAACATTCAGATATCCTACAAATTCTTCAATTTCTTTGATAGTACCTCTCCATAGAACAAAAATATCGTCCACTATTGCTAGAACCCCCATTCCATCCCATTGTATCTGGAAGGAAGTCCAAGACCTTTCCATTCGAAGTGGTGATAGATCCTTAAAACATATTTATGATAAAGTTCAGCATCTGGTCAAAGATTCATGGGATTTTTTAAGCAGACTGAAAGAAAGCTGAAATATGGGACAAGGATCTAATTGTTTTAATCATAGATGTAGTAGACTTGTTTTCATGTATTCCTAAGGATGAAGGATTAGAAAGTTATAGTAACAGCATGAGAAAATGTTCAGGTTTGGAATGGGACAGGATTAAGCTACTGGTAGAATTCATGACAATAGTTTTGGAGAATAATATATATTTTGAAGGAGAAATCTATAAACAGACTAAGGCAGTAGCTATGGGGGCAGCATGTGCCCCCATATATGCTAACTTGGTAATAATTGGATTGGGAGGAAGAATACATTTTCAAGAGTCAGTGTATAGATAAGATTATTAGATATGTACATTTCCTGGACAATATTTTTGTTCTATGGAGAGGTACTAGCGAAGAAATTGAAGAATTTCTAGGATATCTGAATCTTACTAGTACCTGTTTAAAGTTTACACATTCTTACAACAGTATATTTAGCTAAGTGAACACCTGAGCTGCATTCTATATGGGGAAAGGGTCCCTATTATTTTAGCAAACGAAATGAGTTGCGAACGCTGTTTAGTCGAACGTCATTATGCAAAATGGCAAAATACAGAAAGCACGGAATAGCGATTTTTTTTCCTAGGGGAAAAAATCACTGGGCCGTTTTCGGGACTTTGCCATTTCCTCCACTGTGGTGCAGTCTCAGAGTTGGTATATTTAAGTAGGGGTGTGGGGGCGAAGCCCCCCACTTTATTTTTTTAATTTTTTTTTTTTTTTTTTTTTTTTTTTAAGGGTCAGCGATTTTTTTTTCCCTGGGGAAAAAAATCGCTGCTCCGTGTGTTCGACATTTTGGGTTTTCGGGGATCGTGGGTCGATTATATAGCATTCACATTCATTGTGTTTGATTATATAATATTATATATAATATAAGGGGAAAACCTATAGAGCTTTTAAAAATGGGATATTTGAACATCTTTATAATATAAGGAAAAAGGATAAAAATAGTGCCCTATATAGAAGCTAATCCTACTTGCTCTACTTTCAGGTTTGGCATTTTGGAAATAGTTACATCACAGCCCAGGGAGGGAAAATATAAAAGCTATTTTGAAAGAAAGAGAGAGGTAAGATGTCAGTTGCTGCTAAAATGCAGCATGTACCCCTGGTACTAATGATAATATTACTATTACACCTGTGCTGGAATTAAGACAGTAGTAGATATAATAATATGTATATGAATATATCATTGTCATAAACATGTCACACTGTTATAAATGTATTATGTATAGGTAAAGTTTCAGCTTGTTATTTGAACATGTTATAGTATGTTTAACACATAAATACATGTTTTTGGTATTAGGTTTTTAATATTTTTTATGAATAACAGTTATTTATACAGTTTACTTATTTCAGTGTTTTATATTTGGGACTTATATATGGTAATTTGTTACTGTTGCTTTAAGCTAATGAAGTCGTTGCTGTTAATTAATGAATTAATTGGCTTGAAAATGGTATAAATATCAGTGAAGATTTTTTTTTAATTGATTGTGATGCAGTCTATGGTGCAGTAGACAAAAGCGCTAAATCTTATGGAGTTCGTGATGTGAATAAAAGACTGTTCATTTTTAAAGCACACTGAGTGGACTGCTGTGGCTTTTGGAGTGCTGGGGAATCCTGTGCCTGGTGTTTTCCCTATTCCTATTTACTACTCATTTTTTGCTGGTTGTAAGGGACAATGCCGACAGTTTTGATATCCATAGGAGTTGGGAGGACCCACCTGGTGAAGGGTCACATCTGGGGTACTCAGCAATGAGTAATTTTAGGATTCAGGGACCAATGAGTATAGACGTGAGGGAGATCAGCCCGAGGCTGTGCAGGGTTGGGAAGGGGGGTCAGGAGGTGGTCAGAGACCAAGCTTAAAAAAGAACCCTGGAAATAAAGTTTCCATACCCTTGGAAAAGTGTAAGCTGGACAAGGTTTCAGTCCTTGAGTACACTTTCCTAAGCTGCAACTTGTCAGTTTCTGCTGTGGCTTCTGTCTGTGCACAGCTGTGATTCCTAGGTTTTTTATTTTTATTTTTGTGGACTTTGTATGTACACTTAAGGAGCTGTGGCAGCATGGCAGAGCTTGCATTCCTGCAAAAAAAAAATGTTTTACATCTCTTTGAAACTTCATCCAATTTACTTCATGCAGTTGAAGTTTCAACCAGTATTTACTGGTTAAGATATAGTGGAACCAGGAAATCATGCATTTAAAACAGACAATAGTTTATTTCTCCACTGTTTCACATTCTAAAAATGCTGTTTAGGCTAATTAGTCACTCAAGCCCTTCGCCAAATAGAGAGATGACTGGACATTCAGGGCATCTACTAACAGACATAGTCTGTATAATAATCAAAAGACAACCCTGCTGCATTTTCTCTTTCTTCTTCCTCTTACAGAGTAAGATAATTCCCCACCTTCCAGGCCATTTGATAGTGAGCTTAGGCTGAATGATAGATATGGTAAGAAGGTACACATATCGAGCAGTTTGTCAGAAATGTCACCAAACTGTTTGATACAAATATCAAAGTTGTGTTGTAAACTGGGTACAGAAATGTAAGAAACAACCTTGAGAGGTTGAACTGCACCTTTGACAGAATTGTTGCACAGATTCAGAAATACGATTATCTTGCAGTAGATGCATCCTCATTGACATTCACTTCAGAAGTACTTCTAAAGAGACGTGTAACTTAGGACTGAGACATGCACTGAAGATGTAGACGTCCTATTAGATACCCCAGTTTCCACAGACACTTTCATTTGAAAGTCAGCAGGCAGTTTATTACAAGACTGTGAAAGGAAGGAAGAGACTAGGTCTAAAGTCATACATTTGTTTCCTACTTTTACCCTCTAGTTTTCCAGAAACTTTCTTAAGAGAAAAAGACCCATCTACCAGAGACAATCCCTCTTTCAAAAAACTTTCAGAGATGAAATCTGTCATCTCTACATAAGAAGGGAAAGGGACATTTCAGCAAAAAAGGTTCTCATGACCAGTGCATCAATGTACTCTTTACTCCTTCCCCTCTACCTGAGAGTAGTACTTTATAACACCATCATGCAGATGTTCTTCGTGTTTCACTGTTACAGTCATCACATTTGGGGTTATCCCTGCCAGGGTAGCCTCGGCCGGCCCAAATACCAGAGGCTTAGTATTTCTCCGTCGCTTGCTGTCGCTACAGGACTGACGTCAGGTCATCACTAGTATAAAGTAAGGCAGCCGATGCCATTACATCAGTCTTTCTTGCCATGGAGCACAAAGCAGAAGCAGTTCACACGAGTGCCGGTTGGCCGCTACCTGAGTTTCGTCTACGGAATTGAAGTTGAAGTCTTCTAATGCTAAGTACCCTTTTGGGGATCCTTTTTTCTTGCACTAACTGATGTCAGAAAAAGTTAATAATTGTCTCACCTATGGAAAGCAAATACCACACTGAGACTTTCATTCTTACTGTGTCACTTGTTTAGGCCCAGACCACGATGTCCCCCGTTGTCGCTTCTGTGCTTTGTTCAACTCCAGAACTATCTAGCTACAATAAAGGCCCAACGATGGATAGTTCTGGCATTTTTGCTTCTGTGCTTTGTTCAACGCCAGAACTATCCATCGTTGGGCCCTTATTGTAGCTAGATATTTTCACGTAAATCACCAAATGATAAAAAGTTCCAGGATGCACGAAAAAATACTAGTAACCAAAAGTAATGCACCCAGTAGCCATCAAGGAAAACTCCACTTTATTTGAATCAAACACCAGCAAAATCCATTAGTTGTTAAGCGCTTTCATCGTAGACAATGACTTCATCAGGACAAGGATAATTCACATGCTTGAAGAGGTCTATATATACCAGTTCCTAAATGGGGGCGGAGAAAGAAGGAAGCGCCGAATTTTTAACTCAAATTCGCTGGAAGGGGATAGATATTTTCACATACAGTCCTCAAATTCCGATATGGCTTCGGTAAGCCATCCGACAGCAGATGTGCCAAAAAAACGTAAAGATAAAGACAGAGACAGACCACACAGGTCCAAACCTACCAATGACACTTCCATTAAGCTAGTCGTCAGTTCTCTGGTACTCAGTGAGGTGCTTTTGCAGCCCCTGATGCCCGCTTCTGTGGATTCGCAGGCCACTACCTAGACCCTTTTGGAGTCCAGTATGTCACAAAACTCTTCTTTGACTAAGGATCCTGCATTCATCTCTACCTTGGATGGGTCCAGAGCCGCTGAGCAGGCACCGGCTTCTGAGGAAGTCTGTCGCACTACCGATTCTCAACACAAACCGACGTCTTCTTTCGTGACTACTGTTCTTTTGAAAACGACTGAGTTTCTTAGGCCCAGGTTACGAACCACACCCAAGAAACCGATGACCCAATCTCGGGCACCTGCTTCCTTGCCTCAGTCTCAAATGCTTAAAATGGTGGAAGACCTTATCATGCTGATCAGGGGAAGCCAAGCTACCCCCTCCAAAAGGAAAAAAGATCTGTCCCCTGTAGTTTTATTTGAACAAGAGTCAGATGACTGTGATGCATCTGAATATGAAGACATGCAACCCCTCTCTACTTATGAGGATTCTGATGCAGAGGATTCCATTCTTTCATACTTTAAGGGAGCATTTTCAGTGGGAGAGTCAAGACTACCCTCAGTCTAAAAAGAGACTCGGGGAATTCTTAGATCTTCCACAGCACAGATCTTTGTCCATCCCCCCAGTCCTGGATGTAGTGGAGGATGTTTTCCTGGAATCCAGCTTGACTCCTGACACCCTCCTTCCTGCACCCAGAAAACCAGACAGGTACTATAGAGTCTCTGACTCACACAAATTTCTTTTAAAAAATCCTACTGCTGACCCTGAGGTAATTTCTCAAGTGCCTAAAGGGATTAAAGCAACCTCTGTTAAGAATCCCACCCCCCTCAGATAGGGATTCCCGAGCACTAGACAGAAAAAAAGTATACACCTCGGCTACTCTTGCCATCAGGGTACTAAATTGTCAGTTCCATGTGCTAAAATTTCAGCAACATACCCTGGAACTCCTCAAACAAAAAATGTCTTCCTTTCCTGCTTGTGCAGAATCTAAAGAGTAACAAGAGTTAATGCATTCTGCAAGTCAAGTAACTAAACACACCTTGCACTGCGGTTTTGACACCCTAGAAGCTTCTTGCAGGGCAGCAGTCACTGGATCTGTCATTAGAAGGCATGCATGGCTTAAGGAACAGCCCCTGCCAGACCATGTCATATCTAAATTGTTGGATGCCCCCTTGCACAAAGACAACTTATTTGGCACTAAGGCAGAAGAGGTCTTAAAAAAGTGGAAGAAAAAGCAAAATCTATGCAGGCAGTTAAGGATTTCTTACAGGTCCAGCCACCCAGGTTCAGCAGGCATTGTCCCACCAAGCACTGGTCCTTTCCTGCTCCCACTAAGGCAGTCCAGCCTAGACCTTGGGGAACTAGACCCCCCAGACAGCAGCCACAGGGAATGCAGAGATCTAAGCAGTGGACTACCTCCACTTCAAAACCAGGGAGTTCTAAGCCACCTCCTTATGGTAAGAACTCACAATGAGTCACCTCCCCTACCACCTCCCTCTGCCCATCTTTACTTACCCCTAGGAGGAAAACTCTCCTTTCACGCAAGCACCTGGGGCACCATTACCAACGACCACTGGGTTCTCAACATAGTGTCTCAGGGGTACAGATTTTCCTTCCACACCCTTCCAACCCCAAAAGGGTTCCCAAATCTACCTCCAAACCAGTGGGCAAATGTTCAAAAGCAAATCCTTTCCCTGCTTTCTGTGAGGGCAGTAGAACACGTTCCTGCAGAACAGATAGGCCAAGGTTTCTACTCTACAAACTTTTTCTGGTGCCCAGAAAAGATGGCATCTGGTGCCCCATCCTCAATCTATCCATTCTGAACACCTCCCTGGTGATCCCAAAATTCAAAATGCTCACCCTCCAGCAGTTGCTACCCATGGTCTCCAAGTATGCTTGGCTAGCCACCCTAAATCTAAAAGAGGCCTACCTCCACATTCCTATCAGGGAATCAAGCAGGAAATATCTCAGTTTCAGGGCAGGATCTCAACACTTTCAGTTCTCTGCGCTTCCCTTTGGCTTATCTACTGCTCCCAGAGTTTTTCACAAAATGTCTGGCTCCGGTCATTGCCTTTTGCAGACAAAGGAATATCCAGATTTACCCATGCTTAGCGACTGCCTGATTCAGGCAGACAGCCAGGAAAAGCTGCTGAAGCACCTGGTCTTTGTAAAGACCCTACTAACCTCCCTAGGGTACACAATCAAAGAAAAGAAATCCAAACAGGTGCCCACCCAGAGGATTATCTTCCTAGGAGCAAGCCTGGACACAGCATCCTTGATAGCATTCCTTACACCAGAAAAACAAATTTTCCTGACAGCCTACTTCTCTCAACTAGCCACCAGACCCCAGTTATCTGCATGGAAGATCCTGCAAGCTCTGGGGTTCATGGCATCTTGCATACTACTCATTTCATATGCCAGACTGCATATGAGGAAACTTCAATGGTATCTAAAAAGCCTTTGGTGACAACACTCTCAAGACCTGGAGACTCTCAGACCTATAATTCATTGCCTCAGAAAAGATTTTCTTTGGTGGGCAGCAGCATGCTCCCACAACAAGGGACTACCTTTCTCACCACCCCCTGCTGCCCAGACCCTCACCACAGATGCATCAGACTATGCTTGGGGTGCACACCTGGACGGCAGGTGCATACAGGGCAAATGGAGCCCGCAACAAATCCCTCTGCACATCAACCAAAAAGAGATGATGGCTCTCCAGCACACCTTGATAGCTTTCAAGCCCCTTCTCTCCCCAGGGGCTCTCCTCATCAAAACAGACAACTCCACTGTGATGTGGTATATCAACAAGCAGGGAGGGACTCACTCCTACCCTCTATGCAGGCTGGCCATGACTCTTTGGCACACAGCCTCTGCCATGTAACTGCATCTGTTAGCCCAATTCCTTCCAGGTTCTCTCAATTCTTTGGCAGACCAATTAAGTAGATATTTTCTGGACCCACACGAGTGGCAGCTCAACAGAAGAACCTCCACCCTAATAACTCAGAAATGGGGCACCCCAAAGTTCGACCTCTTTGCCTCCCACACCAACCATCAGCTCAGCAAATTCTGCACCAGGGAGCATCACTGCATGGCTTGGAAAGTGGATGCCCTGTCCTTCCCCTGGGTCAGTCTGTTGGTCTATGCCTTTCCTCCACTACCTCTCATCCCCTGGGTACTGCTCAAAATAAAGGAGGAAAAACCAAGGGCAGTTCTTATAGCTCCAGACTGGCCTCGCCAGCACTGGTACCCCTTGCTGCGCAGCCTGTTCCCACTGCCACCATGGCATCAGATTCCAAATCTCCTGAACCAGAGGGAAGGAGAATTCATGCATCCCCAATTGCAGACACTCAATTTGGCAGCTTGGCTTATTCCCTAACCCCAGATCAATCTGCCAACCTCATTAAATAGGTTCTAGATGTTATACGTGAGGCCAGACGCCCTAGCACTAGAAAGTCTTATGCTGACAAATGGAAAAGGTTCTGCACCTGGATCTAGGCTAAGGGAGCCACTACGGCACAACCCTCTCTCACTCTTATCCTGGATTACTTAGCTGACCTAGTACACGTTGGCCTCTCTTTCTCATCTATAACAATTCATGCCTCTGCTCTCTCTGTTCATTTCCCCACTGAGCAGCCCCTTTTCTCACACCCTTTGATCAAACAGTTCCTAAGAGGGGTTAGCAACTTAAGGCCACCCAGAAGAGCACTAACCCCAGCTTAGGACCTTAACTTTGTGTTGGAAAAGCTCACCCTGCCCCCTTTCGAACCAGCTTCTTCTGCAGAGCTAAAATTTCTCTCCTGGAAGACAGCTTTCCTTCTGGCCATCACTTCGGCCAGAATAGTCTCTGAGCTGCAAGCGCTCATGGCTGTGGAACCCTTCATCATCTTCCATGCTGACAGGGTATCCCTCAGAACTAACCCATCCTTCATGCCCAAGGTGGTGTCCAGTGTGGCTGTCAACCAATCCATTCATTTTCCCACTTTTTTTCCTAATCCCCAGAACAAGGGGGAAAGGATCCTGCACTTTCTAGATGTGCACAGATATCTAGACATAACTAAATCCTTCAGAAAGTCTGATCAATTTATTTTATTTATTTTTTTTATTTATCATTTGTTGACCGGGAAAGTCCGACTAGGTTCCACAGAGCCTGTTTTCAGCGGAGGCCCGGGGAGAAATGCTCCAGATTGCTGGTTAGCTTTGCTACAGGGGCAGAAGGCAAAGCCATCTCCAAAGAAACCATTTCCAAATGGATAGCACACTGCATCCATTTCTGCTACAAACAACATGGAAAGCCTCCCCCAAGGGGGTCAGGACTCACTCCACCAGAGCAGCCTCCACCTCTGCAGCTTTCCTCAGAGGAGTCCCTACCAGGAACATCCTGGAGGCTGCCACCTGGACATCTGTTCACACTTTTACCAAACATTACCAACTGCCTCTCTTCTCCAAATCCAGGGGAGGGTTTGCTTCTGCAGTCTTGCTGGGCATCCTAGCCAGCCCCTAGTTCCTAGACTGCCTCCACCCATTTCCTCAGCTTTGGGAATCAACCCAAATGTGATGACTGCAGCAGTGAAACATGAAGAACATAGTACAGTTGTGTACACTTACCATAAATGTAGCCGTTCAAGTGTATTCACATTTGCAGTCCTGGCTTCCCTCCTTCCATCCTCCTTTCTTCTCTTTCCTTACAAGGGACATATTGGTATTTACTTTCTACTGGTGGGGTTCTTCCAGCAGAACCTGGCTCCTACTTGGGGGCTCCTGACAGGTTAGGGCAAGAAAAACTGATGACCTGACGTCACTCCTGTAGTGACAGCAACCGACGCAGAAATACTAAGCCTCTGGTATTCGGGCCGGCCGAGGGCTACCCTGGCAGGGATAACCCCAAATGTGATGACTGCAGCAATGAATACACTCAAACATCTACATTTATGGTAAGTGTACACAACTGTACTTTTGGAGGGCTACTCCTACAGATAAATTGATACTTCAGACCATTCTCCATGTCTGTTTTGTAGAATTTCATTTAATTCTGTACTCATTTTGAATTCTGAATCATGTCCAAAAATAGGAAGAGTTATGCTCAAAAGCAAAAAAACTCCCTGATCATAGGTTCATAGGTTCATACTAGGCTATCTGCCCTAGGGCATTTATAAGCCTAGCCAGAGTGTGTTTGGCTTTCGCCACCCATTTTAAATGAATTTTGCTATGCCCTTTTTCGAGGTTAGTATACTGTGCCTCTGTCTAACAATGACACAGAAGTGATACCCGGGGTAAACCTACTATCTCCCATCCACTCATCAAGATTCCTCTTGAAGAGAGTCAATGAGGGACTCTGCCTAACCTGGACTGGGATTTTATTCCAGAGTGAAGGGAGCCTCTGGGTTATGAATTTGTCCCTCCAGCATGTCCTATTTATTTCAGTGCTGAGGTTCAAGTCTCTCGAGCGCGTAGTTTGATGGGATTTGGATTTTCTGAGGTGCAGTATGTCCGTTAATTCCAGGTTGGACATGGCTTTATACGTCAGGCACAGATCGCCTCTGAGCAGGCAGTATGCCACTGAGTAGAGCTGGAGTTTCTTTAACCGGGCAGCATATGCATCTGTTTGAGCCCTTTGATCCTCTTGGTGAGGTACTTTTGGGGTCTTTCCAGTTGCTGCAGGTGTCTGGTAAGGTACATCCCAAAAGGGGCATTGTACTCAATTATGGGCCTGATGAGGGATGAGTAAAGAGGCACGATGACCTCCCCTGATCTAGATGTTAATCCCGTCATGATTAGGAGGGCTATATAAAATGTTTTTCTAACCACTTTGGCCACGTGGTTGTCAAAACAAGCCAACCAAAGCCAAATTCATGGAAAAAATTTCCTCCCAGGCAAAGGATAACCATAAGGCATTTTTTCAGTTATGTATGCAACCTTAAAGAGAATGCCCTACAGTTTACTTTACTAATAATAAATTAAGTCTTGTATACCGGCCCAGGAGATGCAGCAAATTTTAACTCCAATTTCAGCCTCCTATCACTTTCAAACCCCCCCCCCAGGTAATACCCTCTACCATTTCTCCCCCAACTGTCATTAAGGAACATCTCACTGCACTTTCCAGAGGTAAAAACACTGCATCATTGGGTTCATAGATTTATAGATGAATACTAGGTCAGCTGCCTGAAGGACCATTTTAAGCCCAGCCAGTAAATTGAGCTTAGAATCAAACCCTGTACATTGAGTCTATGAGGTGAAGATCTTAACCATTATACCAAACCCTGATAATATGCCAGGATACCTTTTTTAATTTCTCCAAGTCTTTTGGGTTTCTAATACCATGACTGGAATGGACCCCATTCCTAAGTTAAAGTATGATTAAAGTTCATGGAGTTAATATCTTTTCAGTCTTTGATGTTAGCCAGAAGTGCTCTTCGCGGCACCGCATTGTGCCCAGTAATGACTCCTACTGCAATTCGTACGGAGTTACATGTATTGTTAACATATGTTTGTAAATTCTTTCTTATAAGTCCCATTGCTTCAAACTGCTACTGGAACTGTCTGGGGTATTTTCCTTCCATATTGCCTTCATTTTTTCCTGCAAATCCTGGTATTTTATGACTTTGTGTCCCTCTATATGTCAGACACTGTAGTCAATGAGTGTAGCAATTTCAATGATCAATGCTACTTTTGTCTTCTTTTCATGGACTACTATATCTGGTTTTCTCACATCTATTTTTTGAACTGCTGGTAATGGACAATCCCATGTGATGTAAACTTCATTATTTTCTATGATGCTTTCTGCCTTAGATTTCCAATGTTTTTCAGCTACTTCAGTATTATAATTTTTGCACAATCCCCAATGCAATAGTCTTGCCACATTATTATACCTTTCCGTATACAGTCCTCCTGCCATTAGTATATCACAACCAGCAGCAAGATGTGAGACTGTTTCCTATTCTGTTTTACAAAGCCTACATTTCTCTGTTTCTCCCACATATTCAATGGACTTTGTGTATGTAGTCCACTATCTAGGGCTGCCAATATTAACCTTTTGTCTCTTGGCTTAAATTCACCTCTCTTCAACCTTTCCTGCACTTGATCCTTATCAACATGAGGTTGTTGCAAGAGTTTTCTATACTTGCAACTATATTTATGCATTTTCCACATTTCTTGCCTTCTCATCTGATCATTCACCTTATATTCTTTCTTTTGTTTTCTGGCACATTCATTTGCTGTCTGATTTTATCTACTTCTGGTTTGATTTCCATTCCCATTTGACGGATATAAGCAGGGAAGTCATCTTAGACTTGTTCTCCTCATTTTTCAAAACTTTGAATACATTGGGTCTTGTGAGATCAGCAGATATGTATGCAGTCCCACAATTGCAGATCTATACATGTAATCAGTTTTGAGGAGACCCATACCTCCTTCAGAACAGGGAATACATAATCTTGATATGCACTAATTTTTATAAATTATTTGATGAGCATGAAGCATCCTTCTTGTTTTCCTGTCCAACCTATGCAACACCTTTTGGGGCTAGTCAGTCACTTCAAAACTGTGTGAGGACAGGAAGGGCAAAGTGGTTTATAGCTTGGACTTTGTCCGTAGATGTCAACACTATTTTCACTATTAATTTAAGTCTTCTAAAATATTCCTTAGTAAGTTTTATTCACATTTGTTCATGTTTTATTGTTTATCCTTCATCAGTTCCCAAATATTTATACACTCCCTGTTGCTCAATTTATTTTATATCACATTCCTGTCCCAAACTGATGTTTACTTAGTGCTGCAGCTTTCCTGCTTTAAATGATGCTTTTGCAGATTTATCAAGGCCAAATGATGTTCTTATATCATCTGAAGAAGTTTTGACCACTTGCAGTTGTGCTTTCAGTTCCTCATCCGATGTACTATACAGTTTTAAATCATCTGCAAAAATAATTTGAGAAGTCTTTATATTTTGTTGTTTTCTAAAAGCCAAATTATAGTCATGACCTAATCTGTTAAGTAGACAACTTAACAGGTTAAGGGCAAGGCAAAATGGCAGCGGTGGCAGTAGTCACCCTGGAATATCTCCTTTTGAATTTTTATCTCTGGAATAATAATTTGTCCTTTATCATGGCTTAGCTGCAAAGTGGTTTGTCACTGTTTCATGGTCGCTGTAATGTAATTGATCACTGTAGGGTGTATAATATACATTCACTGAAACAGTAGGTACTGGTGAGCCCAATACCAACAAGGAACCACACCACAAAAGAAACCTCCCACTGTTTGGTACGATAAAGGCTGTCCTCCACCACAAATACGAAAATAGAGCTGGAAATAACTGAAAGATGATGATGATCAAAAACCAAAGTCTTTATTTGCTGGACACACAACAGATTGAGCGTGCTTTCGTCTCTTATCGTGAGACTTCCTCAGAATCTACTGTTAATACAGGTTTTCTGTTTAAATACTCTCATAATGACCAATTATTTACCATGGTAATAATTAGTGGCAGTTCTAAGTAAATTAAACAACCCTTCATATGAAAAATCTGCTTATAAATTACATAATAAAACCACATATTGTCAATAAAATATTATACATAAAATATATGTGGTGTGTATAATATACATTGTTAAGTACTCTTTTATCCATGAATGTGGGATACTGTCAAATGCTTTTTTATAGTCTATCCATGCCATACTTAGATTCTACCCTTTTTACAGTTCTCCATTTTGACTTTATTTAACAACAAATGATCCTTGTTCCGTATGACTTTTTTATTACCCTTTTGTTCTGTTGCCATGATTGAGTTTTCTTCTAAATGACTATAAACTCTGTTGGCATCAATTCCAGTGTATAGGTTATACTTCGTCGGAAGGCAAGTTATGGTCTCAAGTTTTTAGGATAGCGTGCAGTTTCACTCTTAAGTAGTAGCATTGTTTTTCCTGTTAACCAGGTTGGTGTCTGTTCGGGGTGTGCATATAAATAGTTCTTACTCATGACTAAATCTTCGTGCAAAGATGTTAATACCTTTAGCCAGACATTAGATACTGCATCTGGGCCTGGGGCTTTCCAGTTGGAGGCTTTTCTTAACTTTATCTCAATCTCTCTGGTCGTTACTTCATCCCATTTCATATCCTGTACGTTTGAACTTCTTATTCTTTCTTTTACTACTTCTACCCATTTACCGCCTTTCTTATGTTCCACAGGATCTGCATATAGATTTCTCCAAAATGTATCTATTTCTTCTTTTTTGGTTGGTCTTTCAATGCCTATTACCTTGTTTCCCAATTTTCTATAGAACTTTTTAGGGTCATCAAAAAACTGCTTATTTTGTACTTTTCCTTTATATTTATCTGTGTATCTTCTAAGTTTTTCTGCCTGTGCTGAGATTTTTAGTTTATTATTTGTAACAGTGGAAGGTAGATCCTGATCCATTATAATGCTATGCATTGTTTTTATCACATCTATATTTCTGAGTATTTTTGTTGATCTGTTCCCTCTTGTATACTCTTCTAACAATGACACTTCTTGTCTTAATTGCTTTATAGTTTTCTGTATTCAATACTTCTGTAATGGTATTAGATTTCTCCCCTTCCTTTCCCTCACTATCCTGTGTTCTTGTAGTAGAATTTTTGTCTGTTATTAATTTGGCTCCATGGACAGTCCTGATTTTTATCAAACTTGTGACTTTTTGGGTTTTATTGACCTTCTGCATTTTATTCCTTTCATTAATCTTAATATGTCTGTCTATCTCTATTAAATCAAGCAACTCTTTTTAGCTTCTGAATAGCATGAAACATGACCTGTCAGGCCCACTAGAATCTTTATTCAACCACACCCTCTAAACAGGCTTCATCCATCTACAAAAAAAGTAGACCATCAACAGACTAGGGAACTACAGACCCATAAGTTTGACTAGTCTTATATGCATGGCAATGGAAAGGATTATGGTGGACCTGATAAACAAAAACTTAGGAAATCTTTAAACACTGGAGCCATCCCACTTCTGTTTCATTAAGGGCAGATCATGTCTACTAAACTTGGTGGACTTTGAAAAGGTCACTAGAGCCATGGGCAAAGGCAAAATGGTACATACTGCTTACCTTGACCTAGATAAGGCTTTTGACGCAACACCTCACTCAAGTATTGTAGACAGTCTCTCAAATTTAGGTATAAATCCATATATCGCCTGATGGACAGCCAAATGTTTCACAGATAGGATGTATGAAGTTAGGGTGGGGGAATCCACCTCCACCAAGTGGCCTGGACCCACAGGACTCGGATTCTGGAACCCCTCCTGTTTGGAATGTACTTCTCTAAAGTCAGGGCAAATGTAGAGGGCCTTTGACTAACCAAATTTGGTGATGACTGCAAGCTGGGTGCACTTGTTGACTCCCTCATAGATGTAGGTATCCTTCAGGAGGATCTGACACAAACAAATAACTAGTGCCAGAACCATGGCCTAAATATCATTCAAAAGAAATGCATAATTGTACCTTGTGGGAAGATGACCACCCCTGCAAATTTACAACATTGATAACACTCCCCTAAGAATAGACTTAGGTTGACAGTAACCTAAACCTTGATCACCATTTGTTCATGGCAGTGAGAAAATTCTTTTTCTTGGCACAACTTGTAAGTAAAGGCCTGGCATCCAGATCTAAGGAGATCATAGTCCCACTATACTCCGCCCTCATTAGACCAATAATCGAGTACAGTGCACCCTTCGGCATGTACCTGACCAGGCATTTACAACAGCTGAAACGACCAAAGAGGTTCCTCACTAAAAGAATACAGGCTGCAAATAATGTGTCCTGTGCAGACCAACTTAAAGCCATGTCCTTGTACTTAGTCTGGTACAGACTACTGAGGGGCGATCAATATCTAACCCACTAGGCATCCTCTGATCCATCTCTAGTGGATCTACTACACATTTGGTAAACAAACCGCATTAGAATTACTCGATCTAAGGATCTAAACCTTGTCTGTGACACAAAACATGTCGGAGGGACAAGTATGTGTCTAAGAGGTTATTCCTTCTCTGGAACTCCCCTTTCGTGTAAAACCTAAGCCTATTCAAATGCAGTTTGGACGAGTGGATGGAAGATCATAAATTTATCCCTGGTTTGTCATCTGTGGCCTTTATGGACACGGGCAGTTTGCAGATACCTTAAAGCACAGGCAAATGCCAAAGCCATTCTAGTCCCTGGTCATTGATAATTGAGAAAATTGGGGCATGAATGTCTAGGCTTAAAAGGCTCTAGGACCATTAGCCTAGTAACCTCCTCTGATTAATGACTTACTCACAGTTGCACAGTAGGCATATGGAGGCTGAGGGGTTCAAATCCTGTACCACAGAAAGTAGCTTCTAAACAATTCATAGCATTAATCCTGTCTTTTAACAACCAGACCTCTGGCAGTGAGAGAATGGGGGAGAGGTATTATTTTCTGGCAGTTTGGCACAGAGGATTAAGGCTGTCCACTACTAATGAGCTTCACCATGTAGCCTCTTGTCTGAGGAAAAGAAAACTAACTCTTTCTTCAAAATTATACAGTGAAGTGGAGGATTTCTGTATGAGGCAAATTAATTCTTCTTCCTGTTGGGAGTCCAATAAGGAAAATTCTTCTTTTGTCAGTCTTTGTCACTCCATCAACAGATATTTCCTTTATGGAAATTGTAACTTCCATGGGGATATTTCAGTTGTCCTGCAAGTCATTCTTCATCTCCCGAGTAAGGAAAGAGGGAGATGATGTGGCTTCCATGTTCTGAGCAGGTAGTTTCTCCACCAGATTCTCTGACAACAAATAGTGTCTTGTTTAAGTCTCTAGTACTTAAAACACAGCTGACACGGTATATAAATGTCTTTTAGGAAGAAATTAATTCCTTATTTAAGATCATTACGAAGTCAGAGCCTGTCCTGGCATAAAATGGGGACACAGGGCAGAACAATGTGTTCTGGATAGTATTCCATTGTACTGCGGGACACGCGCACACACACACACACACACACACACACACACACACACACCATGCCTTTCAGAAGTGAGAAGAAAGTAAAACACCTAGCAAAACTCAATGTGGACACAGAGAGAATATGCAGACTCTACACAGAAGGTACCCCAAATGAGAAACAAACCCGAGAATCAAGTGCCATAAAACAGCAGTAGTGATCTGTAATATCCGCAATTCTGATCCTGCAACTATAACTTCATTGACATTTACCCGAAATCGTAAACCTTTTCCCCTAACTTTATTCCCGTCCCCCTCCCCAGTATCATGTAAGCACCAAAGTCATCATACTGCCATATAACTAATGGTCACAAATAGACTGCTTGTACACAGTTCAACAAGGTTACATTACAGAATTTGTTCTGAAGCCTCACTCCATGTGGTTAGATTTGTGTATAACACTTTGGTTGAGTTTGTCTGTGCAGGGGCAAAAGTATGACCCTACCTTTGAAACACTGAACAAGGGTAACAGATATAAGGTAGGATATAAGCCAGATGCCATAATTTACTGTTACACAGACTAGTCTTCAGTTGTCTGTTGTTACATTAAGTGTACTTAACCCTCAACTGTACTTTTCTGACGCTGCAGACCTAATCATAACTGGTAGTGGTTCTTCTTAGCCTTCATTCCTTGTCTGTGTAGATAACTGTAGCTAGACTGTTTTTGTCTGCCATGGGTTCTTTGTGCCTTCTAGGTATTTTGTGTAAGAGCCTTTCAAGAAAATTAACAGTCATAGTGAGTATCTTTAAACCTCATGGCATGCTTGTGTTACCTTGTGGATTTATGTTGTTTGTATTCCAGCTTATAGTTTTCAGACGCAAACCAATATGTGATCTCTAAGGGTAAGTCTGCTCTGAGTTTCTAATGTCCACATTTTGTTTTAGGAATGAAGACTCATCAGTCATCTTTGAAATTCTTAGAAGCTTATCAGAAGTAAAACGATTTGACATGGCAGTGATGTTCATGTCTAGCTCTGAAAAAAACAGTAAGTGGAAAAAATATATTTTTTTATTAGATACAGTTTTTCCTTTTGTATTTCTCTGGCATTTATCATGCAGCACTTTGGCATCTAATATTTTTTCTTTTGATTTCAGAATACTTATTTGAGATTTAGAATTGTGAATGCAGAAAAATCCCGTATTTATTTGTTTTGTGAGTGCTCTCCCAATGATACTGTTAACTTCTCAGGTAGCTATTTAGCAAAGACTGTTTAATTCTTATTTATCTTTTTGATAACCAGGTAAGTCCCACTAGCTAGTAGCCTGTTTTCAAGGTAGACCTGAGGTGGTATTGATACTGCTAGGGGAAATTTGGCTGGGGCACCAGGGAACTTTCCCCTGCTCTTTTCGATAGGTGTTGTGGGATCCTTTACATCCACCTGAGCTACCATCAAGTCAAGCAGATGAGACCTTGGTTCAGTCAAGGAGCGTCTTAGTGACTTTGTCCAGGTCAGATCTGATAATCCATCTTTTGAGCCAGACAGGACAGGACAGCACAGGGTGTAGCATTATGATGATATAGACTTGGAATAAACCATTTGGAACAGTCCTGCTTTAATCAGCACTTCTAAAGACTTAACAAGGGCAGTGTCACAGCATCCTGACACTAAGCAAAAGGTAGTTTGAAATGTCCATAATGAAGAAAACCAAAGAGGATATCCCCAGCGTATAAAACATGCTTATTCAGTACTGTTGAAGCTGCCTGTGCCACTTTTATTAAATCCTAGCTAGCATCAAAAGTGCCACATTCTGCAAGTAGTCTAGAGTGTTACACATATGTAGCACGTATGGCAAGACAGTTTACGTGCCTTCTAGTCTAGGCAATAAACTACCATTTCATATGATTATGTACCAGTATTCCACCTTAAAGTTTGGGAAAAAAAAGACTCTTCCAGACAGGGATGCTATAGAAGAAATGGAATAGTTAACATTAAAAGAAACCTCTCCAAACCTCAAAGACCTCCTGGTCCACCTACCCTCAGCAATCACTAAAACACACACCAAAGGTAACACCCAACACTACACATAAGCCTACATCCAGTGATTTCCCCCAGGAGCAAAGCCCATAAGGCAAGCAAACACTTTACCTAGTACTCTTGTCATAGGGGATTCTGTTGCATGACACACAGGTACTC
Organism: Protopterus annectens; assembly: GCF_019279795.1. Lineage (NCBI taxonomy): Eukaryota > Metazoa > Chordata > Ceratodontiformes > Protopteridae > Protopterus > Protopterus annectens. The sequence goes on from NC_056740.1 coordinate 375,429,040, forward strand.
CTCTTACTAGGCTGAACAGTAAGAAAATATTCCATTGCGTATGTGGTGCTAAGATTCGCAATATCACACATGCAGTCAGGTCACTGTACCACAGGTACCAGTGTGATTCTAGCACAGTTCATGTGGGTGTAAAAGACCCGAGGCATGCCTGTCTGAACTATATGAAAAGAGACATTATGGATCTGTGTGTGTGTCACAGACAGGTACGTGCTTTGCATTGAGCAGCATTCTGCCCTCACCAAGGATGATGGCAAAGTATGAACAGAAAATGATTGATTTTAATTATTGGCTTAGTTTCTGGTGTCCCCTGGAGGGATCCAATATCTATAAGCATGGGATGACATGGTTAACAGATAATTTTTCTTTTCTAAGTATGGTCCTCACCTGTCCCCCCGTGCTTTCGGATATTGGCTAAAACTCTGTCCATCCCCTTTCAACCTTTTTTAAGCAATGTCAAAATTACAAAACTACCAACAGAGCAAAAAAAAAAAAACTCACAGCAACCTTAAGGTGTTACTGCTCAATGACAGGAGCCTAAACAAGAAACTCAACACCCTACAAGCTCTCCTTTCTCTGGAGAATGCAAGTATGTGTTGTTACCAAGAATTGGTTTAAAGCCGCAGAAAACACTATGGAAGTGGAAAGCTACAGTGCCTTCCACACATTTAGACCAACAGCAGAACAGACAGGGACTAAAGTGGAGGTGTCTCAGTCTATGTTAGCAGCAAGTACAACTCTAGGTTGGTTAAATAGAATGATGCCCTAGAGTTCATCCATGTCCAAGTCTCCATAGACAAGGTTCTTTACCATGTACTGGCCAGCTACAGGTCACCCTCTGTGACCAGTGAAACTCAAAACTCTTACCTACACCTACTAGAGGTGCTCGCCAAACAACCAAATGCCCTATTTATCAGAGACTTTAACTACCCAGCTATAGACTGGGAAACATACACTACCTGTAACTCACAGGCACAGCGTTTCCTGGACTTCATCAACACAAACACTCTGGACCAGATAGTGCACATTCCAACCAAGGATTGGACTTATACTCAACCTACATGGGAGCGCATGTCATGTCCTCATTGGTGATGTCAGACCACGAAGCTGTCTCCCTCAAAATAAAATTCAATCCAGAAAACCCAACTAAACCCATAACAGTTAGGAACTTTACTAAAGCAAACTGCATCCTGTTAAGCAACACTTTGTCAAGGTTCGCTGCTCCCCTAAACCCTGAGAACACAGCTACCTGTGCAGAATTATTTACAGAAACCTTGTAAAAACATGTAAATGACTGCCATACCTACAAGGACTAAGCCCAGATCTAACACCAGAAACAAACCACATTGGTGGAAGCCTTACCTAAACAAGCTATACAACAAAAGGAAAAAAAGTCATGTCCAAAATCAGAAAGAGCAACTCTCAAAGAGATAGCATCTGTCTGATTCAACTAAGTAAGAAACCAAGAGGTTTAATAAAGTCCAGCAAGGCTGATTACAAGGTCAGGATAGCCTCCCAGGCTGATCACAAGGCCTTCTTCAGCTATATCAGGAATCTTAAACGTAATACTCAACAGTGTGCAGAACTGGTGGTAAATGGTACAACCTTCACTGAGCAGGATGAAGTAGTACATCTACTGACTGATAACTTTAGCTGTAACTTCACCCCTCACTACCCCTTGTGCAATTCCTTCTAGCATGTTCCCCACAACTGCCAACAGGGAGCGGGTCCTGGAGGTGCTTGCTAAGGCCAAAACACTGTTTCGCTGGGCCCTGACAATGTCCTCATTTGCCTACTAAATGGCCTAAAACTCAATCTAGCAGGACTACTTGAGGCACTCTTCAGTTACAGCTCCAAAACAGATTATGTGCCAAGTGAAAGGAAGACCACAACGGTCATCCCTCTTCATAAGGGTGCACCATCAAGTCTAATATGCAAAGCCATGGAATGAATCATCATAGAAATTATCAACAAGGACACTGGCAACCTACAGACATTGGACCCATCCCAGTTTGGCTTTGTTAAGGGAAGGTCTTACCTACTTAACCTGGTAGACATCTTTTGAGAGGGTCACCATGGCTATGTATAGGGGGGAAATGGTGCATACCGTCTATCTTGACCTGGCCAAGGCCTTAGATTCAATACTTCACTCAGATATTGTTGACACACTCTCAGAACTAGGCATAAATCCCTACGTAACTCACTGGATTGCTAGTTCACTCACAGGTAGGACCCAAGAAGTCAGGATTGGTGAGACCACTTCACAAAGAGACCAGTCACAAGCAGAGTATCCCGAGGCTCTGTGTTGGGCCCTCTCCTGTTTGGCATCTACTTCACAGAAATCAAATTTAATGTCAAAGGCCTCTGGCTCACCAAGTTCACAGATGACTGTAAATTGGGAGCTATCGTGGATTCCACCCCATAACACCAACATTCTACAAGAGTATCTAACACAAGGAAACAACTGGTATGAAAGCCACAGATTAAAACTCAGTGCAAATAAATGCATTATAGTGCCCTTTGGAAAGTGTCCACCCAAGCTAATTACTTCTTCGATAAAACACCCTATAAGAGCTGACCCAATAGTTAAGTATCTGGGAGCATATGTACACAGTAATCTGGTGTACGACCAAAACGTAGCCAGTATAGTAAGGAAATAATTCTGTGTCACCCACTTCATAAGCAAGGAAAAGCATCTAGGTCCAAGTAAGTAGTAGTACCACTCTACTCAGCCTTCATCAGACTCTTCATTGATTACAGTACCTCCTTTGGCATGTGCCTAGCCAGGCACTTACAGTGGCTGGAATGCCCTCAAGGTTCCTCACCAGGATAATTCAGGGTATGAATATCCTGTCCTACTCAGATCACCTAAGGTCCTGTCTCTGTACTCGTCTCCTACAGGTTATTGAGAGGTGATCTATGCCTAACATATAAGGCATCCTCGAATCCGGCTTTGATAGATGTCCGCAAGACAGATAACACCAGAAACAAGGACCTGAACTTTGTTTGCAACATAAATAGTACTTGCTGGAAGGACTGATACATGTCTCAAATGATCCCCTTGCTATGGAATAAGCTTCCTGTCTATATGAAGCAGAGCTCATCTCTGACCCTGTTCAAAAGAAACCTTAATCACTGGATGGAAAATTGCAAATTCTCCCCTGGCCTCGTCCCATGTCTTTGATTAGCAGAGGTTGACAGTAAGTAAATTAATCCCTAGCTAACATTCCCGCCACCCACATGCGCGCACAACCCTTAGCTACCTCCTTACGAAAATACCCCACCATATAGGTATCCAAGGAGCTCTGGGACAAAACTGGGTTAACTTGCATGGCTAGGCTTGTAAAGACTGTGGTGGTCATTAACCTAATAATAACCTATTAGCTTTAGGTAAAATCAGAGCACATATATCAAAGTATACCTGTGATTCAGTAGATGTATCACCGGAGTAACTCCTGGAAGTTATGCATGGTTAAGTCCTGAAACATACCAAGGTAATCTAGAACTTCTGGATACTGCAGTAACTATATGTTCTCTGTTTTGTAAGCCAAAAGAGGAAGACTGCAGTTAGTCAAATTTTTCAACCTACTTCATAATATCCAGGAATGTTCCAACTAGTCAATGTGACCAAATCACTTCGAGACAATTTTTTTTACATTGCATGCCTGGTCTTGTGATCTGCATTCTCCTATCTAGAGGATACTGTATATCACAGTTGATGCCTAAATCTGTTCATCTGTACAACTCTTCCACTGATAGATACCACCTAGAGTCTGTGTTGCAGCCCACAACTAAGCAGTTAAATATTTACTACACAATAATTAATTAAAAAAGGTAAAGGAACTGTTTTACATTAAAATGCAGGCAAAAAATGTAATTACCACACATAAAGAAGAAGTACCGAACTAACTCAAAAAACAAGCCACCCTGGTGGAATCACAAACTCAATCGGATGTATAACAGGAGGAAGAAAATCATGGCAAAAATTAGGAGGTGCAGCACCCAGCAGGATAAAAGCACACTCATTAAACTAAACAAACAACTCAGAGGACAAATAAAGTCTACCAAAGCCAAATATGAGGTAAGTTTGGACTCCCAGGCCAAGGACAACCACAATGCATTCTTTAGCTATGTCTGCAACCTCAAAGGCACTACACAATTGTGTGCAGAGCTCATTGTAAATGGAACCAACTATACTGAGCCAGAAAACACAGCAAACCTCCTGGCTGATGGATTCAGCTCCAGCTTTACTCCTGTCTCCTCCTCAACCTTCCCTCAGGAAATATCATCAAATATAACTCCTCCTACTATCACTAGGGAACAGGTCCTTAATGCTCTCTCTAAGACCAAGAACACTGCATCAATGGGCCCATACAATATCCCAGGATGCCTTCTAAATAGCATGAAACATGACCTGTCAGGGCCTCTGGAATTACTATTTAACTGTAGCCTGCAAACAGGCTTCGTGCCTCATGAGTGGAGAAAGGCAACAGTCATCCCTCTGCAAAAAGTTGGGCCATGTACAGACCCTGGAAATTACAGACCCATAAGTCACATTAGTCTTATATATAAACCCATGGAAAGAATTATCATGGAGATGATCAGTAGAGATATAGTAAACCTCCAGACACTGGACCCAACCCAGTTTGGTTTCGTAAAGGGCAGATCATGCCTACTCAACCTGGTGGACTTCTTTGAGAAGGTCACCAAAGCAATGGATGAGGGCAAAATCGTTCACACTGCCTACCTTGATGTGGCCAAGGCATTTGACACACTATCCCACTCTGGCATTCTTGACAAACTCAAGAGGTTAGGTACAGACCCATATGTCACCCGGTGGAATAGCCAACTGGCTCTCAGACAGAACCCAGGAAGTTAGAATTGGGTAGTCCACCTCTACAAAGAGGCCAGTCACAAGTGGAGTCCCTCAGGGCTCAGTCCTTGGACCGCTCCTTTTTGACATTTACTTCTCAGAAGTCAAGGCCAATGTCAGTGGTCTCTGGCTAACTAAATTTGTAGATGATTGCAAATTAGGAGCTGTCATTGAGTCTCAATTAGGAGCTGTCATTGAGTCTCACACTGTCACAGATGTTCTCCAGGAGAGGCTGACACAGACAAACAACTGGTGCCAGAATCATGGACTAAAACTAAATGCCAAGAAATGCATAATAGTATCCTGTGGGAAGTCATCCATCCCTGGTAACTGTCATATTGACAACACACCCCTTAGAGTTGACCCAGTAGTGAGGGACTTAGGGACACACACAGATCACACAGATAACATTGTAGCCTTTGATCATCACATGTCTACAGTAGTGAGGAAATCATTCTATGTTGCGCAACTTATAAACAAAGGTATGGCATCCAAGTCCAAGGAAGTCATTGTTCCAGTGTATTCATCAGACTTATCATTAAGTACAATGCCCCCTTTGGTATGTACCTAATCAGGCGTATTCAACAACTGGAACATCCACAGAGGTTCCTCACTAAAAGAATACAGGGCATAAATAATATGTCCTCTGCAGACTGCCTTTAGGCTGTATCCCTGTATTCTGTCTCCTACAGGCTTTTGAGAGGAGATATCTATGCCTGGCATACAGGGCATTTTCAGACCCCACTCTGCTGGATGTCCTGCATATCCACAAAACAAACAGTACCAGAATTACCAGTTCTAAAGACTTAAACCTTGCCTGTGATATAAATAGTACCTGCTGGAGAGATAAGTATGTATCCCAGAGACTACCCAGTCTATGGAACAGGCTCCCCATCCATGTGAAGCAGAGTTCCTCCCTAATCCATTTCAAGTGCAACTTGGACAATTGGATGGGAATCCGGAAATTCATCCCTGGTTTGGCACCTATGTCTCCGATGCAAACAGGTAACATGTAAATGGTTCATCTCCCAGACCCATGCTTACACTTATCAAGGGTATCAGAACTCATCCGAGATTTGGGATGCATGGCTAGGCTTAAAAAGGTCATTGTGGTCATTAACCTAGTAAAGACCTATGAAACTTTAAACTGTAAAAAATACAGATGTCCGTCTTATAAGGCACTGAGGCATGTGCATAGGACAGCTATACCCAAGGATTTTAAAATACTCGCAGTCTCAGTAGCTCAACAGGTAACAAACTCACCTTTGGTGTACAAAGCTCTAGGTTCTACTTCCACACAGGTAGCTGGATTAATTTTCCAATACTGACACAGCAGTGCAGCATAAGGGGGTGCTACACTGTGGAGTGTGCCGTCCTTCATATGAAACAATAAACTGAGGCCCCATCTGCCGAAGTTGGTAGTAGTTTGGGTCGATGTAAAATATCCCTCAGCTCATATCGAAAAGAATGGGGAAGTTCCCCAGTACCCTAAGCAAATTTGTCCTAGATGTTCAACAAAAGCATTGGCATATGGGTAGTAGTGCCCTGCTACCCTCAATATGACAGTCTATCAAAGTTTAGAACTTCTTCTGTCTTTAAGGGTGAAGGACCAATCACCTGGAAAGACCAGGACAGCCCTTCACATCCACAGACAGGACCCTTTCAGTTTTCTTGTGCCAAGGCCTGAGAAAAGTCTCTGATTTATTCTTTAGAGTGTTTTATCTTACAGTATAAGTCTTGTGCTGTTTCTTTTAAATTTTCTGAGTTTCTGTGTTTATTTTATCCCTTTTAAAATGTCTTATGGCCATTTCTGTAAGTTGACCTGACTTTCTGCACTGTGGCCATTTTAATGCTGTTCCTGTCATTGCCTCATACTGCTAGAACTGTGAGCAATTCATCTGTTATTTTCCATTGATTAAAACTTTCTTTTGAAGTTTAGGCAGGAAAACTTGCAGTTTTTACAATGTCTTTCTTCTTTGGAGTTATAATTATTTGTAGTCATAGAACATATTTTACAGTATTTTAAATTGTTTTTTTTTTGTTTGTGTAAATTGCGATCATTTTGTGTGTGAAGCATTTCTGACATGAATTTTTCTTACGTTTGTTTAATTACTTGTTTAAGGTTTGGATTTATTATTATGTGATGAGGTTTACAACATTTTAAACAAATTTCTCGTTTAAATCTTTATTTTGGTGCTATTTTGTTTTTGTGACATTTCTGACAGGAATTTTTCGTAATATTGCATTTAATTACTGGTCTAAGTCTATTTGGGGCTATTTCTGTTTATCTCAGGCTGAAAAGAGCCTTTATTTATTTGTACATTTATGGTCCCCCATCCATCTTCCTCATCTGCACATAAAGAAAACGAAAGAATAAATAAAAAAAAATATGTCTCCTCCTATGGCTTGTGACTCTCCAGTAGCTTCAGGCAGTCTATCAGGGCACTTGCCTTCTGTTGCCTCCAAATCCCCTTGTGTGGTTGTACTACCACTGCTGTGCATACATGAGGGTCAGACGCATCCTCAGGGGCTGTACTACTGCCTGCTGCAGGTATGGGAGAACCAAAGCCTTTAGGTGCAGGGGAGATCAGGAGTGTGCAGTCTGTTGCCAGTATTGATTCTTTTCCCCATGGAATTCTCCCATGAGTGCAGTGTATGGGAAAAAGTGACCAAAGACCCTCCAGATGATGGGACAGCAGTATTTAACTGTGGTTTTTTTTTTTTTTTTTTTACCTGAGATGGTGACTTATGTATAGATCTATTGTTAAAGCAGGTGATTACTGGGTGCATAGCCAAGTTATGAGTAACATGGGCTGTCCTACTACCAGTAAGTCTGCTAAGGAACCTCTTTTTGAAGGGGAGCCTCTGTCTGAAGACTGTGACTTATCTGAGTTGGATTGACCAGGTTCTTCTGATGATGAACAGGTACCCGAACATGATTTTCGTTTACCCTATATGCTGACTAGATTTACAGATGCATTTAACTGGGAGCTATCTTCGGCTAACCCCCCCCCCCCCAGAGATTAACAGGGTTTATGATCTTTTGGAAGATGAAACCCCAGACATCAAGACCATGTTCATCGTGCATACAGCTGCAGTAATCACAGATGGGTTTTCTGCCGTCAGGCGGTCCTTCGGTCGGCCAAATTCCAAAGTCTTGGTCCGGCGTCGGTTGTCGTTGTTTTCTCTTCTGACGTCAGTGAGGCCAGAGTATATAAGACACAGCTGACGCCATGTTCTCCAGTCTTTTTTTGCCGTGCGGTGCCCGAAGCAGAAGCAGTTCGCAAGTGCCGGTCGGCCAGCTCCTGAATTATGAATATTTTGGAAACCGAAGTCTTCATTAAAGCTAAGTACCCCGTTGGGGAAACTTTTCTTGCCTCAGACCGATGTCAGAAAAAAATTAATAATTGTATTTCTTGTGGGAAGCAAATACCACATAAGGATTTCCATTCCCTCTGCATACCTTGTTTGGGCCCAGACCACGACGTCTCGGGCTGTCGCTTTTGCGCTACCTTTAATAAATGCACTATTAAGCGTCGGGCGGAGTTCGCCCAGCACTACTTTGGTAAAGCTTTTGATTATAAAATGTCGTCGGACACTCCGACTACCGTTTTGTCCAAAAAACGCAAGGAAAAGGACCGACACGCGAGGCCCGCGGTCCCCGCCGACACCACGCCAAAACAGGCTACATGTGGTCCGGTTCTCAGCGAGACGCCTTTGCAGTCCCTGACTACCGACGACACTCCTTTGGTGGTGTCCTCTGTACCCGAGACCGCTGGGACCTCGGCCCTTTCCCAGACTACAACCGAAGCCTTTGCTAATGTTGAGCCTACTAATGTGGACAGGTCCACCTCCACCCATGGTGTATTTAGGCCCTCATCTTCTTTTTCTATTAAGGCTTTTACTAAATCCAAAGCAGCCAGGCATCCCACGAGGCCTGTTGCACAGGGCCCATCTCCAGGTCCCATGCCTAAAAAACAGATGCTTAAAATGGCTGAGGATTTAATTACTCTTATCAGAGGATGTTTTTGGTCTCTTAATTTTTAGTCCAGTATTCTTATTATTTTGGTTCTTTTTGACTGCTCCACTCGGCCTTGCTATTTTTCACGAGAGTTTGTCACCGGTTCCTCCTTCCTTTATCTCATGGGCAAGTTTCTTACCAGATCTCGCTTGCCGCCACAGCCTTGCAGGGGTTTGGTTCTACCTGTTTCAGTGAGTGTTATTTCAATCCTTTGTACTTTTTTCCTTTTGTTCTGTGTCTTTCTAAACTAGTGTAGATCAGGAAACTCATCCCCACCTGGATTTCTTTCTGTGTCTGTTTGCCAGAACGTTTGTTCTTCCTTTGGGCCTTGGCCTCTCTCCTAGGAGTGTTTGTGTAGTTTGCTCCCAGAAAAACAAGTCCCTTTTTTAGTATTTACTCTTTGCCTTATATCCTTTTTTTAGGACACAGTATGTTCCAAGCTTCTGGTGTGTCGTTTTGTACACCTGTCGTTAGCCTCAGTCAAAAGAAGCAAAGGTCTTCGATTAAGAGTTATGCATGAACCGATGTCTCTTTGACAGACACACTTTTGTGTTGTACGGGCTCAATTCAGGCTCAGGACTCCTGTACAGGTGCCATGGTCAGCTGCAGGGGATCAGGAAAGAAAGGTGTTGGTCTCTAAGTCCGACTCCACTCTGTGTTCCTCTGGGTTTCCAACTGCACAACCTCGAGGATTGTGGGTTCGTTCCGGCCAGCTCGTCAGTGAGAGGCCTCAACCAAACAGAAGTTAACCTCCAGAGGCTTGTTGCGCTTAAGCCGATAGGTCTCAGTCCACAGCCTTCCTCGCCCGGCAACTGTCAGGCGGACGAGCAGAAGCTTCCCGGTCTCGGCCAGCCCTTCGAGTGAGGTCTTGCCTTTAGCGGCAGGGTCTGGAGCAGATCGTCGATCCACCAGCATCTCGGCTTTGTCTGTTCGCCGCCAAACTCTTTATCGAGCCACAGGGCGTCCGATCATGACCAGAGAGTGGCCGACGACCAGAGGCCATCAGGTCACTTCACTTGGCTTCAGAGCCCCACTACGGCCCAGTGCTCGCCCTCAAAGGCAACAACTCTTCCTTCGACTTTTGAGCCCGGAGGGTATCGGTCGGAGCTGAGAGTGTCGGCGTGGCCTCCTTGTCTTCGGCCCGCCTCGGAGTCGACTTGAGGAATCTCGGCACGACTCGTTGCGCCCAGCCGGGCTCCAAGATCCTGGACCTCGGCTCGCCAGCTCCTCAGGCGCCTCGTGCTTCACCCGGGGGCCCGACGAGACCTCGGAGGTCACTGCTCTGTGCACAGGGGTTCTAGCTCCTGGAGCGGGACCTCTGGCATCACCTGACTCTGTGCCGCCAGTTGCAGATCTGCAGAGAGCTTGGCTCTACTCCACTCTCCCTCTCTGTCAGCCTCCCTAGTGAGGTTCTCAGGGTCCCTCGATCACCGGGATCTCACCTGCGCCGGGCACCGAGCTCTTCAGCTGGGCGGGCTATCTCTCAGCCCCGCCCCTCAGGCAGGACCGGGAGCCCAGAGGAAGAGGAAGTCTCGCTCTAAGTGCTATTGACTCACCAGAGTCTCCCTCGCCACCTCAGCATCTGGATGATTCTGAGGGTGGACCCCGCCCAGAGAAAGATGCTCTCCTTGCAGAGATTCTGTATGGTGCTTACAGAATATGGTCCTTAATTTCTTCGGAGGCCCTAATTCGTATGAAATCCTGAAGGGCCTCGCCATTCCACCTCCAATTGAGTCAAAATCCCATTCTGCAGGTGTTAGCTACCTACAGATGTTTGTTTCATCTGTGTGGACCCCACTCCCAGGAGCATCTTCAAATTCTATTGTTAAGATCAGGACAAGCACCAGGGCGAGAAGCGTGATGCTATCCATCGCTGCCTACTTCAAGGAACTGGCTGACCCCAGTGCCGATCCTGGCTTACAAGCGAATCTAGGTCCATGAAACCGCAGGGAAGCCTCTGTTCTCCCATTGGAGCTTGCGGATGCATCTCCTCAATTACATTTGCCATTTCTTACCTTTCAAAGGGACTTGATCAATTTGATCAGCCTCCGTAGAAGGATCCCGTAATTTGCGTGCCCTCAAGAGGTCGCGAACACGTGCAGCTGGCTACCCCTCCCGATGGGCGGGCTCATCCTCCGCGAGACCCTGCATGCGTGACGCCTGGATGCGAGGACTGATGAATGTGTAGCTCATCAAGAAGTCGAACCGGGCTCCCCTTTTGTGACTCAAAACGCCTCAAAGAACTCCTTTTGAGAGTCAGATGAGACTGTCCCTATGGGCAACCCACTAGGTGCTACCATGATGGCAAGACCCCGGGAAAGGCCGAAGGAGGTTACCTGTCCCAGCTCCTAGGTCTCAAGGGACGAAGGGTGGAAATAAGTTCCTAAACAATCTCAAGGACTTCAGTCGGGACAATGGTCACTTTTCCCAGAAGGCAGAAGTCCGAATAACACGACGCCGGGAGCCCTGGGCCCCCATCTTAGAAAGGCAATCGTGGGAAGCCCTTCATGATGAGCCCTTTCAGCATTCCTGAGCTTGTTGCCGGCTGCCCATTCAAAGACTAGTCGGTTAAGATTGTCACTGTACCCGCAGTTTCGCCCCCCCTGCAGGAAGACAAATGGGTACAAGGTTCTTAGCATTCTATCCCTTTCGCAACAAATCAGTCAATTTCAAAATCAGATCAAAAACTACCAAAGGCATTTAGCAACAGAGGAAATTCAAGGACTTTTTGCAAAAAGATGAGTTCTTAGTCAGGCAAAGCAGATTGGGATGGACGCGATCTACCAAGGTAGGACCGAAAAAAAAACATTATAGACTGATGAACTCAGAAAGATTCAGCTGCTTTTTTTGGGCAAGTCAAGAAAACAAGATTTCGGATGGTCACGCTTGTGCACCATTCTTCCTTTTTGATGGTGTGTAAAGGTGTTCATACTTCTTTCTGGGCACTGCATCTTTCAAAACAGGCAGACGCCTCCAGAAGATTCCTCTCCGAATGGCAGGGAACCAGTCATTTTCAGTCTGAATCTGCCTTTGGTCTCGTTACTGCCCCCCGTAGTTATAGCTTCTCATGTATATAGCTTCTGAAAATCACCTGAGACGCATATATTTCCTTTTGTTTCCATATTTGGACGACTGGCTCAAATCCTACTTCGCCATCTTCCTTTCTGATGGCTAGAGATCTCCCTTCGCCACAAAACCGCATTACAAACGGCGACAAGTTCGTTTTGTCGCTTTGTCGCAACAAGGATATCATAGGCGCAAATTTCCTATTTATAAAACACAAGTCTGCAACACACCACTTAGATCAGAGTTTCACAAATTAATGTCTCTTCTTCAGTGGCACAACCTCACACTGGCCAGATCAGTTCTGGTTCAGGAATCATGGCAGCGCCATATGGATCCTTCCATTGGCTGATAAAGCATGCGGTCTACTATGCGATTACCCACTGGTCATACCAGAATGTAGATGCTCCGTTGCACCCTTCTGATCACGCAACCGTAAAAAGCATCTCATGTAATTATGTGTCCAGCTCCTGGGCATTATCAGAACTGGGACTATCCCGGTGCAAGCAAAGCACAACGACTTGCACTCTGATCGGTGGGGGCATTATCAGTGCAATATGTCTGTAGTAATGGCAACCAAACGAACGCACAATTAATACAATGTTCTGGAGTCATACCCTGTGTAGAGAAGCAAGCCCTATGTGAGAACGAGGGTGTACCTGAACAATTTGTGACCAGACAGACAATATGTGTGTAGTCAGTCACTTTCACAAGGCGTGAACCAGGTCATACCCCTGTGCCGAGAAGCACTCAGACTGTGGCAATGGGCGATCATGCCCTCTCAGTGTTTTTTGATAGTTAGACGACATCCTGGAGAGTTTTCAGACATGAAATCAAGTTGAGGGCTTGTATACACTCCCTCCCACAGCAGTGGCAGAGGAAAGACCACTCTATTCAGAGTAACCGGCCCAGGCCAGCTCTGCTTTCATCTTCCCCTTGGCCCTTCAACAGCAAGTGCAGAGAATTCTCCTTGGCCCTTTACCAGGTTAACCTTAGCAGGGACGTCAGTCCAAGTTTGTTCCCGGATCTCCATAGCCCATTCTTGGAGGCGACTGTGTGGTCTCCCTTCTAGTTCCTTTTCTTTTGAATCCTTCAGAAGATCTCATTGTCTATCGCCTCGACCCACCTGGTTCAGTTTCTATTGTTTTCTCCGCTCCACTCCTCAGCTCTGGACCTAGTTCCTCTAAGTTTGATTACCCAGTCGGGCTGCTCAATCCCTCCCTCCCTCTCTGAACCTATTTACTTGGTTCCTCCAGTTCCAACCAGAGGCCAGGCACAAAAATTATCTCAAAGAGTAGAATTGCTTTACATATAGCTCCACAAATCTTCCCATCCTGATCTATTTGAGTAAGGGAAGCTTCATATCCTGCACAAGGAGCATTAGATCCTTTCATCAAGTTCATCCAACTAGTCTTTATTTCTAGCTGAATCCTTCCAGCTGTTTGCATTCCAATCTACTCTAAAGTTCAATTGGCTGCTATTTCTTTTTAAAATGTCTTTTCTTCTGAGGGTGCCCCTTCTAGAACTTGCCCTATAAGAAAAAACCCTTTTTTCTTCTCTGCACCTCCCATAAGAAATCCTCCTCCTGGGACAGCCTCACAGTCCTTGCTTTCCTATCAATTCCCTTCAACCTGTGCCTCATGTCTTTCAGGTATGCATATCATCAGCTAGAAGTTTTCTGTACATCACATACTCTAGGAGAGTTTCCATCTCCTTGTCACCCAGTTGTTAGTTTCCATATCTTGTGTTCAAGGCATTGTCCTTCCGTCCTAAGGTGGACCTTCAGCCTCAGGTCTATTGACCATTGACCTTCAACCCAGTCTAGGTAAAAAATTACAATACCTGGATGTTCATCGTCAATTAAGGTACTACTTGTCAAGAAATGTTCATCTTGGAAATCTGATCAACTGTTTGAAAACAATTCAAAAAATTTGATCAACTGTTCAAGCAGAAAAGGGACCAGAAAGGGACTCTTATTCATTCCGATCATTGTCCAGATATCTTTGGTCTTTGATTTATAAAAATAATACAGCGTGACCCAGAGCTAAGTGGCTACTTCTTTAAAGCCCCAAAGACAGACTCTTTGGCTGACACCAGCCTGTTGACACCGACTGCTGACTACTTCATTCACTTTTTCAGCTATGGGCTATAATCACTTTGCTTCTCATTCAGGCATAGATTTAATTTCTGTGCATAGAGAGTCAGTTGGTTCCACTGTTCTCAGGAGTCTGTTCCGCTAGGGCCACCAGACAAGGTGCTAGGACGTCCCATCCAGCAAGAAAAGAATAGATATTAACTTACAGTTTATAGTTTGAATGTTCGTTGTTGTTGTCTTCTAACTCTTCTTCTTCTTCTTAACCTCCTTCCTCCTGCCTGACAGACCTAGAGGAGTTGTGATCGTGACTCTCTTTTCTATACCTCCTCTTTCTAGTCATATGCTATTATGCATATATTTTAGTTAGTCTGTATCACAGGTATTCTTTTCTTCCTGTTGTTGAAATTGATTCTGTTTTACAGTTATACTGGCTTATACTATAAGGTGGGTTAGCCACGAGATCTGGAGGTAAGGTACTCTCAGCATTGTGGGATATGTAGAGCTCGAGCCGCCGGTGGAACCAACGAAGCTTTTAGAGTTTAGAGTCCGATTCCCGAGGTCATCGGCAACCCATCCAGCAAAGAAGAAGAGAAGAAGAGACAACATATGGAACGCGGGTGGTAACATAACTTCTATTTCTCAACCCCCTCCAGACAAGAGACCCAAAGTGGAGGAAGATTCTCCCTCTTCTGATCAGGAATCCATTGTATCAGAACATTCTGATGCAGAGGAACACTCTTACTCTCCTTTTTAGGATTCGGATGCAGAACAGTCCATTCCTTCTGTATCCCCTCCTGAGGATTTTTCCTTTGGGGAAACCTTGCACACCTTGAGGGAACACTTCCATTGGGAAGGCCAAGACTTTTCAGATTCCAAGAAAAGACTTAGGGAATTTCTTTTGTTACCTCAACACAGACCTCTGGCTATACCCCCTGTTTTGGACATACTGGATGATGTCTATTCGGAGGCTTGCCTTAACCCGGATTCTCTGCCTCCTGCACCAGTCAAACCTGATAGGTATTACAGAGTACCCAGGTCTCACCAATTTCTCTTCAAAAGCCATAATGCTGACCCTGAAACCATTTCACAAGGCCCCAAGGGATTGAAGGCCTCCACTGCCAAGAATCCACTTCCTGCAGAAAGGGAATCAAGATCTTTAGAAAGGTGGGGTAAAAAGGTATATACCTCGGCCACCCTAGCCATGAGGGCCTTAAATTGTCAGTTTCATATGCTTAAATATCAACAGTTCCTGTTATCACAATTAAGGAACAAAATGTCTCAACCTGAACAACCAGATTTAAAGGAGTTACAGGATATGATGCATAGTGTAGAGCAAGTGGGTAAACACACTTTACAATGTGGTTATGATGCCCTAGAGGCTTCAAGTAGAGCGGCTGCTATGGGATCAGTCATTCGCAGACATGCTTGGCTTAGAGAACAAAACTTGCCTGATCATGTGAAAGCTAAACTTCTAGATGCTCCTTTACAAAAGGATGTGCTGTTTGGTACTAATGCTGAGGAGATATTACGGAAAATGGAAGAAAAAGCCAAATCCATGCAAACTGTCAAAATCTTTTTCCAGGTCCAACCACCACGTTTTAGCAGAAATTGGCCTTCAAAGAACTGGTCCTTTCCAGCCACTGACAAGCCCCAAAGAGGTAGATACAGACGCACAAGGGGCAGAGGGCAATCACAGGGATCATATAGAGGACGACAATGGCAAACTCCAGCACCAAGAGGTGGCGAGGACAGTGCACAACAATACAGGAAGCAACCAATGACTCCCTCATTTCCATGCCAAGCACGCCTCAGCTGGCAGCACCTTTGGGAGGAAAGCTAGCATTATTTGCAAACAATTGGCATATTGTCACAACAGACAAATGGATCCTGGACATTATAAACAGAGGCTACAAATTTCATTTCCACACTCTTCCAAAATGAGAGGCATGCCAAACCTGCCACAGAATCAAAGGGCAGAGGCACAACTACAAATTTCAAAGCTCTTAAACATGAGAGCTATTCAAGAGGTACCTTCTCACGAACAAGGTCAAGGTTTTTATTCAAGGCTTTTTCTGGTACCAAGGAAAGGAACCGACTGGAGACCCATTTTGGACTTATCCATCCTAAACACATTTCTACTGCATCAAAATTCAAGATGCTCACATTACAGCAACTTCTTCCCATGCTGGGCAAGGAGTTTTGGCTGGTAACATTGGACCTCAAGGAGGCATACCTGCATGTCCCAATCAGACAAAGCTGCAGAAGATACCTCAGATTTCTTGCAGGTTCAATCCACTAGCAATTCTCTGCATTGCCCTTTGGCTTATCTACTGCGCCCAGAGTATTCACAAAGTGCCTGGCATCAGTGATTGCTGACTGCAGACTTCAAGGGATACAAATTTACCCTTATTTGGACGACTGCCTGATCCAGGCGGACAGCAAGCACATACTTCTGGAACATCTGACATATGTGACACGGCTATTGCATGCCCTGGGATACACAATCAACAAAGAGAAATCAAGGCTAACACCATCTCAGAAAATAACCTTCCTGGGTGCCAACTTGGACACAAACACCCAGATGGCCTATCTTACGCCAGAAAAACAAGGGCAACTATCTCAGTACTTCAAAATACTAGCAAAAAGTACCAGGCTTACTGCAAGGAAAATCCTGCAGGCTCTGGGATTCATGGCATCTTGCATTCTTTTAATCCCATGTGCAAAGCTGCATATGAGGAAACTTCAATGGTACCTAAAAAACCTATGGTCTCAACACAGTGACAGTTTGGAAACAATACTACCAATAATCCCATGTTTGCAAAAGGAATTTCTATGGTGGGCCCAAGCATGTCAAGCAAACACAGGCCTCCCATTCTGCAAGCCTCAAGCAGAGCAAGTTATCACAACAGACGCCTCAGATTACGCTTGGGGGGCGCACATGATGGACAGGTGCATCCAGGGCGAATGGTCCCAAAAAGAAAAGCACCTCCACATCAATCAAAAAGAAATGCTAGCAGTAATAAATGCAATTACAGCTTTCAAGGACTTCCTGCATCCAGGACAATTACTCATAAGAACAGACAACACCACAGTAATGTGGTACATAAACAAACAAGGAGGAACACATTCATACCCCTTGTGCAGACTAGCCATGACCCTTTGGAACTTGGCTCTGGAATGGCAAATCGAACTTCAAGCACAGTACCTGCCAGGATTGGAACACACACTGGCAGACAAATTAAGCAGAAATATGACAGATCCACACGAGTGGAAGTTACATCCGCAGGTGTTTGCAGAAATAACCCAAGTGTGGGGGAGGCCAGACATAGATCTTTTTGCCTCACACAGGAATCATCAATTGGAAAGGTTTTGCTCGAGGACCTTTTATCCAAAGGCCTGGAGCGTGGACACCCTTTCATTCAGTTGGACAGCATGGACAGTTTACGCATTCCCACCTCTGCCTCTTCTGCCCAAGGTACTTTTGAAAGCAAGAGCAGACAGACCGAAGATGATACTGATTGCTCCAGATTGGCCAAGGCAACACTGGTACCCATTGCTGAGGAGTCTAACACATACTCCTCCCTGGTCCCTGCCTCTAATGCCACTTCTACTGACTCAGCACAGTTACAAAACTCTCCACAGTCAGCTGAAAACACTCAATCTCGCTGCATGGAAAATTCCTTAACACCACAACAGACCCTACTCTCCAAGGAGGTGCAGGATTTCATTTTGGAGGCCAGAAGACCATCAACTAGGAAAGCTTATTCCACAAAATGGAAGCGGTTTTGTTCTTGGAATGCCAAAAAAGGCCAGGACCCCCAGAAAATTGAACTTGCCTCAGGTATTACAATATCTAGCTGAGCTGCTGAACAGTGGACTTTCATTTTCTTCCATAAAAATCCATGCCTCAGCTATTTCTGCAGAATACAACACGGATCCTCCTTTATTTTCTCACCCACTTTTACGACAGTTCCTCAGAGGGGCTAAGAATATTAGACCACCAAGGAAACAACCAATACCAGCCTGGGATCTTAATTACATACTAGAAAAATTAACATTGCCTCCTTTTGAACCAGCTGCCTCAACAGATTTGCAATATTTGTCCTGGAAAACTGCCTTCCTTCTAGCTATCACTTCAGCTCGCAGAGTTTCGGAATTACAGGCCCTCATGGCGGTGCAGCCCTTTCTCATTTTCCATCAGGACAGGGTCTCCCTTCGTACCAACCCATCATTTATGCCTAAAGTGGTATCTAGGGTAGCTTTAAATCACCTTCCTACTTTTTACCCCAATCCGCAAAACAAAGGGGAAAGGCTACTACATTCCTTAGACATCCATAGGCAGCTACGTTACTATTTGGACAGAACAAAGTCCTTCAGGAAATCAGAACAACTCTTTGTGTCCTATGCTGTAGGGGCTCAAGGGAAGCCAGTTTCCAAGCAGACTATTTCAAAGTGGATAGGCCACTGCATACGGTTTTGTTATTCCTATCATGGGAAATCTGTTCCTACAGGTATCAGATCACACTCCACCAGGGCCACAGCTTCCTCTACAGCCTTCCTCAGAGGAGTTCCTACCAAAGATATTCTGGAGGCAGCCACTTGGAGTTCTGTACATACCTTCACAAAACACTACCACCTGCTCTTATATTCTAGAACAAGAGCAGGCTTTGCCACTGCTGTTTTGCAGGGCATTCTGGCTCAACCCAGTTCCTCCTAGTACCTACCACCCTGTGCGTAGCTTTGGGATTCTACCCATCTGTGATTACTGCAGCTGTATGCACGATGAACATAGTACAGTTTTGTACCTACCATAAATGTAGATGTTCGAGTGCTAATACAGCTGCAGTACAGGTTTCCCTCCCTCCTTCCCCACTTGGTAAAGGCATGGGGCCTAACAACCTCTTCATACAGCCTGACTGGGTTATCCTTCTAAGGTTTATTTGCTTGCAACCACTGTTTTTGGATTATACTGCATTACATGCATACACATATAAGCATAATTTATGTATTGCCTTCTTTTGGGGGGCACCTGACATCTGGGGCAAGAAAGACTGAAGAACATGGCGTCGGCTGTGTCTTATGTACTCTGGCCTCACTGACGTCAGAAGAGAAAGCGACGACAACCGACGCCGGACCAAGACTTTGGAATTCGGCCGACCGAGGGACCGCCTGACGGCAGAAAACCCATCTGTGATTACTGCAGCTGTATTAGCACTCCAACATCTACATTTATGGTAGGTACAAAACTGTACTTTTCTGACATTAATTCCAGTGATGGAGGATGTCTTCAGGAAAGCTTGCATTCCCCCTCTCTTTATTGAGGCTTTGTCTAAGAATGTGTTTGAGACTTAGGGTATGCTTGGCCTTCAAGCCCCTTTGTCTCTGGACTCTGCTTTGGTGTACCCAGTGACATTTGCTAATAAGACCATGTCTTCTTCTAATCGAGTCCATCAAGATACTAGGCAAGTGGCTAGAATCTCAGTGAAAGAAGCTGGCAGAGTCCACCACAGTAGCTTTTAAAGTGCTTAACTACCAGTATTTTATGTGGAAGTTTGGGTTGAGATGCATATACAGTTTAGATGAGTCTGCTGTATTTTTACCTAAAGAGCAAAAGGTCTGTGTTAAATATTGTCTCCAGTGTTTTTCAGGTATCAAAATATGCATTAAAAAGCCTCTTGGAGGAGGCTGATGCTATTTCTAGAAATCCAGCATTATCAATGGTAATTAGGAGGTGTGCTTTGTTGCACTCTCAGAATTTCTCTGACCAGTTAAAAAAAAAGAGACTTTGAATGCTTCTGTTGAGTCTGACCCTGGGATTCATGAAGCTCGGCGCAAGGCCGGCGTAAGGCTTGCGCCGGCCGTGCAGCGTATATATGGAGTAGTCCCGCCATATGCATATTAATGAAGACGCGCAGCTGCCACAGCCACGTGCACAGGAAATGTGCCCAAGTGCAAGGGGCGTATCGAAGTTGCGCAGGGAGGCGTGTCAATGTCAGCTATCGAGGAGCAACCTAAACTGCTGAATATTATATCCCGCCAGCAATAGTAATCGTACCTATCAGTGTCCGTGGATACTGAAACGTATGCAAAGCATAGTCCCTGCGAACAGAAAATGAAGAATCAAACACAAATGCATGGTATGGAATAACGGGTCCCTACCCTTGAACAAATGACATGAAAACCTTGTGCCCGTAGTCCCAACGTAGTGTTGATAGCTATACCATGTGGAAGTGAAACATATCATATGTTAGCACGCCGCCAGTAGGTACGTCCAGTCCAACGGAGAGGGTCACCAGCCGACCCATAATGTGAGGGAGGGAACATAGCTGTGCAGATGTGTCCATAACAAAATACATGAGGAGAAATGTAGATATATGTAGTGACCGTATGTCTGAATCATATCCCACAAGTCATGTAATAGTCACATACAAAAGGTATGTCCGTATTTCACATACCAAATGTGATAGGAAATAGCATACGCATGTAAACGAAACAGAAGGAGCATATAAACAGCCATAACAATACGGACACATGTAGGCCGAAAGGAACAGTATGATCCGTACCTTCGACCAAGATTACCACCTGTCCCAGTTTGCGAGCGACAGTCCCTATGTGGGCAGATGTGTCCTGACACAAACATGTAAAACTGGCAAATGCCCAGAGAATATAGGACATAATTCTTCCATAGACGTCATGCAATAGTTGCATTAAACATATTTCACTGAACGTATATTACATAAATGTCATAACAAACAGAATAAGATACTGAAATGCTACAAGAATAAGCTTAGATATAGGCAAGAATTGTAAGGTCTATCTGCCAAACTGACCGTGGGTATGTGTCGGCCTGTAAAATATGCTGTGTTCACCGCAAATGTCACAGTAGGGTTGCCACCTTTTCAAATGGCTAAAGTGGGACATGTTTGGTACAGACATCAGATTTTACAGGCCGACACATACCCACAGCCAGTACAAAGGACAGAACGTAACTGTTTTGCCTACAGAAAAGCGTATTCTTGTAGCAGTTTAGTTGCTTATTTTGTTTCTCATAACATTTAGGTATTTCAGATGCAGAATAACTGTTTAATGCAGCTATCACATAAAATATAAGAAATAATTTTGTCCTAAAATCTCAGGACATTTGCCATGTTTACAATTACATGTCAGGACGCAACTGCCCAAAGAGGGACTGTCCCTCGCAAAGTGGAACAGGTGGTAACCCTATGTGACACTGTGGCCAATTGAAAAGGTGGAAACACAACCGTTGACTGTGGCTGTGTAAGGAATAGCTTGGACATAGGAAAAGGTGCCATCCTACCAGTGAGTACAACAGGCTGGCAAAATCCGGAAGGCAGCTGTATAATCCGAACGTGTATGTGACACAGTCGAACGGGTAGTACCCGGATACACCAACCAAGTAATGAAAGTGAAGTATGGGCGTGTACCTATGTGCGTGAGGTATAGCATGTGGAAAGCATACATGGCAGGGTAGCCCACACAACCATAAAGGTACCCGACACATGTAGGGTAGTCAGTGTGTAACTCTGGCCGTGTCATGGGCCAACAACCAAAGTAGTGCTCTATGGGGTGTGAGGAATTCGCGTGCGAGGGGTGGGTGTTTAATGGTAAATTCCTCAAAGGCGATACTGTGTCGTATGCAGAAAAGGTGAACCGGAGGTGTGTGAGGGGGCAGCGGGTGAAGTGGAAAGAAACACAACCACATGTAGAAACAGCTGCAAGACAAGCAGACAGGCCATAGTGTAGAACACAATCCCACAAACATATGAATATGGAAATATGCGAGACAAATGTATAGATACGTCACCGTCACATACCCACAGATGGGTCCTGATGGAACTGGCCATAACAAACACAACACACCTGGATGCATAATGGCCTACCCAGCATACCCTCCACAACACACAACCTGCCACCATACCAGAACGTCCACCAAATCCAGCCATACTTGGTCCACCTTTTTGTTGCATAAACAGCCACACACAGTGACCCCTACGCATATGTAGTAGGTATTGTCATCCTAGGCAGTGTCAGGATTGCAAACCATGAATCCCCTGCATGTAAAACCCCCTGCACATTTTCGTGAAGCCACAGAAATCTTCGTTAACTAACTTGTTTTGGTCTAGTCCAATTTTTGGGATATCCCTCATGGGATGACCAACTTGTGTAAATAGTAGAATGGGTATGACGACATGATGTCCAGTCCAGTAGATGTCTGGACACAAGTCAGAACGTGCAGTGGAGGTCCATGACACTGTCCAGCCCTACGTGGGCATGCATAACCTACCACCCAGGATAAAATACCTTCCCATGACGCACGTGTCCAGACACGAATAGGAGGGAGAATATAATGCACACATTTGCAAAGTGGAAAACGGCATGAGGGTGAGGAAGACACTGACGTAAACAGGTCAACCCTGATCAAGTGTGAGGGACACTGTGTGCAGTCGTGACCGACCATACCTGTCAACCTGTGTGAGCAAGATATCTGGACAGAGCCGTGAATATAAGTGAGACAAAGGTCCAAAAACAGGGACAATCTGTAAAGATAGCTCTTAGAAACATTTGATAGAATAACAGTTTGCACATTGGCATTAATGTCTGGAGTATGAAGTCTGAAACCCAACTGTCTGTCACCACGTTCCAACTGCAGTCTGTAATGGTGAGCTACTGCTGTGCCAGAACACAACAGCGTATTACAGAGGTCCGTGCCATACTACTCAACTGTCCGGATATTCGCAGAATGACTAGTGTCACCACCTGTCCCACTTTGCGAGTAACAGTCCCTCTGTAGGCAGCTGTGTCCTGTGAAAAAAATCAAGACATAGCAAATGTCCTGAGAATTTAGGACAAAGTTATTTCCTAAGTTTCTTTAATAGTCGCATATCTTGTATATGAAACTTCTATATGTTATGTGAAGTAGCATAAGCAATTCAAATGTTACTAGAATAAGCTATTATATGTACAAATAAGGTTAAAGTTCTGTAGTATGCACGGCTGTAGGTATGTTTTGTCCTGGAAAATCTGACATCTCAACAGAACATGTCCCACTTTGGACATTTGAAAAGGTGGCAACCCTAAGAATGACCACAGGTTCGCCCCATAGTGTTGGTGTGTGCCTCCGACAATCTGCACCAGTGTGGTAAATAGCTGAGGATTGACGTCACTAAATAATGAGAAATATCCTGAGTTTAATACTCCACAACCTGCAGAAAAGTCATGCTAATGCAAAACCTAGTATTCTATCAACGTTCTAAGCTTGTAAGAGTAATCGTTAAAATGTGTCCCTAATTGTCCCCCCATCGTGTAGGTTTTGTGCAGGTTTGGTGCTCTAAGAGGTTGAGAGGTATGGTCCGTACATATTTACAGTAACAACACTTGTGTAATGTACAACTGCATACCTGTAGTCACTTCATGTCCAAAATAATAATCCCCATATGACTGTATACATACAGGTAATAGTCAAATGTGAATGGGAACACCCCTCACCGTGGAGTATGGACTGTAACAACCCCACCCGTTATATGTAATGCCAACAGAATAAGCTGCTGACAGGTGCCCAAACACCTGTGTCTATAAACACAGGTAAAACTTCAAAGTAGGGAGATAATCCATGTCCATATGCTTCATCTGACATTTGAACTCGGCCAGGGAAGTTCCGTTCACCAGGTGGACAAGCCTAAACCCAGATCACTACATGAACACCCTGACAATCAAAGACCTGTATGTGGCTGGACTATATGCCTTGGTGTTCTGCATATCCTCGGAGTGATTAACAATGCAGCCGGAGTCCACAGCAGTAGGCAATAGGGAATGTGTAATATGTAGTACCGCCTTTTTCCCAGCAGGAGAATGGATGCCTGTGTCGTAGGTGAAGTGGTGAGGCATATGTTGATGTAGCTAAGTACTATGGGTATGCATATCAATGAGGAGAACACCAATAGAATAGTGGTTCTGGCATCCGCCAACGTGAATGCAGTCCCGGTTGACCTCGACCACTGCACATATAACTTGGAAGCGTAATGAATGCGCTCGTGCTGTACACACATTTAAATATGTAAAGGTGAACGTGTGTTTCGAGCAGTCCGTAAACTGGAATACAGATATGTAACTGTTACGGTCAGAATTATGAAAGTTCACGTAAGCACAATTATCTATGAAACATATGTAACCCACAATAAGGATATGCAAGTGCGCCTGCATGTGTGTAATCCGCTCACAGAATAGAAAATGAATGGTGTTTTCCCCACGTTCTATGTACATGGCTCATACCTGTTAACCCCGTAAAGTAAGAAACCGGACAAAGCCATGACAACAACTGGTACAAATAGGGACAATCCCCAGATATTGCCCTAACAAACATAGAAAGTGGATAGAATAACAGGTGTGTCACTAGCATGGATTCTCTGAAGGGTATGAAGTCATAACCTGAAATGTTTGTCATTATTTACCAACGTCAGTCTTTAATGATATGCCACTAACTTGCCAGATAGACACAAGGTTATGAAAAACGGACCAAAGATAAGAGGCAAACAGCTGTACATGCAGCGGAAATCTGTACAGTTGAAAGGTATGATATGGGGATATATATACACATATATCCACAGACATAAACCAAAGCAAGTTATGAGATGAGGAATGTACAGACATATGTATATATGTACATATATATATATCTATACACACATGATACAAGAATAGATATATACACAACAAACATATGTCCCTGTACATATAACACATGTATATAAATAGGTCACGGTATAGCTATTATGGATAGACAGACAGACATGCATGAAAGGAGAATACACCGATGCTTTCCAAACCATTGCCCGGAAAGTACCAGTGTGACAGGGCCTGCAAGTTCTACACGTTAAACATGAATATAGGTGTCCTTTGCAGGACCCCAAAAATTGATCCTGTACGAAGTGCGAACCGTCATTGACGCTAAAGAAGTCACAAGTGCAACTACGATATAGGTGTACATGCAACAGTAGCAGGTGCAAGGGTAATAACACATGGGTCGATAGAATGTATGACGTACGACCTGATATCCGCAGAGTGGGGAGTGCTCGAAAGTGTCCTCACACTTTATTATCGCTCACATTAAACATGTCTAATGGGTACTGTGGAGTGGTGTCAGGTATGGGAATCATGGGTATGCAGAAATGGGCCAAGGTGTTGGTTGGCACAGATCTATTAGGTACGCCCCATGGGAGTGATCAATATACCTATGTGGGTATAGCACACGCCTATATTCTCCAAAAAGGTGCAACCCATCTACTGGATATTGTAAACCATTGGGGGAAGACGTAGGGACCTATATCAGTGTCATGTTGGCGATTATCATGGATGGACATGCGTACGACCAAGATGGTAACCATACCTGCCAAAATGTCAGAATAAGACAGCTGGACTAAGGCATAGTGCACGAAAGACAAATAGGGACTATATTAAATATACCCCAGACAAAGTCAGAACGTTGATAGAATAATTGCGTAGTCAGGAATACGAATGTTATGAGAGTTAGTAATCATGAAATAGAAATGTCAGTCATGATTACCTAACCGCACAGTCCGTCATGCTTTGCCAGCAATCTACCAGAAAGACACATTATCATGACAAATGTAACAGAATCATAGGTCAAACCTCGGGGCGTATACCCATAATGTGTACAGGTGAGAGGTATGAAGGTAACCCGTCCTAATTAAATGTACAGAACTAGTGATACTAGGTGGACAGGTGAGAAGAAAGACGTCAGGACAAATGACAAAACATATACAAGTCAAAAGCATGTATTTCCACAAATGTGAATGACAACGTATGCCCTGTGAAAGTCAATGTGGAAGGTTAATAGACTCAAAAGACATGTGTCCCTCAGGGTGTCATGCAGTGTCACCGATACAGTGTCCAGTCCCCATACTGTGACGTGAGCTCTGCCACTGACGGAAAGCGCAAATACCGACGTACACATAAGGTACATGATAGAATAATTAGTGTGGATAAGCACCTGTTGGCCTGTGTGAGGAATATAACCCTCTGGGTGGGTGTGTCCTGCAATAGGAATGTAATGGCAACTGGCCTGTGATGGCGCTATGTATTGTGTGTATTGGTGTAAGAAAATTGATTTCCAGTATCAGAAACATACCTCGCAACTGTACGAATCTGCAGATGTATGCCTCATATGTGTGGTGTGTTTCTTTTACAATCTGTACCTGTCTGCCAAATACCTGAGAACTGACATCATTAAATAATGATAAACATATGAGTTTAAGACCCCAAATCCCTCAGAAAGGTCATACTAATGCAAAACCAATAATACTGTCAACTATCTATGTTTGTAAGAGCAATATGTATAATCTTCCCCTATTTGTCCCCCCATCATGTTAGGCTTTGTACAGATGTCTTGCTCTAGGAGGTTGATAGGTATGATCAGAAACAGATACATGTCTGAGGAAACAGCATTATCGACCACAAGATAACTCAGAAAGTATGAAAAGCGCTGCAGTAGGAAGTTCAGTATTGGCCGCAGGTATGTGCTGACATGTCAAATGACACAACATTCTACATGAAGTGCCTATAGGGCGTCACCTTTACCAATGATGACAGTGGGACATACCCACAGCCATGCATACATCACAACTAGACATAGCACACAGCAAAGCCTAGGCCATGATACACGAAGCCTCCGGCGTGTATGGATTGAGTGAGAGTACAGCAAGGAAAGATGACTGCCAGGCTATTCAGCAAACACCCGTAGGGGCGAGCAAGACCGCCCGTAACACGAACATTGCACGGACAATGTTGGGATTTGCAACATACCCCATTTGTATGTGTAAACTATGCAAATGATGTAATTACGCGATACATGAAACAGTAAGCTGTCCGTGCAAGAGCAGAGTTATGTGCAGAAATGTACCCGGATGTTATGCGACTAACGTTTTGCACGTTGCTAAATGGAGCAATGACAGCTGCAAATACAGTATGAATACAGTCGAAGAAGCATGCCAATGTCCAAGTCCAAGGCCAGTGGCGGCTTTGTCCATTGGATATCAATAAAGCAGTAGTTGTCCTCCCCCCATCCCTGGTGTGGAAGCGTAGCGCAGCGCCACGAGAAGGCGCTGCGCTTCAAAACAAGACATATGTATAATATACATACAAAATGTAGGTTTAGTTAGATGTTAGTACGCCATGCAGATGAATGGCAAGCTGGAGACAACATGGCTACTGCGTACTGGTTCTTATGTGTGGAAGTGCGCTGTCAGATATGTAACGAAGCATTTGTAGGCAATGTCAGGCAAGTGAGGCTGAGGATAGTGAATCACAACATGTCATGCCATATGGGCCAAGCCTCTACAGTGTAGTGTAGGTTAAGGGGACTATTAGAGTAGAAGATAGGTGACAACATGAGTGTGTATGTGTAAAACACTGTAACCTCACCAGAGCAGTGTCACATGTGTGCTGTTAGTACTCAGTGGAAGAGGCGTGTCATGAGCTATCCTAGGGAACATCAGGAGACTGACGGTGTACGCCATGGATACTACTGATGTGACCTGCAAACCTGCCCACAGTGTGTCTGCTCCCGTGTGTGCCAGTAAGCCCGAGTAAGCATGTGTGCGTGCGTGTTAGCCCATGTGCGCGTGTGGAGTGTGGAAGAACGAGTAAGCTAGTGTACGAATGGTGAAGCCCGTGTAATGTCGTGTATGCGTTTGTAAGCATGTATACATGTGTACTACACACATCACACACGTACTGCACACAGACACACATGCTGCCAATATTACACACATCAGTGAAATGGCACATGGATGGAGAATACATCATCAGAAGTAACAGTGCTGTAAACTATGCTACAGTGATGGTCATAGCTGCAGTGCATCATGCCTGCTGATACACACCTGGAAGTAACACACTGTGTGTTAACAGCATGCTAATATCAATACAGTGGAATAAAGCCACTGTGTGCAGCAGCACCAGGTTAGTCAGATCCTGCATCAGTGTTACACATCACAAGTGGTGGCACAGGTGACATCATATGCACAGGGTGTGGTGTTAACATTTCCAGAGCTGTCATTGAGCCATCCAATGTACACGTAGGTGTGTGTGTGTGTGTGAGGGACAACAGTTATTGCATGGCCCAATGGTGGTGCATTGGGTGTGTGTATGTGATAGCCGTAGCTGTTTGTGGTAAGTGTGTGTGTCTGCCAGGTACAGCATGTGTCAGCCATATACAGAAGTTTGTGGGACAGTCACAGACCATACCTGCCAGGCTGTAGAGATCCCCATTACTGGCCATGGACACCTCTCCATGCATCCAACACAACCCAGTCCTGCACCTGTCAATGTCTACACATACAGTCCTGGGATCTGTACCACAACCTGTGGATAAACGTGAGTCTGTAATGTTAACCTGAGGTGCATAGAATTGTCTGTTACTACAGACGGATATGAGCCATACTCACACTCCAATGTAATAACCACTGCTGACTGTTGCCGAGGTCTGCATACGACCATTCAAAGGTGCTGTACTAACATTGTTTCCAATACCCGTGTAATACCCAGCAACACAATAACCAGTCACTACACATGTATAACCCACGATCACTACAGCACACAGTATGTGCACTATCACAGAGCCATAGCAGATGTACATACATCCAAGGTGCTCACGTACAGATAATGCAGCATATTCAAGAGTGATAATCCCAACATACATATCTATATACAATATACATTTTATATATATATATATATATATATATATATATATATATATATATATATATATATATATATATAGATATATACATACATATATATATATATATATATATATATATATATATATGTGTAGATAGATACATACACACACACACACACACACACACACGTGGCAGGGTTGGGAGCAGAACACAAACGTAATCACTGTACCACACGACAGCATTACGCAGTTACAGAACGCGCTACCGTGATCAGTGGATCACATGATTCACACAGGCACACGTCTAACCTGCAGACAGCAGCATCAAAGGCAAAGACGACGCACAGATGTTATGGAGAGTGAATAGTGTGAAAGCAATGTACTGTTGTCATGCAGCTGGAAACACACACACACACACACACACACACACACACACACACACACACACACACACTTGGCAGGGCTGGGAGTCAAACATACACCTAACTACCCTAACACACTACAGCATGACACATTTACAGAACGCGCTACCGAGATTACTAAGCACAGCAGTCCCAGAGGCAGACATCTAGGTGTGTGTCATCATCCGCAAAGGCAAAGACGTCGGTAGGAAACTGCTGTGGTGTGAGGCATCTAAAAGCAAGACTGAGTCCCCAGGCGGATGGGAGAATGGGCGCAAACACACACACACACACACACACACACACACACACACACTTGGCAGGGCTGGGAGTCGAACATACACCTAACTACCCTAACACACTACAGCATGATGCATTTACAGAACGCGCTACCGAGATTACTAAGCACAGCAGTCCCAGAGGCAGACATCTAGGTGCGTGTCATCATCCGCAAAGGCAAAGACGTCGGTAGGAAACTGCTGTGGTGTGAGGCGTCTAAAAGCAAGACCGAGTCCCCAGGCGGATGGGAGCATGCGCGCAAACACACACACACACACACACACACACACACACACACACGCGGCAGGGCTGGGAGTCGAACATACACCTAACTACCCTAACACACTACAGCATGATGCATTTACAGAACGCGCTACCGAGATTACTAAGCACAGCAGTCCCAGAGGCAGACATCTAGGTGCGTGTCATCATCCGCAAAGGCAAAGACGTCGGTAGGAAACTGCTGTGGTGTGAGGCGTCTAAAAGCAAGACTGTCCCCAGGCGGATGGGAGCAAACACACACACACACACACACACACACTCACTCTTGGCATGGCTGGGAGTTGTACATACACCTAACTACCCTAACACACTACAGCATGACGCATTTCCAGAACGCGTTACTGAGATTACTAAGCACAGCAGTCCCAGAGGCAGACATCTAAGTGCGTGTCATCATCCACAAAGGCAAAGACGTCAGTAGGAAACTGCTGTGGTGTGAGGCGTCTAAAAGCAAGACTGAGTCCCCAGGCGGATGGGAGCATGCGCGCACACACACACACACACACACACACACACACACACACACTTGGCAGGGCTGGGAGTCGAACATACACCTAACTACCCTAACACACTACAGCATGACGCATTTACAGAACGCGCTACCGAGATCACTAAACACAGCCGTCCCAGAGGCATACTTCTAGGCGTGTGTCATCATCCGCACTGACAAGGACGCCGACAGGGATTGTATAGAGAGTGATCAGTCTGAAAGCATACAGACATATTACTGTCCCATGGTACACGTAGACAAACACACGGTAGTGGTGTGATCGTGGCAACGTAAGATTTGCGGTGCACCATGACAACATGACATAGTCACGGGACGCCCCACAGACAGTACACCCTTCAAGATAGTTGACCAGTTGACTCAGTAGGCATCCATCGTGACGTTGAAAATGGACATCTGTTGCCTGGATGACCACCATGGCTATACAGGATGTCAACGGCCATGCACAGAGGGACATCACCGACACAAGGTGTCACTGGGCATGGCCACATGCTTAGTAAGTCACGTCCGTTCGGTCTGTACTGTGTGTCGATCTACACAACGGCGTACTGGGCATGCTCACACACTTAGCAGTTGCAAAGGGCCGTCTTGCATGCAGATGGAGTCACAACTCGCAAGGGCTCAGTTGGGACTGTCATGTGTGTCCATCTACACAACAGCGTACCGGGCATGCTCACACACTTAGCAGTTGCAAAGGGCCATCTTGCATGCAGACGGAGTCTCAACACGCACAGAGCAGTCACACACATGCAGTGACCAGTACACACTCAGCTGCCATCACAACTGTCACAGGTGCAGATCCCAGACGTACACACCGCAGTCTACACTTTAGCCCTCGAGACATCACCATGTCATTGCTGCAGCAGTACACAGCCATACATTACCACAACACCGTGTGACACATGACCAGTGGACTTTACAGAGGTCTACAGCAACTATGCAGGGTACACATGTACAGACAGGGTTCCAACAGGTGTTGTGCATGACCAGGTCAGCTCAAGACATACCAGGGGCCCCGGGTCTTACACAGCTGTGACAGATGAGTGTTGCTGTACACCAACGAACACACATGTTTGGATATGTCAAACGTGATTGTAGTGGATGTGTGCATGGACCACACACACAACACATATGTACATAGCTAAGCCTTTGCTGTCCCCCATGCAGAACAGTGGCCTAAGCAGTCATACACATGCAAATGGAAGGTGGGTCCATGTCTGTTGAATGCTAACAGTACAGGAGGTAGCAATGTTGACCAAGGACACATTCCCCTGTAGTAGTCCCACATGACACCCGTGATATCATACCACAGTCCATGTGCCATGTATGTCAACACACATGTCCACCAATAGCAATGCATACAAACATGGCTACAGGAGACACATGTAGGACCAACGCACATGTACAATCTGTACTGTGCATGCAGCAACCATGCATGTGCAGTGGCCGATGTCCGTAACACAGCTGTGCCTAACTACAACATGCATTCGCAATGCAGCCCCATCATTGACACCTGTATATGGTGACATACAGACAGTGCAGTTGGTTGTACATCACGTATGGAGGGATCTGTGTACATAAAGTGGTGATCCACCTGTGTAGATGTATGTGTGCCGGGGATGGCTCACAGGTGTGTCACACGCCACCCTACCATGCCATGTGCAAACAGTACGCTATGTCACTGTTACTTGATGGTGATGACTTAACGCATACACAGCGGTCAGATGTAACCAACTGTATGTCACGTGACACCTGTATCACTGACATCCTCCCGTGTGCACATAGCCACACAATTGCCAGACATAGCGTTGGTACACATACTGCGGACAGTACCGCTGCATGTCTATCAAACGGATCATCATATGGCAGGTGTATCATTCCCAGCACTGCCATGGGTGTCCACACATGCCACATATGGTGGGGACTACGTCCCAGATGTAACACATCCGTGTACACCGTTGTAGAGATCTGTACATACTGCAGTGTGGAAAGCATGAGGTCGGCAGGTGTGATGCATCACACACATCGGCTATCCGTTCACATATCTGGTCACCACAGTGTGTGTGTGTGTGTGTGTGTGTGTGTGTGTGTGTGTGTGTGTGTGTGTATATGTATGTATGGCTGTCTGGTGCTTGGTGTGAGGGTGTATGCTACCATACTGTGGAAACAGGATCACTAACCCCTCATGGTGATGCAGTCTACTACCCTGTTGATGCCATCGGTCCCAGCCATACTGGCTACCTGTGCATGTCCCTTCTCTGTGCCACATCATGTGGGTGCAAAGTACTGTGAGGGTGATGACCACATAGGCAAGGGTCCACACATGAACACTATGGGGTGTGTTATAGTGCTGTAGACCCCGTGAATGTGGCCATGTTCCTGTACTGTGACAGGGTATTACTGCTACACAGTGTGGCCTTATGCCATCAGGTGGCCTCTAACGTCATCATTGGCCTGACCACTGTGTACAACCCCTGAACCATGTCAACATACCTGTAATGTTTCCCGGTATGTATGTCACATCTCTGTCCGCTGTAGCCTGTTAAACTGACCACATGCTTCAGGTGCAGTATATGTGCGGACATCGTGTCATGTTTGGACATCTGTGTCATGTTCGACTGTCCAACAGTCAGGTTGAGGGTACGTTTAGCATGCTGATATTGCCATACGTGCCTGTGAGTACTCCACAGTTACACATGGGGGACTGCAAACACTACTACCTGTAGGCACATGCCAGTACACCATAGGAGGGAACCAGGACATTACCAACATGCTGTTACTGTTGTAACCGAGACACATTCTGTGAACATATCACAATGCATGCTGCACCTGGACTACATGGTATGACTGGTGCATGTTGACAGTACACCACTGATGTCACATACACATCTCTCAGTATTCACTCATGTCCAATGCAACATACACATCCCTCAATATGCATACACAAGTAATGTTAGATACACCTCTCACATCTCAGTATTCACACACGACCAATACAACATACACATCCCACAATATGCATACACAAGTAATGTTAGATACACCTCTCACTATTCTGTTCACCCTGTGCATCAGACCATATGAGCATATCCCTGCACCGATGGTGTGGATGACAGGGATGCGGCACAGGCTTCATCATATGCACAGGGTGATACTGTTTGCCAGGGGCATAGTCTGCTCCAATGGATGACATCATGTGTGCAGGTAAGGGCCAGTGATTTGAATGGACATGTCTGTTCCGTATGCATGTGGGTGTTGTGGAGCTCTACAGTTGTGTTTGCTGTGTGCGTGTATGTGTGCACACAGTTCTGTCATTTGTGAGGCCTACACAAGGGTATTATGGACAGCTCCAGATTGTACAGACCAGGTTGTACAGCTCACTGTGACCGGACACGGCCACGTGTCCTGTGCCTGCCAGGGGTTGCACGGGCACTACCAGACAGAGGTGCAGAATGGCTACTGTCCGATAACACATGGCCACTGGAACCGTGTCCCCGCCGGGAACGTCCAGGGCCACGTCCACGTGGCCTGCTGTGACCTAGTGTGGATATCGCAGCACCAGCTGCACTGCTACTGCTACCAGCAGTATGGGAGCAGCCATGTGAGGTGGCACGCTCACGTTGACCTGCACTAGGTGGTGTAGCTGGCCTACGGCCATGTGTCCTACGCCTCACCCCTACCAGATGTTCCAGCACAGACAGCTCACGCTCACGGATTGCCATGCCACGGTCGAGGATTCTGACCATGTCACCCAATCACCTGTCCAGAACATCAGCAAGCTGCTGTTGAGCACCTGCCAATGCCTGGATGTTGTTGTTTAGGGTACTGATAGCAGCCCTCTGCAGCCTCTGCCCTTCTCTATTCTGCCGTTCAGCACGTGCCTGTGCTGCCATTACAGTCTGGAACATGCGTCTGGTGATCCCAGCTGCTGCGCTATGTCCTGCAGGTGCATGTCTGCCAGAGGTCCTCCTACGAGCAGCACCAGCCACATGCCTGTGTGGCACATCTGCAGTCAGTATACTGCCACCATGGTGTGGAGACGCACCTTCTGTAGCCACCACATGTTCCTGTTCAATGCTAACAAACGCTGACTGTCCATCCTCTATGGCCACTGTAGATGCAGTATGTGTTGGCAGCTGAACTGTGTGCAGGGAAGAGGGGGACATAGCTGGGATGGCAACCGTTGGCACAGATTCCGCCCCTGACATCCCTGCCTGTACCTCGTGCATATGTTCATCACTGCTAGCATCTGTGGGGACACTATCAGATGGACCGCAGGAGGGTAACGCACCTACATCACCTGTGAATGCAAAGAAATACTCTACATTACAATAGACACACACACACTGACACACACACACACACACACACACTGACACACCATGCATGTTAAATGACAGATGGCATGCAGCATGCTTGTGATACAGCTGACAGCATGCAGCTCAGGCATCAATAGTGTTTGTAAGCATACCCCCTGGAATGCACACTACAGCAGGCAGGTGTCATATCATTATCCATGCAATTCACACGATCATGGTAGTATGCATGCATCCCCGTGATACACCATGTGGACCAGAACAGGATAACAGTACACATGGCTGACGTGACCTTGACATGTACTCTGCTGACATGTTCATTAACATGCATGCATGCCTGACACAGTGGTGTCGTGACACGTGTACAGCATCGTACTGGGTATCACGTTGCCGTGTTGTCCATATGCCCTACAGATAGAATGCATGTTGAGCAAATGTGCATGGGCATTGTAGGGGACTGGGCCATCTACATTGCTGTACAGTGTGATGTACAGACACTGTGCCATTGCATGGCATCATGAGGCATCTATATTTCTAAACAGTGCATGTTATGTACACATTGCATATCCAGAACTGCATGCATACCCATGACATACCTGTGGATTGTGACCTATAATGCTGAGGTGTATACACACCCAACCATGCTGTGTCATGTGACAGGTCACTGGAGGACATACAGATGACACCCCTGCACGATGACTACAGAGTGTTAGCTGCTTGGCAACCATGTCCACACATAGCGGACCTGTCACGTCACCATTTCACACATGACATTGATGTACCACGCACACATGGTGCACAGCTAACAGTGATGTCCTACGGCGGGGGGGAAGTACAGTTTCTGTGGCCTGGTGTCACTATCACTGGAATCTGTGAAGGTGACTACCGTCATGCTATGACACAGACATCATGTTCAACACATCTTATGAGGTACATGTCACTGACACCTCCACTAGCTGTGCACAGGCATTTATGATGTGCAGCGTACCACATCACCTGTACAATCAGTCTAGTACGGCTGTACTTGGACCATGTGTGGACAAAGTGGGACAGGGTGTATCCACATCCCGTCTTCTGTGTGGCTACGTGTTTCTGGCCATCCCCCATGGCCATGTGTGCACATGTGTTGGTCATGTATGTGATGGCCGTCTATCACACATGTCTGTGTTGTCCCATATGACATACACCCATAGATGTTGGTTATGTCACCATCCACAGGGCTATGCAGACAGGTGTATGTGTGGTATGTGGGGTATGGGTTATGGGAAATTGTGACAATATTGCAACCAAAACGCTACGTGTCTCAGACATGTCGGATGGAACATCACAATGTGTGAAACCATTGCAGGGGCATATAACACAATGGTGTGATGCCTGTGGTCTACCCATATCACTGCTCACTGTGCGGTACTGGTTTGTGTACCACACATGTTGTTCCACTGTATAGTACATATGCCTCCATTGTAGAACACCTCCACCATTGTATGCACAGCTGGACACAAATGTAGCAATGACAACTACTGTAGTTTCATGTCTGTGTATCATTTCAGTTGTATATATTGCACATGAGTGGCTTGTGTGGGTGATGGGTGATGCGACCTGTATATCCATGTATTAACTGGCCACATAGCAAATAGATCTATGCTTTGACATGCCTGATACTGATGATAGACTCACCTGCAACGGACTCTTGTCTGTGCGGCATGCCAGAGGTACCTGTATAGGGTGACACAGAAGTATGAACATTATCCATGACTGTATGACAGCCACAGGGTGCACAGTGCAGGTTAACACATTCGCCTGTACAATAGCATATAGTCAGCACATGTGTGCATACCATACCTCTCAACCTCTTAGAACAGTAAATGTGGACAAAGCCTACTATGATGGGGGACATATAGGGACAACTGTGACATATTGCTCTTACTAACCTGGATATTTGATAGACCTATAGGTTTGCATGCACATGGGTTTGCAACAGAATGTGCAGTCGTAAACACAACTGTATGTCATCATTTAATGACTCCATTCCTCAGCTATTTGCCAGAAAGGGACAGATATTAAGGGGAACACACCGACAATATGAGGCAGACATATGGACATCCTGCAAATACCCGTACAGGTCAGAGGTATGGTGCATACACAGAGTAGCATAAAGCATGTGTGTCCACGTACCTTGCATATGTTGTTACATTACATGATGTACACTGACACATGCACGTACGTGGGATATACTGGCCATATGTTCAGTACTGACTTACCAGGCAACTCCAGGCTCATTGGTTGGGAGACACCCACCTCCACGATGGCAGCTACTGTTTGTGGGGGCTGTTACGAAGGTGTTCCCAGACTGGCCATTTGCTCCTCTGTGTGTGAGTGGAGGCTGGGTTGGTGGCCCACCACCCGTACCACCTTGTTCCCTGGCGATTGCAGTGGCACGCTGTTTTGCATGACGTATGAGGTCCGTGCAGTGTCTGCGCACCTGCTGGTAGGTGCGGTTGTGGCCGCCCACTTCGTTGACCCTCTTGCGAAGATCCTACCACAGGTCATCCCGCTGCTGTGCATGCTGTGGCATGTGGCTAAATAACACCTCGTAGTTCTCATGGAGGTACAGTATTATGACATCATCCTCCTGAAGGCTATATGCTGGCAGGCGTGTACGCGGCATTATCTGTAAGACATGATGAAGGTGACAGGTCACATTTACAGACATGTGCAGTGATACTGCTGCACATACATTCTAGTACATTCGCACAGTTATCTTTGCAAATCAACATGACACTAACACGACTGGCATGTATGTGTCCCACACATGTAACACCCAGTATGCATTGGATATCATCCCCATATGTGTGTGTCACCTCATTAGTGTTCCTACTGCATGTGACGTCAGTCTCCATGTGGACATGTCTGTTTGCATGCACTGGTGTTCTTACCTATCTACCCATGCCTGATGTATCCACGGTAATGCTGTTGACCTAGATGCTGTGGATATATCACATATCAACACAGACACAGCCTTACTGGACTTGGGCAGTGGCAATGCACCAAGTACGCATGGAAACCTGTACATGCATCTGTTTTTCCATAGACATCTACACTGCACATCTGTTCAACATCCTGCCACGGATCACCTGTGTTGCACATGTGATAGGCATGGGACAATGGCTAGTCGGACGTCATTCGCAGGTAAGGTTATCGGCTATGGCATGTATGGGCTGGGTTTCCTAGCTGTATCCGACACCTATTACGCCACCACGATGGGCATCAGTGACACATTACTGATCCAAATAGATGATACTACATCTGTCATACGGCCATCACACCAGGTATGGCAGGGATGATATGTGCAGCTATGTGGACAGGGCTGCATGGTATGGCGCAAGTATGTCACAGGGATCTGTCCAGCATGTGGCCATCATAGTCATAGGACGGTGGTTGTCCATGACGTATGTCTTTTAGATCAGGCTATGGACATGTAGCATGTCTAACAGCATAGTGTGGCATATGTCGGGTATGCAAGGTGGATAGCATGCTGCATACTGGAGGTGAGTATTCTGGAGGCTGGTATCGACCATCCAGGCATGTGCCCTACCCCTGGAGGGTGATGTGTATTCCAATATTGGTCACACGGTTGCTGTGTATGCCTGTCCAATGATCTCCGTGCTCATGGATACCACCCTGTCATGTCATGGGTACCTTGGATGACTACCTAAAGGGCCAGGGAGATGTCTCCAGCTCAGGGAGGTGTACTACACTACACCTTCCCTAACACAGTGTCCATACTGTTGACCACAGCCTAGGTGTTTCTTAATGGGTACGTGGGTATTCCCCTAGTGGTGTCATTGCTGATATCATCCACCAGAATGTGCACGTCACACACATCACACACACAGCACATTCTGTATGTTCACAACACTGTGACAACAATTGCCCATAGGTCATGGCCATTCACATCATCACATACACAGATGGCTGACATTTGTCTGTGTGGTATGGGCTACATTGCGGGTGGAGTACAACACATTAACCCTGGTTTACTGTAGCTGACACCGTGTGATATGCACATGTCACTGTAGCACCTTTGGTAGTTGGGAGTCTGTCAACAGGCCACTAGTAGAACACTCCTGTGACATACACAGGCATCTGTAGCCAAACATCCATACTGTCTTGTACATCTGTACTGCTAACATCTACATTGATAATGGTTCATGGACCTGCAGACCATACCCGGCAGTGTTCTGATGCGGTGCCACCAATCATGACTGTTGTCAACACTTGTGGGTTGATAGTATACAACACCCTATTTGTAATGTTTGGGCATGCTCAGCACTTGTTCAGAGCTTCTTGGCACGTTATGAGCTACTGCTTAGTTTAGCACCCATTTCACACCAGTCCTCACAGGTACACTGTCTGTCCATACATTTCCAGCTTGATAACTGTACAACAGCTGTCGTACACACATCACTCACATACCTTGTGAGACATGGTGGTTTCTATGGCCTGTCCACTTATATACAGGCATGTCCAACTGGCACGTACCAGTACTGTTGCCTGTCACTATGATGACTATGTTGTACATGTGGCAATAGAGCTGTTCTCATGTCCACAGTTAATGCACACCTCCCAACATACAACAGTACAGCCTGTGGGATGCACATATGCAGCCCTGCTGGGGGTTATACTGTCACCAACCCTGACTGCACCTGACAGTCATGTGGGGTTGTGCAACATTGGCAACGCACCCCACACATCACATGGTCCCACATGATCCCCACCACAGGCCACACATGTGGAGACACCCTGTACAGTACCCCTCCATACTCTGTGTGGGCACCGACGACAGCCCACATCGCCAAACACAACCACACCAACCTATAGCCCACAGACACGTGTGCCCATCACATACAGCCAATAGGGTGTCATAACATACAGAACACACCTGTCTTAGGTGACTGACGGCAGTCACACTGCTGTTCCACTCAGCAGGCTACACAAGGCAATAGTCACTTACATCCTGCTGTCCAGTAACTGGTTCTGCAACATAACCTATGCACACATGCCACAAGTCAGCAGGTACGATGTGACTCCCCTTCCATGTTTGTGTGACTGAAGTTGTCACTCAGGGCACAGACTACGTGTGCAGGGACATGCAATAGCCCACCAGTGTTGTCACCCTGATGGTGTGGTCCATGCCCTGGGAAGCATTTTGCGGTCATCCGGACCTGTTACCACTGTACTACGAACGACTGTGTCACTCCCAACAGTTGTCCATGCTTCTGCTGTCATTCCACAGGCATCTAGTATACGTCCACTTTGACAGACCCGGCCAAACAACATGATGCTGTGGCACAGTTGACCTGCACCTGTCAGCCCTGGGAGTACGGATCACATGTTGGACTCTTGCTGCTTTTATACTGCCTGTCTTGCACAGTGCCCACTATCAGTCACCACCAGAACGGGAACTGGCTAGCGAAGCATGTGGTCATGTCACACAATGCTTGACATCATCCTCTGTGACGCACGCAGGCAAGGCACACCTGATACTGCACCACTGCAGTATCTCTGCAGTGACTGGGACCTGCCTCTTGGCTCTGTGGAGCACACCTGCAGTGACTGGGTATAGACAGACAGTACCTCTCAGGCACGTAC
The DNA here is from genome assembly GCF_019279795.1 of Protopterus annectens. Classification (NCBI taxonomy): domain Eukaryota; kingdom Metazoa; phylum Chordata; order Ceratodontiformes; family Protopteridae; genus Protopterus; species Protopterus annectens. The sequence continues at coordinate 375,469,246 of NC_056740.1, forward strand.
CTGGACTGGCACACCCACAGCTGAGGTGTCCCCATATTCCACTATGTTGTACACACATCCCGGCTGGTTACTTCGCACAATGCATCACAGGTGCTCCACGTGCATATAACTGTGTCCGGAACTACTGCTGCTACTAATGTGACACTGGCAATAACCCACACTTAACTGTGATAGCTGCACATGTACTGACACATTAGGTGTACACTGTGCGTGAGTCATAACCTCCGCTCAGCTGGTTCAACCCATACACCACCTCCAAGACCAACAGTATCCTTGACATGGACACTACTAACATGTGACTGCTGTTCCACACCTGCAGTTATCCCCTCATTGGTGGAATCCGAACATCTGCTACCCACCCTTGTTAGCCACATACCGGCACCACACACTTCACAGCATACACAGTAGATGAGTACTACAACACCAACTACAGATGTCGTATGACAGTGGTAGTTGTTGTCGTGACACACGTGCAGGTGGACAATGCACATGCAAACGCTGAGACATACCCCAGTGCACTTCAGTAGCACGTACACGACAATGTGGTTCATGCTATTCCATACTGGTACACACCAGAATACAGACGACACTTTAGGGGTGCAGTCCCACAGACATACTTTACAACAACAGGTGGGGGCTGTTACACAGTGGTGTACATTCCCATGGGTGGGGTGACTCACTGGTCAGCCTCGGTAGGGCCACAGGATCCCACATCACATACACCATAACTAGCTACGTACACATTACTGCGACACATTCCAAGATGTACCACAAGGCATTATGGTGGTATGTCGGTAGTCATATGCAATACCCACATCTGCTCACACATGCAACTGTCACTCTGGATCATGACAGTAACATGTGATGTTGGCAACATGCTGTGTGATGGCTTCATTGCTAACATTACACCCTCTCACTCCCTGCAGGGCCACATTCCTTGCAGGTACATTGCGGTGTACCTGCAGTCACACATACACAGTACTGACCTGCACTCTATATGTCCTAGGACACAGGCCCCTTGTCACCCTGCAATATCCCAGGCTATGATGTCCACAGAACTCTGCACAGCATGTCTCCCCACTGGGACACCATATTCAGTAATAGCCTTGTACCAGACATTGTGGCCCCTGACTGGCACACAGGGGCAGTAACACTCTTCACAGGTGGCACCACACTGCATGGCTGGAACTATTGCCCTACACACCTCACTGGACTGTTATGCACGGCTATAGGGCACATCATCATGGACATCATTCGTCGAGTCTTTGTTGTGCTCCAGTCCTTTGATGCCAGCTGGGTTGGTCTTGTTGGGGCCACAGCATGCCTCCTACACCTGTTGAACACCTTTCCTACAGTCGCCAGAGTAGTTGATGACGGCACGGGTGTCCACACAGCCTGCATTGTCCTCTCGCTGCCATTCAGCACCGTTCTCCATTCTGGTATTGACTACATACACATCCACCTGCACATCACAACATATGTCTCCAGATGTTATGCAATGTGGCTAATGGATGGGACACACACACTGAGGGTGGCATACCATATCACATACTGCAATCCAGTTACACTTGGCTTACCACAGTCCTCAGTCATGGGGCCCTCATGTTCGGTATATGCTTCCCTGAGGTACAGGCTACCACTGAGGGGACTTCCCTGCCTAGCTTTACAGACCACTGCATACCCAGCGCCATTGTTGCTCCACCAGCTGATACAGAACCCCATCCATACAGGTGTCACTGTGACAGATACCGATATGAACATCATGGCCTCTATCTGCATGACACTTGGTGTGAACATCACCTTTGCAGTACACCATCCTCCCACTGGTTATCACATAGGTGTTAGTCCCCTACATACATGCTGCATTGTACATGTTTGTAAAACACATGTATGTCGCACACACTCCTGTGATTACCACATTGCCACTGTGGTGTGGATATCCTTCTACGTGTTCACACATGTCTGTACTGGGTGTGTAGCTGGTACATAGACACCCATTGTACCTCTGAACACCGGACGTATACACACATCCATGGGTACAACACCCCGCGTAGGGTGTACCTTACACAACAGCTTTACATAACCCAACATTAAAACGCCATGATGTTTATTGAGCTACAACTGTTAATGTATGCGGCTTATGTACAGACACCATGTCTGTACACATTTGCAGACTACATACTCAGGGGTGACGTCTGCTGCAAAGACAGGGCCCATGTCTGCAAATATGTTTATGGATATACTCCGCATACATGACTTACACAATAGCCACTATGACCACGATGCTCATGGATATGTGCACACACGTGACTGTGTGTGGCATGTGCTTGGGGGTTGCATTCCCAGACCGGACACTCACCATGCTTTGGGACATGATTCCTATGTACATCACTCATGGACAGTCAGTAGCAGTGTTCATGTGATACCTCGCTTGCTGGATGGTGGACACATGTACGCCAGGGATCACTGCAGTGGCTGTACTGTGCAGTGATGCAGGTTACACATGGCTCTTCTGTTCACAGGACACTACCCTGGAGAGGTACCACTGGTGTGCACACTGTAGTTGTTGTTACACATTGACTTGCCAGACTGCATGGTACCCCACTATGAACCTGTGCAGCTATTACATGTCCTTTGTGCATGGTTACTGGTATAGCCCTTCCAGTTAGATTGGCTGTCATGCTATTACAATGTCCCGTGACTACGGGCCATATGTATACTGTTATTGTACACGCCAATCATGTTCATGTTTGTCTGTCACATCTCTTCTGCTATTCTAGTATGGGAGTAATGTTTGCGTCCTTTGCAAATGCACAGAGTGGAGTACATAGTTATTTCATCAAAACTGTTTATACATATCTTAATTACATACTACTCACATCACTATATGATACCTTTGTTATGCATCATATGCCTGTTCTGCTGTGTAACATATCTGACGTATCAATCTACTGTACTATACATTACACATGTTTTACATGGTATCCCATAATTCAACCATTACTTGCACAGAGGGTCCACCTTAGACATGTCATTGACATTATATGCCCATACACATGCGTACTGTTGCAGTATATCTACATATACTATCCCCTGCTATGGCACGTACTTATTGGACATACCCTGCCACTGACGGCGGGTCGTATGACATTGTTCTGTTTAACGCCGTCATGTTGCATCCCTTGTGGTGTCTGTGCTGTTTACCATGTGGCCCACTGCTGGACGCACATCTTCTACAAGCATTAGTACGATCAGCGAGACATCACTACATAAATACCATTCCCCACTTTATGCATGGCGGACACTGTTAATTACTGCAAACCAGGCTATGCATACACTGACATTACATAATACAGAACATACTATACATACAGTTAGTGTTTATACATACCTTGATATCGTTCTGGCGTTTCGTCTCTATCTCGCTCTTCTGTATCACTCTTTCAACTGTTATACGGTATGAGCATACAGTTTGCATATCTGGCAAGTCATCCTTATATACGTCTATACCTGCAACATGTGGTTTACTGCCGCCAATTGGTGGTCCGGTGTGACTAATTACGTGCACTTCAGCTGTGCAGCTACTCCATTCACCAATTACGCGGCAGCAGTGTGGTATAATTGAATTCTCCACCTGGGCGTTGGCCATTTGCCCTGCCTTCGGGGAGACGGCCTGTATTGTGTTTTGTTGTGTGTAATTGCAACTGCTTTGTGTAGAGCCAAGTATATTTTGGGGTCATGTCCCCCGTGGATTGTGTGTGATGGCTTGAGTATGTGGTTCTACCTGTGACTGTACCTGTCGTCCCACCCGTCTGATAAAGGACTATTGCAAACACCTGTAACATCGCCGTTTGTTCCGTTATACGACAGATACAATTTTGCATGGCGCCTTTAAATGTCTCTCACAAGGTATGTCAACAGTTCAGCGGATGTAATTGACTAACTAGATGTTTGGGCTGTGGTTATGGTCTGTATTGCTATTGTTTACAGTGTGGGGGATGTAGGCGGGTGTATGTAGCATATACGGTTTTGTGGGGCTTGCATTTCGACGTAGTCCATATATATGTGTGTGGGCCCCTTCCCTAATTACAGTGCTATCACTTAATAGACTTCTATTATGGGAATTTACTTTGGGCCATTGTTAATTGGTTTCTATATGGTATGCAGGTGCGGTTGATACTTCCATACCTCCTGATGTACGGCGATATGTGCAGGGATATTTGTAAATGAACGCTATCTCGTGTATGTCTGTTCCAGATATTTTCAGTCAATGCAGTGGTGTTGGTGTCAGACTGTCTGTCACATGGCTTGCCACCTTTTCATATGGCCATAGTTGGACACTTGCGGGTCACACAGTGGTGTTTACAGGCTGACATATGGCCACGGTCAGTACACAGGATAGCAGATACTTTTATCCTCATTACATACCTATTGTTCTTGGTCCTTCACTACTTATCGGTGTGCATGTAACATTTCCGTTTCTTACATTCAGGCATGAGTATTTCCTGCAACTATTCCATATTATGTGGGACATACTAATGTCCTACACTCACGGACAGTTGCCCTTTCTAATGTTTCATGTCAGGACACAGGGGGGGCTGTCCCTCCCAATGTGGGACAGGTGTTTACCGCAAGCCTACAGATAGCTATACCCGCACCTACCGTAATCATCTACCTCTGAGTTGCCACCTACAGACACACTATGCGGACACACACACACTTTAGTCACACGGGAACACACATGGCACCCTCAACGCACACATACACAGGCTACATCACTCACAACCACAGTTGTACACGGTACCTACGTGGACCGCACCGCCGACAGCGGTGACAACATGTCCTTACTATCGTCCTATTGCTCGTGGGTCTCCTGTTCCAGTACTGTGTTCTTTCTGTCTTTCATCCTCCTGGTTACGCGTGTCGGTGTGTGACACGTTCCATAGTTGGCGGTATCCTGTTTATTTGTACCTCAAAGGTGTTTAGAATGTCGTCGACCTATCTATATATTTGCAGATGCCAGTGACCCCTTGTATATTGACATATATCACACTATCGCCCTTTCTATCTGTATTATATATGTGTAGATATATATATATATATATATATATATATATATATATATATATATATATATATATATATACATACATACATACATACATACATACATACATATCTCGGACAGGGGTGGTGACAGGCACGCTACGCCTTTCATTGTGTGTTTATCAGTGTATACTGTGTTTCCTGGACTCCGCACGTTGGTGTCTGTACCTGTCACATTACACACCTGCCATAGGTTAAGATTACCTCCCATCCCACTTTGCGAGGGACAATCCCTCTTTGTGCAGTTGTGTCCTGCGAAATATTTGTGAACATAGCAAATGTCCTGCGACTTTGGGACAAACATATTCCCTATAGTTTATGTCATAGTTGCATGACACACTTATTCTGTATCTGACCCACCTACATGTTACAGGACACGGAACACGTACCTGCGACCATTACTAGACTACAAGCTTTTTATCTATGCAAAACACTGTCATTCTGGTTTTCGTCCTGGCCGGGTGTGTGTCATCCTGCTGACATCTGGCGTATGTCCCACATTGGTCATTTGAACTGTGGCAACCCTACTGTATGTACATCTTGCCTAGCAATAGTGTTGGATGATTGTGTACATGACTGCCTGTTCCACTCCTGGCAGTGGTCATTTTACCCTTCAGAGCAGGCGCTATTTGTTCAGGGGTGACTAATGCTGGTGTCATCTGTTCTGTACATCATTGACCGTGATCTGCGCAGTGGTCGGTGACACTTATCCCTGTTTCGCGCATATCCGTATAGTTGTATTAAAACATCGCTTACCAGCTGTGGGAAATGCTTATTCCCGCTAACGTGTGCTACACATATTCTGATGACCTGCATCCGGAATGCATTACCCGTGCCATCGGGATTATGTGACATCCCTTGCGGGACGTGGGACCGGGAACATGCACGACAGTCACTGCATGTACCACTTGGACATCTGGGGGTTGTACACGAATTATGTCAATTTGTATGTGCAGTACACTACAGCAGTTACTCCACACTACACTCACATGGAAGACTCCATTAGTTTACAACTTGATGAGTCCAGTTAATGGTATGTCCATGTGATGTTTACTGGCTGTACTCCAGCACTGGGTATGTATATCACAATTAGGTACACCCGATAATTTGCTACACCTTCATACGACCGTGGATGCAGCATGCCGGGGTGACTAATGCCTGTCATGGGTACATCCCCTGCCTTGACACTACATCCATGATTACATTTTGTGGAGCCCCTCAGTAACGCGGCGGGTAATCCGTGATGACTGTGTGTAGAACAGTGCTTACACACATGTGCTCCCGCGATTGCCTCTGCTCCAGTACGCGACAGTTGCTTATTCGATGTTGTGGTGACGGGTGTCACTGTTTGCCCCGTTTGGTGTTTTGCCTCTGACAATCGGGCATGTACCTACCGATGTACCTGGGAACCTATACACACAGCACCGACAGATGCTGATGGGCGCATCTACTGTTCAGGTGTTGACAGTTCCATGTTCCCATGGCTGTTGCGTGTACAATGTTTGAGGGCTGCCTATGTAGGATTCCACAGTGGGCCACCTATACATCACAATTTACAGGTAGTCATGTTTGTGCGCCATCCATGTTGCTGTGTGCAGGTGGGGAGGGGTGCCAGTCTGTGGGAGCCTACACTGTCAAGGTGTGTGCTATACGTTCCCTCTTTGCCAAGGCTTAGGCATATTGGGCACGCCTCCATCTGCCTACTGGGGCTGACACAGTGTGTCCGTGGTCTGGATCCCTCTGTGCCTGTGTTGGCCTTGGCACTTGCGGTGGGCTGTGAGGCCCTCCCCCATTATGACCCTGCTGCAGCTGTTTCCGCAGGATCATATTATGTAGCATGGCACATACCATGAAGATGTGGGCACACGTGCCTGGAGAGTACTGCAAGGGTCCACCAGATGTGTCCAAGCACCGGAACCGTGATTTCAGCATCCCGAACACACGCTCTATGATGATTCTGGTTTGTGCGTGTGTCTCATTATGGCGTTCTTGCATTGGTGTGTGTGCATTTCTGATGGGGGTCATCATCCACGGCTCCAGTGCATAGCCAGCATCCCCCACAAGGTGACCTTGTGGGATTTCCCCCCTGACAAATACCTGATACAGCTGTGAGGCATGCCAGATATGGTAGTCATGGTAGCTTCCAGGGCTGCCAGCACACACATCCATGATAATGCCCTGGGCATTGCACACGACCTGGCAGTTGATGGAGTGGAATCCCTTGCGATTTATGTAGCGCCTACTATACTCACCGGGTGGTGACTTAATTTGTATGTGCGTGCAGTCTATCGCACCCAGTACCTCCGGGTAGTTTGCCACATGGTGGAAGTGACGCATATTGCTGGCCAACTCCTCCTGAGTTCGGGGGAAGTGTATATGCTCATTGGCATGTGGTAACATGGTATCCAGGAACTGGTGTAGTACCCTGGATGCCGATGCCTGTGAGATCCCCATTATATCTCCAGTTGGCCTTTGAAAGGTACCTGTGGCTAGTATTTGCAAGCTTACACATACCTTCGTGTCCACTGGGATGGGTTCCCCTCTGTTGTTTCAGGTTCTCAGGAGTGGCCGGCACAGCTCTACTATTTGCTGTAAGATGTCCCTGTCCACCCTGTAACGCTCTACTATCTCCAGATCATGTAGCCCCTGGTAGGTTACCCTTGGTCTGAACACTCTTCTCCTCCTCCGAGGCCTATGGTGGTTGTCGGCATCATCCTCCACAACACCGTCGGTCTATAACACATGCTGATGAATCACAGCTATGGCAGCTCCCAGCATGTACATTTTAAAAGTTCCCCGTCTGTTTACACCTACGGTGCGGTGTTTGGGAATACACAGGTGTGTGTTGGGTGCTTTCACACTTTATACTGTTTTGCTGTGAACACTGATGATGTCATAGGGTGTGTATGTACGATCGTGGCTACAGGGTATCTTCTGTGTTTTATTTACGAAACCGCTATTGTGCTGCCTTTGGTGTTGCATTACATTTGGATGCTGTGAATTACCTCATGCCCTTCCGTTTACATTTGTGCACGTTACACCTACCATTTGCTGGCATGCATCCATCTGCCTGCTTTCATTTGTACTTTCCTAGACCTGGCTTATCTTGCGTAATTTGTGCTATTGCCGATCTACTGTGGGTTTGTTTTGCTCTGCTATGACAGTTCTCCTATCTTTGCATTCCAGGTCCTCCACACCTTTCTTTGCAATCCTATGCCTCCCGTATCCTGTTTTGCAGGTTTCTGCATGCAGGCTTGTCTACTGCCGTCGATTGGCCGCCGTGTGTTGATTGGTGTTAATTGCTCATTAGTACGCCAATTACCCTGCTTCGGCATTTCCTTCTTTTCTTCCCCTGACCTTCCTGTTTGTGCTATTGTTCGCGGCGCGTGCATCCGCTTACCGGGTTTCGGGCACGAGTTCATCCTCGTACACATGCACTTTTGGGCACCATGTGTGCTCTCAGCTGAACGGTTCTATACCCTCCTCCCCACCCCTGTCCTTCAGCTTTGCATAGCAACGGCCAGGCCAGATTTGCATTGCTCCAATGTGCTTACTGATACGGTGGCACACCCCTCTGCTGATGTCATGTATCATCTTTGATGCACTCCTCGGTGTTATAGCGCTGCGCCGTCAGGTACATCCTTAATCCGGTGGGACGTTTGCGATTCAGTATTACCTGCCTCATTTGCATGGCATTGACTACTACTTCATAGTTACAGCACCGAACACTGTCGCAGGCCCCTGGCAACCCTTGCGCCTTGCTTGTGGTGTGCCATGCCTACCATTGCATATTATGGTGCAATCCTAATTTGTCTTTCATTGCGATTTTCTGCCATTTTTATATATTTCCTTTGTATTCCTGTTTGCACACGCATGCCCTGTGGTTGTATTGTGCGTTACTGTGGACATGACATTAAATGTTGTTTTTTAGGTGTTGTGCATCTTTTCTTGTGCCATTGGCTGTGTATTTGTCCATTGGCATATGTTAACTTTGTAATACATGCGTGTGGTCCGCTTCCATAACTCCGATGTTCTGTTTGGGAAAATGTAACCCGTGTTTTTTGGTTTACATTTCCATGGGCTTGTGCTACACCTGCACCACTTCGTGAATTGCTGTATGCTTTCATTAGCATGGTGCGACACTGAGCATGGGGTGATTTGCATACCTATGCCGAGGGCTGCATATCTTTGGCATACGCCAGTAGTGCACTGGGATTGGTTCGTACCTGAATCGCTCGGCGGACATATTTGGCGTTATGCCGCCTATGCTACGCCTGCGTCTGGCGCAAGCTTCATGAATCCGGGGGTGAGTGTGTGTTGGGTACAAGAGCTAATCAGGTTCTTAAACACTGGGATGATTGAGGTAAATTCAAAGACTGTCTAAAATGTTTTGTTTTCACAAGTTCTCCTTCTTGAAGCAATATAACTTTCGGCAGCCTAACAAATAGAAGTGTATAAAAAAAGCCGAACTACCACAGTAAAAGGAAAAACTTTTTAATGATATAACCAAATAAAATAAAAGTGAGCGCTTTCGCGACAAAACCAGATCGCTTCATCAGACTTAATTAACATCCCACACTCCACTGATACATATGCATTTCAGGTAGCCAATCAATTAAATGCTCATATAAATTCACTTAGTAAAAAATCAATAAAAAATTCATAAATACTCATGGGAAGTTATTAAAAACATAAATATGGGGTTACAGACTGATAACATGGATGGATATAAAAAACATATAGAGAAAGTCAATGTTTAAGTGCTCTTGCCTTTAAAAATGGTTTCAGAGAAACAGTTTCATTGATGCCTGGGTTGTTTATCTGCATTAAGCTGTAAAATCCATTTTTGTTCAGCTTCTTCTGTTTGATTTTTAATATCACCCCCTAATACTTTCCTCTAACACCTCTAAAATTAGAAATTTAAAAACATGATGCATCCCTTCTGCTTCTACGTGTTTAGCTAAAGCACTACTCTCTTTCTTATTAACTATGTCTCTCATGTGTTCTAAAATACGTTCTTTCAACATTCTATTAGTTTTGCCTACATAAAAAAATTTACAATACTGGCAAAAACTAAAATAAAGCACATTTTTTGTCGTGCAGTCAGCATAAAAATCAAATTCGATTTTAAAATTCTGTTGAGGATGTACAAAAGTGCTACATGAGAAAATGTATTTGCAGGCTGTACAGTTTCTACACATATAGGTCCCTGTCCTATCTGATAGGTCAAGGATTTAGGCACTTGTGTTTTATAACATAACTGCTTGCCTTTTTAGTGATTTTTTAACCAATTGGCTGCCTGAAATGCATATATATATATATCAGTGGAGTGTGGGATGTTAATTAAGTCTGATGAAGCGATCTCGCTGATCACGAAAACGCTCACTTTTGTTTTATTTGGCTCTATCATTAAAGAGTTTTTCCTTTTACTGTGGTAGTTCGGCTTTTTTTATACATTTGTGGCTTTGAGGTGAAGTCCGAGCTGTTTATCCGGTACCTGAGTTTTTTCTTTTCTAACAAACAGAAGTCCTGCTGAACAAGAAACAAAGCAATAAAAGAAAATGGCAGGATGACACCTCCACCAAGCCGAACTAGGTTCTTTTCCTAAAAAGCATGCCCCTCATTCCAACTTATGACTATGCTGAAGCACAGCACCCATCTTTCTCACGTCCACCTTCAGGTGCCTCGTCTTTCAAGTTAGTCCCTAACAAGACAGCATGGCCATCAGTGGTCTCTGAAAAAATGTAGCTAAATGTTGTTGGCAGGGGTTACAGATGACAGTGGCTAGACCACCCACTTCCATTCAGGGGTTCCCTATCATCCATTAGACCAGACTTTGTTATTCCGTCCTATTCTCTAGCAAGTGGTGCACTCTGGCATCATAGAACCAGTCCCTCCTTTGGAAAGGAGGAGAGGTTTCTACTCCAGAATTTTCTTGGCTCTGAAAAATGAACAGTCGTAGAGGCCGGTGTTGGCCCTTTCTTTTCTGAATACATTTAAGGTCCCGTGCAGATAGTGCTTCCTCTGTTGCTGGACAACTGCTTCATGGTGACCCTCCACTTGAAGGATGCTTATCATCATATCCCCCATTGCTCATCGCTTCAGGAGATAGCGAAGAAGTATTGTGTCTGGTTCACCCTGAAAGTTTTCTGCATTCACCAAATGCCTTGCTCCAGTAGTGTCCCACTTCCAGACTCTGGGTATTCACATCTTTCCATAATTAGGTGACTTGATGATCTGTGCAGAATCTACATCTAGGTGTTTGGAATCCCTAGAGAAGGTCTTGACTTTATTCTCCAATCTAGGATTCAAGTTGAACCTCATAATGTCGTGTTTGACACCCTTGCAAAGAATTTTCTTTCTGGGGTACTCCAACAAGAGAATGGCCTTTCTGCCTGAAGACAAGGTCCTGTCGTACCAGACAGTACTTCTGGAATCCTCCAAGAGGATGTCGTCTCAGCTAGAGAATTCCAAAAATTCTTGGACGGCAGCCATGATTCTCATGATACCACTAGACCATCTTCACATGAGAAGAATTCAGTGGTATGTCTGAAATTGTTGGACACAACAATTAATTCCCTGGAATCCCTGTTGCAGGTGCTGTCCTTCATTATCACAAGTTACAGTGGTGGAGAGAACAGTTGCATGTCAGTCCAGGACTCCCTTTCCCCCCTTTGGTGCCAGTACAGGTATTTGTCTGACTTTGCCTGGGGAGCTGTGTCAGCAGGGATGCAAGTTGAAGCCGCTTGGTGGCCCGAGGATGCATGGAAGCATATCAGTATCAAGGGGATGTTGGCAGTGATTCACACCTTGAAAGACCTTCACCACCTTTGGACTCTTGGTCCTCTTCTAGTACTTATGAACAATGCCACAGTGATGTGGTATCTCAACAGATAAGGTGGTACAAGGCCTTACTATCTGTGCTGGTTGGCAATGATAGTCTGCGAGCAGGCTTCTCAGTATTTTCTGACTCTTCAGGCATCATATGCATAGTCAAAGTAGAACATTGTGGCAGATAGATTAAGCAGGTCCTAGTCAGACATGCATATATGGAAACTCAAGGCAACAGTGTTCTAGGATCTAGGCCAGATGTGGGGAATGCCTCAACTAGCTCTGTTTACCAACTTTCAAAACAGACTGCGGGAGATATTCTGTTCCAGACATACTTGCAGCCATGCTTGGAAATAGAAGCATTCTTGTTCCTTTGCATGGGAATGTTCCTGTAGGCATTTCCATCCTTTCCACTGACTCACAAGGTACTTGAGAGAAATGCCAAAGATCATTTTGGCGACCCTCTATTGGCCCAGGCAATTTTTTTCTCCCTAATAATGTATTACCACAGTCGTCTTCACATACTGAAACTGCTCCCACAGTCTTGGGGGTAATTGGTACAGCCCTATTTGGAGAAACTTTATTTGACAGCCTGGATCATTCAGTCTTGACACCATTTAGGCACTCGTTTCATAAGGATGTGCAGTAGGTGTTAAATGAATCCAGAAATCCTGCTAATAGAAAATCTTATGTGTACAAGTGAATGAGGTTTTCTAAGTAGTACCTAAATGAGAATAGAGGGTCCATTGAAGTTAATATCCATCTGGTCTTGAAATATTTGCATGAGCTACTTCAGGATGGCTTATCATATGCATCCATTAACACGTGTTTAGGGCCACCTCTGCTTGTCTGCCAGTGGATCCTCCTCATTCTTCTCTTTTGGTAAAGGAGTTTGCATTTAAGCACACTTCACAAGCAAATTCCTCCTTCATGGGACCTAAATTATGTTCTTGAAAAACTGATCTCACCACCTTTTGAAACAGCAGCTCACACTGATCTCAAGTTCTTAATGTAAAAAAAAAAAATTTTTTGCTTTTTGCTCTAACATTTGCAAGGTGAGTTTCTGAGCTGCAAACTCTCATGGTAGGACAAGTTACCTGAGTTTCTACAGAGACAGAGTTACGTTATGCACTAATCCTTCTTTTTTGCAGAAAATGGTGTCAGATTTTCACTCAATCAGTATATTAATCTCCCTGTGTTCTTTCCAGAACCTAAGAATAAGGGAGAGAGGATACTTCATAACTTGGATGCAGATAGGCGGCTCAACTACTAACTTGACAGAACCAAACCCTTTAGGAAGGCCGAAAGGCTTTTTATTTACTTTTCTGGGGCAAAGAAAGGTCAGCCTGTCTCTAAGTAATCCTCTACATGTTGTCCTCTGGTATTGTTTTTTGTTGCACCCACCATGGCAAGGTGAATCCAGTCAGGGTAAAGGCACACTACACCAGGGCCTTTTCCTCTTCAGTGGCATATAGAAAAGGAGAGAACTCGAAGTATTCTAGAGGCAGCAACTTGGTCCTCCATCCATACCTTCATGTATCACTACAAACTGGATGCTTTTTGTAGATCCAGAGCAGGCTTTGTGAGGACCTTTCTTCAGGGGATCATGGACCCTTATCCTTCCTCCTTCCAGGCTGGGTAAGCTTTGGGAATCTACCCATATGTCAGTACGGCAGAGTGTTTGTTAAACATAGTACAGTTGTACATGTTCCACTTAACCTGTAACAGTAGATGTTCGTAGAACACACGGCCTTACTGGCAGTACCCTCACACCATCCCCGTTTTGTTGGGTGTATATAGTTGATTGTTGGAGTTGCTGCTGTGTTGTGATGTATCAACCTTTTTGGTGTGTGTGTGTGTGTGTGTGTGTGTTTATGTGTGTGTGTGTGTCATTTGTTTTGGAACAGTAGGTGTTTGCAAAGCTTGTCTTTCTATCTGCTCTTCCCATTGGACCCTAGAAAACTGAAAGGGTCCTGTCTGTGAGTGTGAAGAGATGTTGTGTTCCTTCAGCTGAATGGTCCTTCTGGAGTTCTGAGCTTTCACAGCCGGCCATAGGGAGGGTAGTAGGGCACTACCACCTGTATCCCAGTAAGGTAGTGTGTTCTGCGAACATCTACTGTTACAAGTAATGAAACTTGCACAACTGTACTTTAGTATGATTACCACCTCGGGTATCCTCTGAAAAGAGGCCATTGGCATAGTGGGACTAACCCCAATCATAAAGTGTAAATAAATAAAAATAAATAAAGTTCCCCTTCGGGCTTGTGTCTCAAAACACCCATGGGCATGCGGCAATATCTGTACCATTCACAATGTCTCTTGTCTTACTGCATATATCTACTTCCAAATTAATGTTGTTTACTACCCACCTTTTTTTTTTTTCTTATAAACTCACTTATATGAGTGTTGCTGGGTAAGCATAATAGCAGCCTATCATTGACCCTCTTTTATTACAGATTTTCGTTAATTGGATCTGATGTTTGCAGTGAGACATTTAGTTGAGACGAAACTAGTGATGAGGAAAGAGTTAACTGGAAATTCCTAGAGTTGAAGAAAGCATATGACAAGGTCCCAAGAAAGCTAATTTAGGAAGTCCCAGAAACATTAGTAGAATTAGTGCAGGCTGTGTTCAGGGACACAGTGACACGTATGTATAGTGTTCGGACTCACAGAGGGGTTCCCAGTGGAAGTGGGTGCACATCCGGATTCAGCTGTGAGTCCATTCCTGTTCATACTGGTGATAGACTACATTAGCAAACAGGTCATAGGGGACAAATCAACAAAGTTGCTTTATGCAGAAGATATGGCATTACAAGCCAGTTGTGAACAGAAATTTAAGCAAATGATAGGGGAATGCAGTGTAAACTTAAAGGCAAATGGGATAATGGGATGAAATGGGATAAAAAAGACAGGTTGTCAGTAAATTGGAGAACTCAGAAGTTGTTGAAAATTGTGGTACAAAGAAAAATAGTGGAACAGATTAACAAGTTCATGTATTTGGGATGGATTGTTGAGAGGAAGGGAAGTCTGAATGAGGAGGTTAAAGCTAGAATCAGGGGGGCTGCAGCCAACTGACACAGTGTGTCGGGGTAGTGTGGAATAGTAGAATGCCAAAAAAGCTGAAATGTAAGGTGTACTAAACAGTGGTATGACCAGTACTACTGTATCGTACTTGAAACCTGAGCACTGAAAGCAGAGCAACTGAGGAAGCTGGAAGTAATGGAGATAAAGAGCTAGAGGCAGATGGTAAGATGCATACCATGGGGCAACAAAGAAATAAGGGCAGCAGAGCAGAAGCCAAAGTAGCCCCAGATGCAGAGAAGGTAACAGAGAACAGATTATGGTGGTTCAGGTACACATGCAGGAAAGCAGAAGACAATCTAGTGAAGAAGATTTGGAACGGAGAGGAAGAAGGCAAGAAGAAACGAGGATATCTGTCAAAGAAATGGACAGACTGAGGGAGAGAGCACCTGTGACAGTCATTCATAACCATCAAAGGAGGTAGAAGAGTGCCACTGAATCGAAAAAAGTGGTGACCACTGACCCGATACCCCAACCCCATGTAGAAAATGGGGAAAAGGGAATTGATGATGATGATTATGATATTCCAGATATTCCAGCTAGTAGAAAACCTTTTTATACAGGGTAGCAGCCTGTAATACTAAAATGTTATAAACAAATTAGACTTTGTTTTCTTCATTTGTCTCATTTCAAAGGAAGTCACAATGTCAGCATTAAAAACATATCTTGGATCTGGTTACCCTTCCCCAACCATTCTCTGAAGAAACAGGGTTCTACAGTTTGCCAAAACTAAGTAGAGTATTACATCAGACAAATCTGATAGGTATCATATTCAGACACTTTCAAAAGGTTATGCTGTATACTTTACAAACCTTTTTGTGTTTGCTCACCTTATTTTAGTAGGAATTTCTTTGTGGTTAATCAGAGAGTTCCTATTAAAAAGGGTAATGCATTGGGCCTCACAACCAGAAATAAAAAATGCTTTTGCTCCAGGCTGTGACTGGTTCCCCAAAAACACAAAACCTGGAAACCAGTCGCACCTTTGTTTTGATATACAGAGAGTACTTATGTGGTAAGCATCATGTCCATTATGCATTGTATGGCACTGTAAATTAACCATAACTGATGGACTAGGATTGTGGTAATTCATGACAGTGTACATCACCACACAGAAACATATATTACACCACTGCATTCCGTGTAATCCTATGGTCATGAAGTATGGGAGAGACCACTGTTTAATATGAGACTGAAGCAGAGAAAGGCAGCGTAGTAAGGTATACTGTACCTCGCTAAGTAGTTATAAGTAGCTACTTAGTAGGGTACATTTCCCTGTTATGCTTTATCAGCCGTCGTGCCTAGCAGTGATTCATAAAGATTTTATATTCCTTAGACAAAGAAGTGGAGCTAGGGTCATTACCATAGTATGGTAATGAAGAGATCTGGGTTGTGTGGTTGTGATAGCAAGCTTGCTTGCAATACAGAGAACTCCCTTGCCAGTAAGGATTTCCCACCTTGCAAAACAGGTGTCATGTTTCTTTTGTTTTGTTTTTTGACAGCTGATTTCTTGTCGAGCTCAGCATTTCAGCAGGATTACTTCACTGACAAGCTAAACACCGTCAGGCTGTTCACAGTTGGACTTCTGTAGATTACCCCATTGGGATCAGCTGATATTCTAACAGTGCTGTGGTTGTGTACCTCATGTGATTGGGGAAGGGACATTTGCATAGGTATGCTGTCCTTGAAGTGCTATTTCTACATAATGAGAAAGACTGTGTACAGTGTCTTACTCCACTGTGTGACATGTATGAAATGCATAAGACTGTAATATGCCATTCTGTGGCATTCCAGCAGTGTTTCATGTCATACAGTTTTTGTGGACAGCAGCCTGAATTTGCTCATAATAAAAATAATTTGCAATACAATAACTTTGAAGACTGCTGTACCCTTTATAAAACTGAATTATTTTATGAAAGTGTTAGATACAGAAAACACCTGACTTCATATTCCAGTCAGACTTTTACATTCAGAATATATGAACTTACAAGCAGGTTTTTGCTCCCATTTTGCAGCTCTGCCATTTGACCTATCCGAGGCCTCAAAAGTTTTTTATAAAACATTTACCTTCAAATTTTCACCTTTGAAAGAAATTTCTTCAGAAATTTGTTTTGTTGTAGCCCAAAATCTGGAACCGTGTCAGCAATAAATCCTAGTGATTGTAAACTTCCACATTGTGGGCATAATCACAAGCTATACAAAATCTGAGATTTTCTACATTAAACAGGAACATTCCTAGGTGCAGTACTGGATTCAGCAACCGTGAGTTTTCTTTCTTCAGGCAGAGATACGCAGGAGCACTTAATTTCTGAAAAAAGTCTTGGTTGGACAGAACAGCAAGGCAGTACACTGGGATATTTACCCTTCTGATACTTATGGTACCTCATGAGAAGACTTGTAGACATTGAAGAATGCATGCAATCGGGAAATGGATGTAGTAAAGTAATATCAGTATTACATTCACTAAAGAAATCATTTCTTTAGTATGAATATCAATTCTTAAACATCTCATCTTTATGTGACAAATGATTCATCAGATTGTGTGGGAACCCATTTTAAACATCTTTCAGTGCAGTTACTTTTCTCCACAGGAAGGAAATCTTCTACCAGTGTAAAAGCTGTAAAAGGGGCAATTACAAGTGAATTTAAATCTTTTTTTCTGGAATATTTTATGGTCAGGCTATCTGCATATTAGAACAGAATATTGCAGTAAAACAGTATATTTAGAAACACAGGAAACCGAGTCTTACTAAGTTTACAGGAAAGTGTTTTTGATATGTCTGTGGGAGTTCAGCACAACTTTTTTGTTGTCAGATTGCATCTTCTAGGAGAGCACAAAGCATAGGCATATTAACTCAGTAAAAAGCCATTTCTGGTGTACAGATAGCAACTGAACAGCATAGCATCTGATGTTGTCAATCTTCACATAATCCTTGACTGTGGGCTCGGCAATTATTCCAGCCTGCGCATTTCAAAAACTCTCAAGCTAAGCTCTACCCATAATGATCCTCACAAGATTACCTCAGAGCTCGTTTGCCGCTTCCTAGTGCCAGACGTGTTCTCTCCTTTGAGCTCTCGACTGACAGCAGAAACTTTCTAAAACTGTAAGTTTGACAATTTTCTTCTTAAATCTACATTTCCTTTCCACTTCCACTACCCACTCCTTAGTTTTTTCTTGTGTGTGTGACCTGTTTCTTTAATCTGCTGTTTCAGTAATCTCTTATGTACCATCGTTGGTACCTTTCCCCTTCACCATATTGGTATTTTTAAGTACCATTGTTGATACTTCTTCCCTACCTTTAGTTAGTTCAGTTTAAAAAAAAAAAAAAAAAACTTTCTTTAATTTTTCTTTCTTCTCGGGGGGGGGTGTGTGCTTTTTGTCCTGGCAGACAAGCCTATTAAAGGAATTTCTGGCTTCAAAAGGTGCCAGAAATGTAGTAGGAAGCTTCCTAATTCAGACATACGCACACACTGTTTGTGACTATTGTTTAGGAGTAGTACATTTCACACAGAGCTATCTGAGGAGAAGCAGCTGATCTGTGATATATAGCAATAAGTAGCCTGTTTTTTTGCTTATTTGTAGTAGTTATTGCTTATTTTAGATATTTATAGCAATTTTATTGTATACGCATTCTTGTACTGTATTTCATAGCCGTTGGCTCACTTGTGATAAACATTTCTGTAGTGTTTTCTGCCTAAAATAGTTTAGGTGATAGCTGTAATATTGTCCATATTCCTGATTGTGGTTGTGATAAACATTTCTGCAGTGTGTTCTGCCTAAAATAGTTTAGGTAGTAGCTGTAATATTCTCCATATTCCTGATTGTGTTGTGGGCCAAGTTGTTTGTTAGAGGCTGTTTTCTGAGCTCATTGCCCAGGCCATCATAGCAAAGACCATCCCCCACTATAGTGAGAGTTTAGTGTTTATGGTCATTGTCTAGTTGGGTTGCCAGGGCTACAGCTTGGAGAAAGCACCTCATTAGTCTTTTGAACATTTTTTAAAGTGTTTCAGGTTTCACCTTTCTGCTAAGAAGTTAACTTGAGTGTTTCAGCCATTGCACACAGCTATCTGAGGAGGAGCAGCTGATCTGTAATATATAGCAATAAGTAGCCTGTTTTTTTTTTTTGCTTATTTGTAGTAGTTATTGCTTATTTTAGATATTTGTAGCAATTTTATTGTATACTGCATACTTGTACTGTATTTCATAGCTATTGGCCCACTTGTGATAAACATTTCTGTAGTGTTTTCTCCCACCCACCCTCTCTATTGACATCTTGTCTTTATACCTGATGGCCTTGCAGTTATTATGTATGCAGTTACAGCCCCTACTGTAAATTTGATCTTGGACACTCTTTCCAGTCTAGTGTCATTAGCTCATTCTGCCTAATACAGAGAGAGTTTCCTTCTGTTCCTCCTTTCTAGCGTTCTTAAAAAAAAAAAATTGTCTGAATATCCTTGTGTTCTGACTGTGCTTCTCAAACATTTTGGAAATATAGAGTATGTTTTAGTGCATTTATTAAAACTGTATTTGCCTTACTATACTATTGCTACAACTCAAGTTCTCTAGGTTGCACTGCATCTGAATTGTTTGTGTGTTTTAGCTGCTTTTCTGTATATGTAGACTAGCTACTTATTCTACTGTATTACTGCCTCTTAAATCGTTTTTCAGTTGTGCACTTGCTTTGCTTCATTTAAAAAGTTTTAAATTGTTACTTTTGTAGAGTTTTAATTGTATTTACTGTTTAGGGCTACACACTCAGGTGCGTTAGCCTTTTCTGTGTTTATTTAGTGTATTATTGCTTTGTTTAGCCTGTTTTAACAAAAAACTATCTTGTTTGCTCGTTTCCCGCCTTTCCTAGCTAGTATAGTCCAGATCCCAGGCTTTGCTGGTTTCAGGACTTTTTTTTCTGTGTTCAGAGCTATCCAGACCTTGCTGTGGTAGACGGAAGTCCTACTGCTTACCAGTAGGAGTGGTGAGCCAGTTGTACTGCCTATCTGACACTAGAGGAATGGTTTACAGCTCTGAAATTGTAATTTTAGCCATTTTGGGCTGATTTCTATCCCTTTCAACTTCTGGCTTAAAAACCCGCATGTTTGCACATTTTTTGCATCGTGCGGCACCGCCGGGCTACGGTTAAACTATCCCAGGTGCCAGAAAGTCTGCTCTTCAAATTCTCTTTTAGAACTAGCTGGTTTCTCAGTAGTAGCACTAAAATCTGAACCCCTGTGACTAGCACTTGCTCTAGAACCTGCTGGAAAGCACTAGGAAGCCTTAAACTGATACAAGCACTCAACTCTCCTTGTTAATAAGGATAAATTAATCATAGGCACTAAACAGCGTATAATTGCAAAGTACTTTGCAAAGGTAAGGGAAAACAGCTCTTGTACTTTACAAAAAAGCACCTAAACAGGCATGTCCAAGGGTCAGCTTCCAGTGATTTCTCCTGTCCACCTGGTGAATCTGGGCATACTGGGGCAATGCAGCAACTGCCTCATGTACACAGACAGCCCTCTCCTCCTACTACCCAACAGTACAACCTGCGTGAGATGCACTTACATAGCCAAACTGGAAGCAAAGCTCTCTCCAGCCAAGATTGTGCTAGACAGTCAAGAGGAGAAGGTTAACACCTGCACTACACCTCAAGCAACACATAGCTCTTCAAACCCACACCATCAACACCCACACATAGCAACACTAAACCCACATATGCGGAGGCCCTTAACATTAACCTGCCGAAGCAACAAGGACCTCTGAAGCTGAAACGCAAACAAACACGAGTCGCAACCAAAGTGACACATAGCTCACAACACCAGTGTGCCACCCAACAACAGCCCCTAAGACAAGACAATGTACCTAACACTTTAGTCATAGGTGACTCTATAGTCAGGCACATTGATGTCCCACTCACCAGGCTGAACAAGGAGAAAATTACAGTCAGCTGCCTGTCGGGTGCCAGGATCAGCCACATAACACAAGCACTCAAGTCACTCCACAAGTACAAATATGACTATGTCATTGTCCATACTGGAGTGAATGACTTGAGACGTACCTCCCTGGACTACATGAAAAGAGACATCAAAGAGCTCTTAGATCTTGTGGCCCAGGCAGGTATGACCCTAGCCCTGAGTAGCATCCTGCCTTCCCCAGAATGATACCACAGTATAAGGACAAAATGATTGACTTCAACAATTGGCTAAGCTTCTGGTGTCATTCAAAGGGGATCTAGTATCTGTCTGCCTGGGACGACATGATCAACAAACCACGATGCTTTGCCAGAGATGGTCTGCACCTGTCACCCCTGGAATTCAGGTTACTGGCTAAAGCTCTCGCCACACCTATAGTGCCTTTTTTAGGCAAGGTTCAAAGGACAAAACCACCACCGTAACAGATACAAGCATGCAAAATCTGAAGGTAATGCTACTCAGTGCTATAAGTCTAAACCTCAAAATGCATTCTCTCGAGGCACTCCTGAAAAATGGAGAACATTGATATCTGTGCAGTAACTGAGACCTGGTTCAAGGCTCCAGAGAGCACCCTTGCAATACCAAGCTACAATGCTTACCACACTTTTCGGCCACCAAACCAAGACCAAAACACTAAAGGTGGAGGAGTGTCCATATTCACCAAGGATATTCACACCTCCAGGCTAGTTGCCCAATACAATGCATCTGAAATGCTCCAGGTGCAACTAACACTAGGTAAGACTGCAAGCCAAATTGTAGCTTGCTACACATCCCCCACCATGCCCCAAGATTCTCACTACATCTTTCTAAACATACTGGACAATATTAAAATACAACTAAATACCCTAATACTGGGTGATTTCAACTACCCTGCCATTAACTGGGAAAACTACTCGTGTACCAACACCTTTTCCCAACGGTTTTTGGAATTCATAAATTCCAACGCCCTGAATCAATGAATCCATTGTCCCACCAGGGGCACGATATTTCCTAGACTTGGCCATTACCAACATGGGAGATAGATGCTCCACACCAGTGGTCACCCCCTCATTGGTTGGGTCTGAAAATAAGCAAATCACCCTTGACATCCACATCCCACCCCCACCCCCCAGTAAGGAAACCTCTGTAAAAAACTTCTCCAAAGCCAACTTCATGCTACTCAAGTCAGAAGTGACAAACCTCATGACACCCATGCAGATGGGAGCTGAAAGTTCGACTGCTGAATCCTACACTAAGGTACTGTACGAGCAAATCCACTCTTGCAAGAATCGTGCTATCCCAAATAGAACCAAGACGCTCTCCTCCAAAAAAAGCAAGCCAATCTGGTGGTTCCCTGCCATAAACAAACTGTACAACAGAAGAAAGAAACTGTCGCAGAAAAGAGAAAATCCCAGGATGCAAAAAACTCCCTTACCAGCCTCAGTAAGAAGCTGAGATCCCTCATAAAATCCTCCAAAGCTAGTTACGAAAATAAAATTGCCAAAATTCCAAACCAACCACAAGGCATTCTGTAGTTATGTCAAGAATCTGAATGGCAATGCTCATATATGCTCTGAGCTACAGCAGAATGGCATTAAATATACTGATCCCAAGGATATTGCCAATATCCTGGTAGATCGATTTAGTGCAAACTTCACCCCCCTCTCACCCCCTAAAGGGCCCATCTCAATACCAAAAGATTGCCAAATTCCAGTAATCACAGCCACACAGGTAGAAACCGCACTCTCCAAAGCTAAGAATACAGCATCCATAGGACCAGATGACATCTCAGGCTGTGTACTACATAAACTACAAAATGAACTGGCACCTCACCTAAGTGTCATGTTTAATCATAGCCTCACCTCAGGCTTCGTGCCCACTGAGTGGCGCACAGCTACAGTTATCCCACTCCACAAGAGGGGGATCCACCTTGGAACCCAGGAACTACTGTCCCATCAGTCTGATGAGCCTGATCTGCAAAGGCATGGAATGCATTATCATGGAACTTATAAACAAAGACATTGGCAACCTTCAAACACTGGACCCCACCCAGTTTGGGTTCGTGAAGGGCCGATCTTGTCTCCTGAACCTGATTGACTTCTTCGAATCAGTCTCCAGAGCTGTGGACGAGGGTAAGGCGGTCTACACAGCCTGTCTGGACCTCGCCAAGGCCTTTGACACCATCCCCCACTCTGGAATCATAGATAAACTTACTAAGCTGGGTATAAATCCATAAGTCACTCAATGGGTTGCCAACTGGCCTACTGACAGAACCCAGGCTGTAAAAGTAGCTGACTCCAAATCCAGCTCCAGACAAGTGACAAGTGGCATACCTCAGGGTTCAGTCCTGGGACCGCTCTTGTTTGGCATCTACTTCTCTGAAGTACAGGCCAACACTAAGGGACTCTGGCTAACTAAGTTCACAGATGACTGCAAACTGGGAGCCATTATTGAATCCCCAAATGATGTGAATATTCTACAAAAGGGCCTTACAGAAACAGATGCTTGGTGCCAGAGCCATGGGCTCAAGCTTAATGCCAAGAAATGTATAGTTATCCCCTTTGGGAAAAACCATGTACCCATGAATTACCACATAGGTGGCAGTACACTAAACACAGAAAGTGTGATGAGAGACATAGGGACACAGGTGGACAGTGGTCTACCTTCGATAACCACATCGCCACAACAGTCAGGAAATTCTTCTATGTGGCACACCTCATCACTAAGGGCTTTTCATCCAGAAAAAAGGATATCATTGTCCCACTGTACTCATCCCTCATTAGACCCATTATAGAGTACAACGCCTCATTTGGTATGTACCTCACAAGACATCTGCAACAGCTGGAAAGGCCACAGAAATACCTCACTAAAAGAATCACAGGCCTAAAGCAGATGCCCTATACTGACCGTCTAAAAAAACTCCAGCTATACTCTGTGGCATATCGTCTTCTCAGAGGCAATCTCTGCTTAACATACAAGGCCATGTCAAACCCTGAGCTGTTGGACATGCTCCACTTAAAGAAATCCCAATCCCTCAGAGCCACACGCTCCAGGGATCTAAACCTTGTCATCACAATGAACAAAACATGCCGGAGGGATAGGTTCCTGTCCCAGAGACTCCCCATACTCTGGAATAGACTGCCCATACATGTCAAGCAGAGCGTCTCCTTGGTGCTTTTCAAAAGGAACCTTGACAATTGGATGGGAGATAGGAAATTCACCCCGGGGATCACGTCAGTCGCCCTGCTAGACAGGGGTCCAGGGAAGTAAATATTGCAGGAAGAAATATCCAGGGGAATTGTTATGGCTAGGCTTGTATAGGCCCTAGAGCTGATAACCTAGTACCAAGCTATGAACCTATTTGCAAGAGGACTGTGCAATTTGCCACAGTTTTAACCATAGGACTCTAATCGACCACAGAAATAAGCTTATTCTGAAAGGTCTTAAGTCAGACTTTGACGATTTCTTATCTGGTCCAAAACAGATGTAAGTTCACACATTCTTCTTCTTCTTCCTCAAGTAAGCCAAAGAAAAGAAGTCGGTCTGTTCTGACATGTTCTTCAGAACTGGCAAGTAAAATGGCCAAGGCTCCCATAGTTCCTAGCGTTTCCTCGGTACCAGTGGGTCAAGTGACTCAATCTTCGGTGCCATCGGTGCCTGTTTCTTCACCATCTACATCAGCACCGATGTCAGTTCTGGACTCGTTTTCTTCTACGACAACCAAAACCACGGATCCGAAGGAGTTTTCATTTAAAGCATTACCATGCACCAGATATTCACCCACAGTGGATCCTTTTGTGGACCATCTTCCCAGTCCTTTTTTGGAAAAATGTCCACTAAGATCTCATTCAGTTTCTTCAGTCCGAAACACCAAGAGTCTAAAGGATTGTGATATCATGAGACTGGTGGATCAGCTCCTTGCAGTGCGGGGATTACCTCCTATGGTTCCTAGCAATGTTAGCTCTGGAACCTTGCCTTCTTTCCACTCCAGCTTTTATTCCTCCGACTCCAGAGGAGCTTTCGTTGCCCCTGGTATTGACCTTCCTGGCTTCGACTGTTACGATGCCATTCAGAGCACCTTCTCCAGCACCAATAGCTACCCTGTGTTCTTCGGGTTTGTTGGATCCAGAGGCTTCCCAGGGTTGAGGCTTCATTGCCTGTTCCGAGGAGCAGGGTTAGATTTCGATCCTTTCGAAGCCCTCCGTGCTCCTCTGTGCTTTGGCATATGTAAGCGCAACACTGGCTTTGGCTTCGGAGGTGGTCTCCTCAGTGCGCGAAGAGACCACGGTTCCGAAGGAGTCTAGTTCAGTTCCAGGCTCCCATCCCTCTTCAGGGGGGGCCTGCCTTTCAGGCCATGGAGAGGGCCTTGTCCATTGTGGGTAGTCTATGCCCTCCTTGTCGGACCAGTGGTCTTGTCCTTCCCACCGACCGCAGCTTCCACTAGTCTCATCCTTGAGACAGAGGGCACAAAAGACTCAGGATCAAACCACAGTGGTTGTGTCTTATTGGGATACCTCTCCAGAACACTCCACCGAATAGGTACCTTCAAAGAGAAAGTGCAACAGGAAGCACTTAGACTCCATGGAAGAGTGTCATCCCTGAAGATGTTTCCTTTGGGGACATCCTAGAGATCCTACCTCTTGGATCTCTCTCTCCTGCTGACGATCTCATTTACCTGACTCTATCGATGTTATTCCAAAGAGACCAAACAGTATCCTGTCGGCCCTCAGGATCAAATCCAAACACACAGCAACACAAAATATCCAGAAAATACACTCAAGAGGTGGTCACTGGAAACAAACTCCAACTTTTAATGGTGCTTCTGGTACCTCAGCAAAAAGCCCCTGAGGATCAGCAACACTGAGCCAAGGGAATTCTTGTGGATGCCATGGTGGCAGTGACAGCCACCAAGAAGGAACTTACTGATGGAAGTCCTACTATCCAACCTCCTAACAAAGAGTCTAGGACAATGGATAGATTACTTCACAGAGATCTGATTAAAGATACTCTTGCAGGAACAGTAGCTGAAGGAGTTTGAGACAAAGTGGCTTTTTCCAAGTCTTCCATAAGGCTAATGCCATTTCTTCTTTCATCAACGTTCCATTTGATGGAATATCCCTGTTTGGTCCCAAAGTTAAGGAGACTCTGACCAGCTGTAAGAAGGAAAACCCTTTCCGTAACAATGGAAGATGCTGCACAAAAGAGACCAATTTTGTCAGTTGAAAGTCAGTGAACAAGTCAGTTTAAGCATGGTGGTCTCGTTCTTCTGTCTGTACTTCAGTTCTTGAAAAAAGATGAATGGAGATGAATGCTCAATCAGATCTTCAGGAGTAAAAAAGTAGATAAAAGTAGACAAAGGTTCAAGGTTTTTCTGCTTGGGAGCCAGTCACTGTCACTTCACTGCCAGACTGCTAGGATTCAGAGTGTTTCCATATCTAAACGACTGGCTCCTTACTGCTCCCACCAGGCATCAACTTATCTATAAACTATGAAACATCTCATTTAGAACCATCTCAACAGTTGGAATTCATTGGAGCTATGCTCAGAACAATCACCGGCATTATGTCTCTTCCCATAGAAAGACTACAAAGGATAAGATCAGAAGTCAGTGAATTCTTCAATGGCTTCTAGCGTCCCAATGATTCTTACTGAATCAGCCAGTGTGCCATCTGGTTATGATCACCAATCGATGCAAGGAAGACCTGAGTTGGTGGCTTCACTCCAGTGAAATCTTGTTGGGCCATCCCTTTGTCCCTCCTCAACCTCAAGCCATAGTGGCCACAGACGCGTCCCAGATAGGGTGGAGGGGCATTATCTGGGAAAGACAGTCCAAGACACTTGGTCCCAGCTGGATGCCAATTTGCATATCAACATTCTAGAGATGAGGGCAGTCATTTCAAAAACCCTCCCCTTCGGAACAGTTGCGATTCAAACAGACACTGTGTCAGTAGTTTGGCACATCAACAAGCAAGGGAGAACCAGATCTTACCCTCTTTGTCGAGAAGCACTCAGAGTATGACAATGGGCAATATCTTCTGACTGCTTTCTAGTAGCAATGCACATTCCAGAAAGCTCCAACTTGATTGCGTACAAATTGGGGAAAATCATCCTCATGCCTCAGGAATGGTCTCTCAAGCCAGTGGTGGTGGAAAAGATATTCTGTCACTGGGACCAACCTTGCTGCAACCTGTTCATGTCCCCTCTGAACAATAAGTGCGGCAGTTACTTTGCCCTAATCCCCCAACCTGTTCACGTCCCCTCTGAACAATAAGTGCGGCAGTTACTTTGCCCTAATCCCCTTTCCGGGGGAGTCACCCAGAGATGCTCTCATTCACGATTGGCCCCCTGGTCTATTGTACGCCTTTCACCCAATTCCTCTAATATGCCAGTTTCTAAGGAAACCCAACAGGTCGAAGAACAGAATAATTCTTATTGTCCCATTATGGTCTTGACAGGTCTGGTTTCCCTTCCTGTGGCTTCATCTGTTTTGGAAACCCTGGATACTGGACTCAGCTCCAGACCTATTTTCCCACCTGGAGGGGTTGGTTCATCCAAATCTTCAGCATGTCAAGCTCACTGCGTGGCTTCTCCAGTTCCCATGATTGCCAGGCATTCTTCTGTCACCTCCCTGGTCCAATGGATCATTCTAGCCCACCACAAACCTTCAACAAGAAAATTGTACTTAACAAGTGGCTAAAGTTTACTAAATGGCCGTTAGACTCTAATCCTGACCCATATTCTGAGCCTATTGATGGTCTTCTGGAGTTTTTGGCTTTACTCTGAAGCAGGAGCATCAGCCTCTACTATTCAAGTGCATCTTGTTGCGATCTCTAACTTTCATATTGGTTTAAATGGTTCATCCCTTATATCCCATAAACTTTTGCAAAGCATTTTTGAAAGGAACCTTAATGCTCAGACCTCCATATAAAGAACCCTCTGCACCATGCGATTTAAGTCTGGTACTTCAGTCTTTTATTTGTTATCCTTGCAAACCTTCTGCAAGTTGTGACTTGAAGTTTTTTTTCTGGAAAACTTTATTCTTGTTTGCTATCATTTCAGCTAGAATATCTGAAATTCAAGGCCTTATCCTGCAAACCTCCCTATCTAATCTTTCAGAAGGACAGGGTCTCCCTACAAACAAGTCCCTCCTTCCTACCAAAGGTTGTCTCTGAGTCAAACATCAAGCAAACTATACAACTCTGTCTTTTTTTCTCCCAACTTCTCCAGTAATGGAGTACTGTCTGCACTTGGTAGATGTGCACAGACAATTACCTTTATATCTTCACAGAACAAAGACAATCAGAAAATCTGATCAGCTACTTATTTCATTTTCTTCAGTCACTTTGGGAAGTCCAGTCTCTAAAGTTACCCTAGCTAAATGGCTTAGAGACTGTATCACCTTTGTCTATAACAAAAAAGGGAATGCACCTACCAGGACCTGTAAAAGCCCATTCAACTATAGTATAGCAGCTTCTGCAGTTTTTCTTGCCAGAGCTTCCTTAGATGATATTTGTGAAGCAGCGACACAGGCATCTCCTCATACATTTATTACACATTATAAACTGGACCTGGTCTGTAGGGGACGTGCATAATTCGGCTCGATAGTGCTCAGGAATATTCTTCCATGAAACCTCCCAAGATTCAGGTAGCTGGGGACTCTGTCCCACAGTCAAGGATTATGTGAAGATTGACAGTATCAGATAAAGAAGTTATGGCTTACCATAACATTCCATCTGTGTTGTCGATTTTCACTAATCTTTGACACCCCTCCTCCTTCCCCTGCCTTTAGATCTCTTGGTAGTTCGGATCTCTCCAAAATTTAGCTTCATGATAAGAGACACAGATATGGCCTCTGATCTGTTATTCCTTGGCTTTCACTATTGTTTGCAAACTCGAGCTGAGGTAATCTTATGATGAGCATTATAGTTAGAGCTTAGCTCGAGTGTTTTTGGAAGGCGCTAGCTGGAATATTGGCCAAGTCTGTTCCAACACTCGGAACCGAGCCCACAGTCAAGGATTAGTGAAGATTGTCAACACAGATGGAACATTATGGTAAGACATAACTTCTTTTTTTCATCAGGCTCTCTGTATTTTTTTTTTTTCCTTTTCTGTTGCTCTTATGCCTGAAGTGATCTATTTGCTATTGATCTGAATGCTCAAGTTCAAGGACTGTTGTTTAGTTCAGCATCTAAAGATGTCAATACTAGTTTCCTTCTTATTCACTTAGAATCAAGAACTGGTGCATGTCATGCTAGGTGTGGTAGCATGGAGAGATAAAGCCCTGACTGTATCACAGGTTTATTAGATACCGGCTTGGATGGTTTGCATTACTGGTGATACTGTCAGAGGGAAAATGGCATGCCCTCACTGCAGGGGGGGGGGGTCAGTCTATGCCACACTCCCTTGTAAGACAAGCAGAACTGTTGAGAGGTATTTCCAGGAGCGGGTCTTTGGCCAACAATCTGCACAAATACATCATCGCAAGTGCACAGCAGCATGCATCTGCACCAGGGAAGGTGTTGTAATCCCATAATAATGCAGACTATCCACCTGCCCCACTTCCGGAGCTAGGTTTAACCCTGTATAAACACATCTTCCTTGGTGATCATGCATTCAGATCTGAAATTGATATTCAGAATGGGCAAAAAGATGTCAGAGATGCATTTAACTGCACTGTGTCAAGATTGTTGGACTATTTTCAAGCATCTTTTTGAAACTAAACTAGCTTACTCTTCAGTTAAGGTGCATGTTTCAGCAGTTTCAGACTGCATTGATGGCCTCTGTTAAGTGACAGCTAATCCAGTTTGTTTATTGATATTTGATGGCCAATGAAGTCCAACTGTGCTTAATCTGTTTTCATTGTTGGCCTTGAGAAGAAAGCTCTGCATATTTAGATAGTAATGAGCAACATGCAACATAAAAATTAAAAAAAAGTCATCATTCAGAGAATAATAGGAAAAGGCTGTATAATTTTGATAACATAATAAGCAAATGCAGTATTAAGAATTGGAGACAAACATTTGTCATTCAAGGAAGAATAAAAAACAATATGGTAACACATTTTCTTAAAGGTGCAGAGTGGCTGAAACAGTTTAGAAATACTGTCAAAATATGAACATAATCTGTAAAATGTAGCTACAGAGTAACACCTTAGCAGTTTTTAAGTTGGAAACTACTGTGTATGTATTTCCATATCTGAGAAGGGAGTTAGATATCCAGAAAAATTAGAGCTTTCCATAAATGATGTTGCACTTAAGACATTCAAAGACACAGTTTCCCTTCATGGAACCTAAAGTTCATGCTGGGAAAGTTTTCCCTCCCTTTGAAGCTGCAAGCTACACATTCATTGAACCGAAAATACTTTCTGTGGAAATTATTTTTTCTTGGCAACAGTTAGTTCAGGGAGATAGTGTCTGAATTCAAGTCTTCAGTGTGTGATCCTGTGTAAAGCTGTGTTCAAAATAAAAGAATGAATCCTACTTTTTATGACAAAAGGCAGTTTCTTCTGTTTTCCTGAACCAGTCACAGTTGTTGGTATTCTCTTCTTAATTACTAGAATTCATGAGGACATTAATCCTATTCTGTAGAAGTTCACAGGCAGTTACAGCATGCCAGTAGAATTCATTATTTCTGAAAATCTTTGGTGTAAGACAGAAACCTAGTCTAATGGAAAAGCTTGTGTTGATATGACTTTGTCATGACATATTATGCTGACTATATAAGTGCATATATCATTACTCTTCCAGTTCTTTTTTGCCACTCACTTATTTCAATTCATGATCCTTACTGTAATTATTGAAGTCCTATATTCAGATGTATTAATTCATCTCCCTGTGGCCAGCCAGGTCCCACACTGGTACTATCTTTCCTGTCTTGGATAGGAGTACAATGTGGATAACTCACTAGTGCCAGCATTTCATTCCTACCACTCAAAGGTGCTACCTGGAGAAACCATTAATTGTTTTTGTGATTGAAAAGATGGTGACCATTATGTGTTTAAGTAGGAGAATCTGTTATGTAGCTCCAAGCATAAGATGGAGTATTGCCACATGGACAAGCATCCAGAGAATAGCTTACTGTTTAGCCCTCCAAAAGTTAAGTCCAGTGTTCATCAGGCAGTCCCTGCAGTTACCAGGCATGTCTTTGGCTTGTTAGAACTTGCACCTGCCCTCAGAGGAGTACTGAGGGGAGGTATGCCCTTGCTGCCACCCTATGTGTGTTGCACCTTGACCCTGGGAGGAAGTTTCTTGGGAGTCTTACTTCACTCAGTCCCTGGTTAATTTAATAGCCCCCTAAGTCATCCAGTTTTATCCCATGGAGCAGTCCTTTGAGCCAGTCATTCATTAACTGAAGGACTATCCTCCTGGGCAGCCAGGGTACTTTGGTTCATCATATGGAGGCAGAGGCGACTCGGTCAGGTTGTCTCAATAACAGGGCTCACATTTCAGAAGTTGAACATTAAGCTTATGCTTGGCATGTGGTGAGCATCTGAGTTACCTCTGAAGGATCA
The DNA here is from genome assembly GCF_019279795.1 of Protopterus annectens. Taxonomy (NCBI): domain Eukaryota; kingdom Metazoa; phylum Chordata; order Ceratodontiformes; family Protopteridae; genus Protopterus; species Protopterus annectens. The sequence continues at coordinate 375,500,714 of NC_056740.1, forward strand.
CATCCTTAAGAAACGTGGTCTGAAATTTACATTAGCTTTGTCACAGATCTCTGTTCAGCCACACTATTGTGTGCAGTTTCCTTGCCCTCTGACACTCAGCATGTGTCTGTCACTCATTTCTTTTTGCACAGTGTTGCATAAGCACTTACCCTTGTGGACTGTGGTGGGAGAGGAATATGAGAATTCACCACAGTCTGGTTCTTAAGTGGATTCAGAAAATCATGAGGCATTTGTGTCTGAAATAGTTAAGGGTAATGAGTGTGCTTCACCCCAGTTGCCTCATAGTGGACTTCTTCTTTGGAGAGCATTTCAGGCTTATGAGCAACAGTGTAGACTGGCCTGGAATGCCTAGTAGAGTTTCTGTGGAGGAGGCCTGGGGGGAATCTTGGGATAGTCCCCATCCTACAGAACTAGTCGTTAAGAATGCTATTCAAGCAGCTTGGGAGCACATCAATTCTGCTCATTTACCTACTTCTGCTGCAGGAATAGTGGCGCCAGTCTACAAGCCCTTTCTGAGTGGTAGAGTAATTGACCAAGCCCTAATGTGGACTCCAGCACAATCCATTTTGTCCAGCATTAGCACCATAATCCACTACACTTTGTCAGTTATAGGAGTCTAGATCTTTGAACATGTTTAAGAAGATAGTTGGTGCCTCTGCCATGTTGCAATTTAGTGCTGTAAACTATTCATCTCTATTTTCCTATTTCCAGTCCAAACTGGTCAGGAAGGCTGTGGATAAACCTGAGAAATTCCTGGAGTGTAAGGTAAATGAATGAGCTGATAGAAACTCTTGTTTTGGTTGCTACACTAGACTGCCATGTATGCCACTCTATCTTGGACTTTGTAGATAGTCATCTTAAGGCTACATGCTCAGGAGTATGCCTGAACATGATGGCTTGGCTTAGATTGTCCGCTCTGAGGTGAATGGTTCAATAGCAGCTCTTGGATGCCATTTTCTTTATCCATCCTGCTTAGGACCTTAGTAATAATCACATATGGATGAAAAGGTCCTTATCTCTTCTGATCCTGTCATTCCACCCCCATTTCTTTTTTACCTAAATTTAGCAAGCTCCAGAAGAGAGAGAGAGACAGGCCTCCTAATGATTTGAGAAGGGCTTTGAAATCTTAGTCTTCCCCAGTTCCAGCTATGTTGCCTAAGAAGAAACACCATTGGCTGCTCCACCTTGATCCTTATTCTGGTCTACAGTTGTCTGTGGATTAGAGGAAGTTCTCCTAGTTCACCCAAGCATGGAGAACCAGGAATAAGTGAGTCACTGTCAGACACAGAAATATACTCTAATAGTGAAAGGAGCTGTAGATGTAGAGGCTGTCTTATTTTCAGAAAAGGGCTTGAGTTTTACTATTATCACTTTCCCATTCCTGCTGTTTTAGAACTTAAGCAACTTCAATCATAACATCAGTTATTTGCAAGGGTTGCCTGGATAGCTTCACTGGACATGGTAGCCATCTTTAGGTACTTAGTATTGTGTATTTTGGATACACAGAGGAGGTTCCTTCATTTTACATTGAGTGGGCATCACTTGCAGTAAAAAAAATATTGCTGCTTGATTTCTCAGTGCCTAGAGTCTGTAACAAGTTATTGAATATGGTGGCCAAAACTTTGTAAGAGAAACATCTTCATATGATCCCTTACATGAAGGATTTGTTCTTCTTGATTGCCATGTCAAGAGATTTTCTAGAAACATCCCTGTACCTGAAACTCCTTTGGTTGCATTGCCAAGAGGTGACCATGAATTGGAGAAGGCCTTGTCTGACTCATTTTCTGGAGATTGCTTTTATTAACACAGAGTTCGACACTATTCAGTTTCAGCCGTTCTTGCCTCTAGAGAGGCAGCCGGAGGTCATCACCTTGGCCACCTGAGTGAGGAAGCAGCACAAGGTTCTTGCTTGGAATTGGTTTGCTTTCTGTGCTTGGTGACTGTCATGATCTTTGTGGTGCTCTTTGCCCATCTGAGGATGTATGTCGGGTGTTGCAGTGAACTGTGAATATGACTGGATTCATAGCCACCCTACACATATACTTTCTGTTGGCACTGGACCCTTTTACCAGACTATGGAGTGGTGGATGTTCTCCACCAATCTTGTCATGGGATTTACCTTTTTATAGCCTATGTGATTGTTAATTCTGCTGAAAAAAATATTTACTTGCAGACTGGTGAGCTCCACATCAGACACTTGGATCTAAGAGCAGTCATTCTGGCTCTGATTACTTTTGAAGAAAAAATGCTACATCTCTGCTTTCTACTCCTGCAAGTCAGACAACCAGTCTGTCGTGGTATTTAAACAAGCAAAGAGCATGACATTACACTATTTCTGCAGAGAGGCTTCTTATCTGACAATGAGTGAACTGATGAATTCTCTAAATCACTGCGCAACTCCTTTCGTGGGACTTCATATTCAGAGGTCATGATTGATCGTGGTCTTCCTGAAGTGAGGCACTCTGGAGACTGTCTTCTTATCCACTTTGGGGAATGCGGTCTTTCCTATTCTGCTGAGTTGAGTAGGTTAGCATGGAGATAATTGTTGATGCATTCTCTCCTATAGCTTGGGGCATTAGTGTATGTTTTCCCACCTTTTCCATGTCTTATTATAATGATTAGGGAACAAGATCGAACCTTAGTCTCATTACCCCTTATTGATCAAGTAGAGCATGGTTTCTAGCTTTCAGATTTATTGTGACAAAGGAAAGCTTCACAGTCCAAGCCAGACATGTCCCTTGTGGCTGGAGTGATAACCAGCTGCAGGCTGGACTTCTGATGGAGATCCTTGATCTGGCTGGATTTGCCAAGTGATGTCTTAACAGTTATTGAGTCTGATAGCATGCCTTTTTTTTACTGGATAAGAAAGGGACCAAAGGTGATGTAAAGGTACAGGGTTTGGCTAATCCCAGTCGTGTCCGTTATTCCAAACCAGTTCTAGCATCCTCTGGAAATATAACTTTGAGGCAGACAGGGACTGATTGAACCACCCGGTGTGCTAATTTCTCTAGCTGTTGAATAAGTTGCTGATTCAACAAAGCTAACATTTTATTTTTCCCACCACACTTAAGAATTGTCTTATGTTAGTACCATATATTCTACAATTTTGTAATCATTTTTATCTGCTATTTCTCAGAGCAATCTTTGTAATCATTTACCACCCTGTCTTTGAAATTGTACTTTCTTAGGTCTCCCTTTCTAGGTCTTCGTTGTTTTTCTACTGTTTAACTTCAAGTTGTTTCCAGTTGTTGATGTACAGTTTTAAAATATGTCACTCATGTTTTGGTGGATTTCCATGCGATAACTTAAAAGTTCCTTTCATGTTCCTATTTTATCTTCTTTCTTTGGGACTCTACTGTAAACTAATATGGTCTTGCTTTATATGATTCCTGGTATTTTTGTATCACCCTTGTCTGAACTCCTTCCTATGTCTTTCTGAAGTCGAGATCTCTTGAACTATATTCTATATTCCATGGGGGTCTTACTGTCTTAGAATCATAATAGCTTCTTGTTTTCTGTTAGTAATGCCTCTTTGTCAGTATTCCATTGATCTTGTAATTTGCCATCTTTCTTTGCCAGTTTCTTACTTTGCTTACTTGCCTTTAGGTCATCTGTTTTGCTGGAGTAAGACAAATGACATTTGAGAGATTGGGTGCAACACAATTGACTGAAATTGTTGTTGCAAACTGGACAATTGCTGAAGAGCTTCGTGCTTGGAAATGTAACGTGCTGTGAGGTGCAGTGACCAATGGTGTTTGGATTGTTTAGGTGGGAATAAATGGTTTACCACAGATACTGCATGCAAACTTTACAGTCAAACACTTTGGCAAAGCAGCTTTATCAAATCATATTTCCTTGCACTAACATTTATTCCTTGAAGATAGTAATTCATCTGTTGAGAGCACCTTCCTCATAATTTTGGTACAGAGGGTTAAGACTGCGAGCTTTAGTTGTTTTGGTACACGTACACAGTTTGATTCATTCAGCCCTCACCTACTGTATGACCTTGAGCAAGTCACATTGCTCCCAGTCAACCCTGAAAAGGGCATGTGTGTCCAGTGGGTCTACCTAGTTAACAAATAGGAATTGTTATCATTAGTCTCATATTTTCTACTCTTTCTTAGGTATGCATCCTGATCTGATAGCAGGAATCATCCTTGGTGAGTGTGTGGTTTGACTGTCCTTTCGTATACCTTATGTTCACCTGTTTTTTCCTCAGATGCTTCCTCGCTGGATACTGTGTGCACATTCTCCAGTGATGCAAGCTGTGATATCATGTGCTGGACTAGTTGAGCATGCCTACCCTTGTGTCTGACAGTCCCTTTCTTCTACTCACACACTTCAGATCTCAGTGTCTTCATTATGAGAGAATCCTATGTGTTGTGCTTAGAAAATATAATCCATCAGTGTTTCTGTGGCCACCATATTATGAGCCCTGACCCACTCCAGTATTGCCTAAAATTCTCGGGAGAAGAGCATAAAGTCTTGGTTTCCTACAAGTGTGATCTTTTCATCACGATCACTCAAAGATGGAGTAGAGGGAAACTCTAGCCTTATTTGGACATTTTGTGAGTTCAGGTCAGTTGAGATCATGCAACACAGGAAAGGATAAAAAGTTTTCTTCAAAGGAGCCCAAGCTGCTGTCAGAGCATTATAACAATCTAAGGCTATAGAGGGTAGATGTTTGTCACACCCTCTTGAAGCTAATTCTGTCATTGAGATAGCCTCGTAGACATAGTATGTTACCAGCTCCACTTTTCTCCTGTTTTTTGCTTCAGCAGATAATATGGAACCTAGGAGAGGTATTCATTTGCAACTAATTAAGATGTTGTAGCCTCTGTTGTCAGCAGCCAGCTTTTATCAGTCATTTGGCCAGAGCCTCCTCCCAGAGAGTGATCCCTTGAATTCTTCAGTCTTTGTACAGTGGTTGTACACAGTACTGAGGGCTCATCTCAGTATGCCCTCTCTTTGTTCCAGATGTTATTGGATCAGAGTAAGACAGTCCATCAGGGCATCCATTAGTTGTTGGATGTGCCCTACCTTTTCCTGTATGGCCTTCAACATTCTTCGCTTGTTCATCTCACACTTGAGTCCTCACAGCTTGCTTGACAGAGTTTGCCCTTTACAGAGCTTCATTCTTGAAAGTAAAGTCAGAGTACCCCAAGACCCTTATCTTTGCAATGAAAAAAGAACAATGAAACCTCTCTTCCCATTGTGTCTGTCTGGCTCTATTCATTAGGGAACATCACAGGCTTATAAAATGAGTGGACTAACCTGTAACACCCATGCATTCTCCCAGAAATATCTTCATGGGTGTCTGGGAAACATGTTGGAACTTTGGGTCATCCCATCATTAATTACTATTCTGTCGCAAGAACAGCAGATGTCCCCTGCAAGTCTGCAGCTGAGTGGAATGACATCCTCTGTAAGCATCCTAAAACTGAGTCTTAATGCAATCTTTTCTGAGATAATTTTTAAAGATCACAGCACCTGTCACCTTTCTGCCTTAATGTAATTGATAACCTTGGACAAGGTGGACAAAATTATGTTTACTGTTGCTGTGGAGCTTAGATATCTCAACTTTTATGTAACCTTTCCAGATTACATTCTCTTCCTAGTGAGTCAGACATTGAAAGTTTTCAGACTTCATGAATCTGCGGTCAGTTTGGTGCTGAACTTGCTTTAGTTTATGCAGTGGGTAACCGTTTGCTTTAATTTTGACCATGCTAATGCTGTGACTAGAGAAGCAGGCTTGGCCATATGCTTTTGTTAGTAAGCTTTGCTATCCTTCTCCACAAAAGAACTTAAGCAGGCCATACCATATGCTCTTTCTGGAGGAAGGTGTTGTTTATGCAGCCCTCCTTTCAAGGGTTTCTGAAAGAAGTAGGTTCTTACTGTGGCACTATATACACAGTTGTGTGTTCCCAATTTGACCTCTCTCTTGCATCCAGGGTGTTTACCAAGGTGCTAGCCATTGTAGAGAAGCCCTTGCAGGATCAGACTTTATTTTCTACAGTATTTCCTATTTTGTGGAGTGTTTCAGAGGCAGACTGTGACTAGTGCAATTTAGCTTCATTATAGCACTGAATTCCTGGCATTCAGCACACTGATTAAGCTAATTAAATGTGAAGCAAGTGAATTATCTTGAACAGGTGAACCAAAATGCTGCTTTACTCATTCATATTAATGCATTTATTTCACATGAATGAGTTACCTGTAACTTAAAGGATGCTACTGGCAGTTGCCTGTACCACCTCAGAATAGGCATCGTGCCAGTAAAGAATGTTATTAATTACTTCCTTACTTCCTTAATAACATTTCCACATTTGCTGTCTTGTATATAATCACTGCCATCTTTGGAGTTTTGACTTTTATATAATGTCTTCATTTAGTTTTATCCAACTTCCTTTTACTGAGTTTTTAAATAGTATGCATGATCTGCTTAAGTGTTGTAGAATCACAGTGCATTTTAATAAAGCAGAATGGTATGGACATAAGGAGCAGATATCTTAACCTTGCAGTTATGTGAAAGAAAAGTATTAAGGGATTTTTAGCCCTGGAATGAAATGTAAATGGAATTACCTAACAGAAAAGAAAATTGTTTAGAAATATGTAGTAATCATTTCATATGATTAATATAATTTACTTTGCAAGGAAATTCATTTCAGTCTTTAGACTCTGCATATATGAAGTCCATTCTTAAAACATTTAAGAAATACATTTTTAAAACTCCATTAATATCAAAATGGAAATGTTTGCTCTTTCCCATTGCACACACCTCTAGATTTAGGGAAACTCACAACAATGTTAAAATGAATTTACTAAAAAGGAATGGATTAGTATTATAGTCTGATTGCTTTGAAGAAAGAAAAGCTAAGTTGCCAGAATATTTAATGAAAGATTACAAACTGGATACATCTGTTAACCAGTTAATATTATCCATCAGTTTGTTTGTGTCTTTCTGCTTTTCCCGGTTAGGGGTTGCCACAGCGGAACTCCGGTCTGCTAATGATTGGTAGTGGATTTTTACTTACCGGGTTACCAGCCCTGATGCACAACCTTCAACGAAGGCATGCTCCATTCACGTATGCCTCCACACAGAAGACGCTCTAGCTGAGAATCGAACGGGACAACGTCTTGCTGTGAGGCGACAATGCTACCACACCACCACCACCGCAGTTAATATTATCCATCAGTAGGAAATTAAATAAATTTGTAGATAATATTAGTGAAGAGGAGCAGAACACTATACCCCCATTATATGAATATATAAAAGCAATTGTTGAAGGTAAAGTAACTTATAAAAGAAGCCTGTCAATATTATATAAGTTAATTATAAATAATAATTTGGATGCAAAATTCTGGAACTTTTTAGATAGTATTGAATTGCGTGACTCAGTAGATGGTAAGAATAAAACTTTGTTACTTAAATCAGTTAGGCATTTAGGCAGTCTTCTTCAGGTTTATACTGGAAAGTCTTTATGTGGAAATATAAATGTAGAATGTTTGTTACTCCCTATAAAATGTTTAAGTTTAGTAAAATAACATCTTTAGATCGTTGGGGATGTAGTAAAGATGTAAAAGCTGATTGGACACGTGTTTATGGATTGTGAAAAATTAAATGCATATTGGGAAGAGATAAATATGTTTTTAAGGGGTATGGTCTGATAACTGTTCTTCAACTAAATCAGCAATACTAATGAATGTTCCACATCCTTTATCTGTAAAAGTCAAGCAGTAAAAAATATTCTGGAGTCTCCGGGCAGTTGCTAGAAAAGTTATTACAACAAAAAGTGGAAATCGAATTCAGTTCCTACATTCAAAGAATTTTTAAAATTTAACAACAATATTATGTAAAACTGAAAAAGAAGTGATCAGAATAAGATTTATAAATCGTACGACTTTTGATGATTGGGATAGCCTTGAAATGTTGCTATTGAAATACCAAGACTTTTAATGCATTAATCGTATAAGATTATCTTGATGATTCAGTGTATTCCTAACATTGAATAACAGTATGTGATGTTGAATTTTTCCTTTCTGTACGTATATTGTAAATATGTTATATTAATAAAAATTTTCCTAAAAAAAGAAGACATTTTTAATTTTAGAAGTAAACATTTAATAAGTAATTTAAATGACACATGGTTGGAGGTTTTTGATAAATGCCAAATAATTGTTCAAGAAAAAAATGCACTGCTATTTTACTGAAGGTGTTAAGTGTCTGCATGTATATACAGTAAATGCAATCTTTCTTTTTTCCAGAGGTTCAAGCATTATTTGATCGTGTTCTAAATTCAGGAATAGAAGAAGCTTCTGTGAGAGGTCTTATGAAGAAATATGGCTTATAATGATATGTTAATATATTTATTTTATTCAGGTGCTCAATAAAGGTTACAGTATTTTTGACAGAAAGTATTATGTTTAACGAGATGTACCTTAAGAAATGTCAAATTACACTGTGAGCGGATTTCTTAGAATTACCATTTTTAACAACTTATTTTGAATTGTGGATGCCTATTAAATATTCCCCATGGTCTGAATTTTGGAGTTTGTTGGCTGTTTCAGAGTAATGTGCTATTATGTATGTATTTTGCAGTTTCTTTACCTGATAAGTGAGCTGCACTTCTGAATATTTTCAGTCACAACTCTAGAACAGTCAGCTATATAGTGTAGAATAAAACATGTTTAAGAATATATATTATTTCTCAGTATAGAAAAACTATATGCAAAGAAGAGTATAAACACATTATGAAAAGTTAGATATGTAAAACATTTTGGATTCCAAAATGGTGGACAAGCCTGTAAGCACACTGACTGTGCAGCTCCTGAAACCTTAAACTTTCATCTGACCTTAAACCAGCACATCGCTCAAAGAAAATGCTCTAAACACCAAATGATTAAAACAGGAATATGAATACTTGCTTTTTTCATCTATATTTTTGCCGGATTCCTTTCTTTTTGAATAATACTATTACTTACTGGAAGCTGAGCCCTGAACCGCATGGTGTGGATTCTTCCAGATACACAGGCATAAAACAAGAAAAATAAGGAAAAAGCATCTCTCAGAACAGGATCTACTAAATAAAAACTTCTTTTTTATTACAAAGCATCTAACTTTGGACACCAAATGGAGAACCAACCATATCAAATGGAAACTTTAACCACGAAAACCAAACTGTCTATGATTTCTACTCCTGAGAAAGACACCACTTCCAAAAGGCAAAAAACTAACAAGCTACAACAAGAGGCTACTAAGATGTCTCTCAGATCAAAATAGGAACAATCTCTAACATTGGAGGACCTTAAAAATGCACTGCAACCTTTACAAACAGAATTGCAATGTTGTTCACATAAACTAACCACATTTGGCTCTAGCCTGGACCAAATTATGCTTAGACTTGAACAGAATGAAGCCAAAGCTATGGACAATGAACCAAAAATAAATGAACTCAAGCAAAAGTTTCAGACCAGCAACAGCACTATTAAAGAATTACAACAAAAAAATGGTAGACTCAGAAGCCGGCGCAATAACTTCTTAAGAGGAATTCCAGAGACCTTTGACTATCCACAACTCAGTCCAATAATTAAAGAAATAATAAGCTCTCTCTTGAACAGTAAAGACATCCTGAATGACATAGTAATAAAAAGAGCCAACAGAGCTATAAGGCATGCACAAACAAATGAATCTCCGAGGCAAATATATATCAGACTGTTAAACACAGCACATGTTCAACAAATATTAGCAGCATATAAAGCTAAAAAGAACTTTACATGGAGAGCACATAAAATCACTGTAACTCAAGATCTCCCTTTTGAAATTAAGCAAAACCACCAGAACTTAGTAAATATTGCGCTTACCGTATAGAAAACAAGATTCATTTTCAAATGAAATACCCTGCTACCTTACTTTTCTATCACAAAGATGAAAAAATATCCCTTGAAACCCCTGAGGAGGCAAAATCCACTTTTCTGCATCTCTTCAAAGCTTGAAACAACCCAATTCACCTTCTCTGAGGCCAAGGACAACACTAGGAGAGTTTCAGCAAGGTATTCTGCATGTTTCTGTCTTGGAATCATCTAGAAACAAAACCTCCATTTTAATTTGCAGGCCTGGAGGTCCGTTTAGCTTTTTGGCATTCCATTTCGTATAATCCTCTTCAAAACCAGGAAGTTTCTTGATCCTTTCACCTTTCAACTCTATGATGTCATCACTGACGTCTTTCCTGCACCAGTGCATTTCTGGGAATGGATTATATGCTAAAAGTGGGTCGGAAAAGCTGGAAAAAGAATTCTTAACTATTTTCTAACACAGCATTCCTTTTCTCATCAAAGGAACCTCATATCGATTATTTCAAGCCACTACACTGCTCTAAATACCAAGAAGAAAGTTCTAAAAGAAGTTACCAGTCTATAAAATCTAAGAAAAGAAAATGTTATAACTGGCCTTAGTAATTCTGCTTTCCTTCCTGCACTACTGCAAGACCTTCTACTACACAGGATAACTAAAGGTACTGTTTGTTAGCAATTGCTTACACTTATGAATGATGAAAAGCTCCCTTTTCTAGGTGCATGCTTAAATGGCTCGAAGGTGCCTTCCTTTATGTCACTGCAGCTGTGAATAAATAGAGTTTAATGGCATCTGGAACAAAGGTTTTCTAATATCCTGTCATGTCTTAAACACTTCTCAGTGATTATAATTGTGGCTTCTTGTATTATTTTAGCTGTACATGCAAAATGATCTACCTTAACCTAGGAGAGGGGGAAGGAAAAAAAAACTAAAGAAGCATATATTTCCGCACTGAATAATGTTTTAGAACAGTGTCATGTAATTCTGGTTGAGGCATTTGCATACAACAGCCTAACTAATATCAATTCCAATGCAGATAAGCACCCCAACGGAGACTGGAACCAGCGTATAAAAAATGTAACAAATGTAAAAATCCAAAAGCATATACGCTGTTCCTTTGGCAATGAAACGTCTTGTATTTCCAAATCACAGTTGTGTCAACACGAGATAGAACAGGAACTCCTTAATTTTCCATAAAACTTTTATTGAGAAGAAACACAGTGAGCGCTTTCGCCAATAGGCTTCATCAGACTTATGATACTTAACAGCATTTCAGACATTTAAAAAGTCCCCCAAAGGATCTCATTGGTTGTTTAAAACAGCCTACAAACTATGACATTATTTAAAGTGCTCAGTGCATACAATTTATAAAATCAAGTCTCATAAACTAAAGAATGCTGTATACAAATAAAATCAACATCATAATTAGAACATTAAAACAGCATAATAAGCAAGGGAGAACTTCACCAACCTACATAAAAGTTACAATATAATACAACCTATCTCCCTGTGCGGAACGTGTCTAAAGGGGGGTCGAATGGTGTATATTCCTACCAAAAATCATGTGGCATATTAAAAGTGATGCACATCAAATGTGCAATAACTAAGTCACAAAAACACCTATATTATATATCTAAGGGTGCAGTGTGAAGCTGCCTCATAGTAACAAGCAAGTTCTCCCTTGCTTATTAGTTTCTCCTTCAGCTTTCTTACCGAGGGGAATTGGTGAACAGGTAGTTAAGACATGTTAATTTGTAAGCAGAATGACCCAGTCTGCTTATTTCCTACTAGTGTTTCATTTTGTTGTTATTTTTAACAACAAATGGTAGGATTTGGCGATATAAATATACCTTTGTGATGTCCTAATAAGACTAATGAAGTTTCATTATTTTCGGCAGTCTGTTTTAGTACTGCCGATTGCATGTGAATTGTTAAGTAGAATTCTTTCTTACCATTTGTTCTGTATCTTCCTTTGATATTGTGTCATTGATGGGACAGTGGTGATGTTTTAGCTGAGTATGAAGTCGTTCTGATAGCACCATATTTTAGTTTCGAATTGCTGTATATTTTTATTATTTTTTATTTTATTATTATTTACTCTTCATATAGATTTTTGCATAAAATGCTATATAATAATGATCTAATTATGATGTCGATTTTATTTGTATACAGCATTCTTTAGTTCATGAGACTTGATTTTATAAATTGTATGCACTGAGCACTTTAAATAATGTCATAGTCTGTAGGCTGTTTTAAACAACCAATGAGATCCTTTGGGGGACTTTTTAAATGTCTGAAATGCTGTTAAGTATCATAAGTCTGATGAAGCCTATTGGCGAAAGCGCTCACTGTGTTTCTTCTCAATAAAAGTTTTATGGAAAATTAAGGATTTCCTGTTCTATCTTGTGTTGACACAACTGTGATTTGGAAATACAAGACGTTTCATTGCCAAAGGAACAGTGTATATGCTTTTGGATTTTTACATTTAGCCTAACTAATATGTTACTTAGAGATTAGTAAGTTCATATATTTTACTTAACCAGTGTTCCAATATCATGCTGTCTAGTTTGTACTTGGTAGTCCCTGTGACTTAATGAAACCTCAGTATCAGCTGTACTACTGTTCTGGATGTTTCTCAATCACCGATTGCAATAACTCACTTCAAACACATTAAGTGGCTAATAGATAGATTAACCAATAATATGGCAAAGCATGATTAACACTAGAAATATTGAAATTTATCTCACTTGTTTTGCATATCTCTCTTCTCTCCAGGAGGAGGAAAATATAAATATATATATATATATATATATATATATATATATATATATATTATAATTGAATATGTTGAGACATAAAGACTATTATTTAGTAAGTCTTTATACTTGAGATACGATTAATACTGAATTACAATAGAATATTCTCTTTCAAGCATATTTGAGAAGATGACACTGGTTAATGGAAAAACAATTGAGTAGACCTGGATGTGAACTCTCTCTAAGTTTGATTACTGTTGTGTTTTTTTATAACAAAGGACAGATGATATGGTATGTATATTACCAGCATAGTTATAAATGTGAAAATATGCAGTAGCCTTAAAGATTACAATAAGTCTTTTATAATGTGAATATATAGATTGTGTGGAACTTCAAAGTTCGCTTCTCCCAAAGTGCATCTCTTAGACCTGCACTATACTAAATGTTGTTTTGGTAAATTTATAATATCTTTAGCAATATTAAGAAATATAACATACAAGTGCCTGCTATCAACTTTTTTCAGGCATTTACTCTCTCTTAGCCTATACATACCAAGTAATTAAACAACGAACATATTAACATAGGAGGTCAGATAGTAAATATAGTGCAAATACCAGTAACAAAAGGGGCAGGCTCTGCTCAGTTTTTAGCTCATGATTGTTCACGTTTGGAACATTCTGGGTACTTTTGACATCCCTCTGCTCAATGTATATATCACTTTAGCTCAAATTCTAGCATTTTTTTGCTTCCCAATACATACATATTCACTAAAATTGAGGGATGGGTGGTTAGGCACCTACATAGGGTATAGGAGCTTAGAAGTCACTTCATCCATGTTAAAGCTTAACATAAAAACAGACAAGCTATATTACTACTTTTTCGCTTATCAATCAATAAAGAACCTTATAAGCAAAATACGAAATGATATCAGTAGCTTCATGGAATGTTAAGGGGATATTAGATTAAAAAAAAGGAATTTAATCATGCATCTCACATATCAAAGTAAGTCTAAAGGAACCTTCCTGTAAGAAACTCACTTGGATAGTCAACTTTGGGATAAGGAAAGGAAAAGGAAATGGGTTAAGCAAATAATTGCTGCAGGTCGTAACTCTTTATCTAGGGGAGTAGCCATTATAATAAATCAGTCTTTCCAAGAAGAGATCACTTCTATTAAAACTGATCCTAGTGGAAGATGGGCTTTATTTACTAGTGAATATCATACCCTAAATAAACCTCAACTCTTTCTCAATATATACAGCCCCTGCTCAAATCAACATCTCTTCATTTATGAAATCTTTAATATATTAGCTAACCACCAAATCATCTGTACATCATAGGTGGGGACTGGAATGCTTTATTAAACCCAAACAAAGATAGGTCGCATAACAAAAACAGGCAGTCTCAGCGTACTACTATAGCTCTTAAAGAACTACAAAATACCTTTCAGCTAACTGACCCCTATATCAATTTTCAATATGATAAAACAATATCAAGATTCACTTTTTTCTCAGCCACTTATAAAACTTGGTCCAGAATAGACGCTTTTGTAATCTCCCAAACCTTGCTTTCTCATAGACTAAAATATACTGTATCACCCAGATCTATATTGGATCATTCAAAACTCAGTCTCTCCCTAAACTTACAAACCTATAAACAAAATGCCCCCTGTTTCAATAATTGGACATTAAATCCTAAAATCATTCAAAACCAAGAAGTAGCACAGGAAATCACTAGTTTTATAGCCCAACTTGAAAAAGACTTAATATCCACTCAAATCCCTTATGACATGCAATGGGCTGCTGCCAAAGCAGTTATTAGAGGTATCATTATCCAAAAAGTCTGCATGGCTCAAGAAAAAATGCAATAACCTCAAAAATAAACTGGAGACCCAAATCAAGACTGCTGAATTAGAACTTCAAAATAAGTACTCAAAAGACCTGGAGGATAAAATAACTGACTGGCAAAAGCAATTACACAAATATTATCTAGAAAATATCCCTCTGTTAGAATTAAGATCAATATATCAATACTCAGAATGGGCACAAACACCTTCAAAAATCCTAGCTAGATTAATAAACATTAAAAATGGTCCACTGAGGATTAAAGAAAATAGAGTATGAAGGACTCTTGAAGCACAAGAACCAAGACATTGCAGACACATTTAAAGACATTTATAATAAACTATATAGCTTACACCTCCCTACCTGCTCAGACAAACTTCATGATTTTATACGCAATATAAAATTTTCACAAATTTTAGACGATCAGGAAAAACTTTTAAAAATACCCTTGCAACTAAAAGAGATAAAATCTCAAACCAGGTAAGTCTCCCAGGACTGACGGCTACACCTCTGAATTTTATAAGCAATTCATGGAACCTTTTTCCAAAGTCTTATTATTTATTTATTTTATTTTATTTTATTTATTTATTTAACATTTGTTAACCGGGAAAGTCCAACTTGGAACGAGCCAATTTTAAGCGGAGGCCTGGAGAGAAGTGCTCCAGACGCATGTCTTTTTAACGTGGGAGGAAACCGGAGCACCCAGAGGAAACCCACATGAATGCAGGGAGGACATGCAGACTCTGCACAGAAGGCACCCCAGCTGAGAATCGAACCAGAGAACCTCTTGCTGTGAGGTGACAATGCTACCGCTGCACCACTGTGCCATCAATTAAAAGTTATGTGTAACATTAATATGTAATATATAATGCAATATTAAACATTTTCAATTGTATAATACAATATGGTATAACAGGTAATTATCTTAATAACTCAAAAACTGTGTTAATTCCCAAGCCAAACTCTGACCCAACAGATTCAGCCAACTGTAGACCAGTTGACCTGATAAATACTGACCTTGAAATCCTAACTCATGTTATATCAAATAGACTTAAAAATATACTCCCCTCCATCACCTCCCAAGAACAAATGGGCTTTATGACAAATAGGCAAACAAGCGACAACACATTCCTCTTGGATACCACTATCAGACCTCTTAACAGTGATAAATGCCCCAGATATGTTCTCACTGCTGATGCAAGCAAGGCTTTTGATAGAGTTATCCTACATTTCCTATTTAATATATTGCCTTTATTTGGATATCCTCAGGAGTTTATAATGATAATTAAGGTTCTATATCAGAAAGCTTCTACCACTATTCAGATAAATAAGTTCAAAACTAAAGCTATACCCTTATCCAATGGCACAAGGCAAGGTTGCCATCTTTACCCATACCTCTTTAATCTCTGTCTAGAACCCCTGCTCCTGTTTGTTTCACAAAAAAACTTCCATCACATACCTAGAATCTTTAATATAAACCTTATGCACTCTGCCTTTGCTGATGACTTAAATATATATTTTCATCTTCCCACCACTGATCTCCCAAAAATACTCAAAGCGATAGCTGAATTCTCCAAAATCTCTAACTATAAATTAAATTCAAAGAAATCCCATCTATTTCCCATGAATCTTATAGGCCATAAGGAATATTGCTTTCCTGAGAGTGCGATCAAGATTAACTCCCAGATAAAATACCTAGGAATACTATTTACCCCCGACTTTAAGGAAATCATAAAGAATAATAGATGGAAGGATATTAATATGTCTACCTTCAAAAGCTAGTGTCGTCAAGCTGAATCTCTTACCAAAAATACTCTTTCAATTAAATGCCACATTCTCAAATATTCCCCAAAAATTATTTCTTGATATAGAAAAAGCTATATCAAGATTCTTATGGTATCCCAGATCTACTGGAATTACATATGATAAACTTGTACTTACCAAGGATAAGGGTAGATTGAGTTTGCCGGACTTCAAACTTTATTATAGTATAATTACTGCTTATAGACTAATACAGATAATAAACCATGACCCATGCATTAATACCTGGACACCTCAGTGGACCAAAATCTGGTTTGAGCAACTTAAATCCCTTGGATATAACACCAAATTTCTTCCCTTTTTAAACCTAAATCAAAAAGCTTTATTCACAAAGAACTTACACCCACTAATTAAGCATATGATCCTAACTACTCAAAAGTTATTCATATCAATACAACTATTGAATGCCCTTGCCATTATACAACCGCTCCACCTAAATCCTAACCTACTAATAAATAATAAACCCCTAAATCTAACAAACTACCCCCTGATAAAAGATCTTACAATATGGGAAATTTACAAATGGAAAGAATCCAATATACTACAACTAAGATTGAAAGTCAACCTTCCTAAGAAATATATTATCACTCTTAGCCAAATCCATTATCTTATAAATGCTAAATTTTCACAAACTAATGTTGACGTGCAGGACATTAACCTAGTAAAACTAATACTAACAAATCTTGCAACTAAAGGGAAAATAATCTCTAGGACATATAAACTTGTAACGAGCATAAAATACCAGAATTCTCTATTATTCTCAACTTTTTGGCAAGGGAAAAACCAATTACTTACTGAAGAAAGAAAAAGACTGCCCATTGAAAATATGGTCAAGTTTATTCCCTTTAAGAGGCTGCTATACACACAAATTATGATAAATAATATTTATTTTACTCCAAAGCTAAACAAGTTCAATCCCAAATTTCCACCCATATGCCCACACTGTCCAAACCAAACAGCTGATATTCTCCATGTTATGTGGAATTGTAGCAAGGTACTAGCTGGAAAATGTGTGTGTATGTATGTATGTATATATCCACACACACAAATAGTACTAGCTGGAAAATGTGTGTATGTATGTATATATCCACACACACAAATATTTTTCAGTGAAGAGTACAGGTTTGTCTTTAATAAATGCATGTACATATTATTAGAATTGTAGATATTCCAAGGCCACTGAGTATCATGACCTTTCCCGCCTTACCATTACTCTTCCTCAGGCCATACTTACTTTCTCTTGGAGGGCTGTATTGATTAGTCTTGGAAAAAGTTTGTGGATACCTATCCAGTTGTTTCATTTATGTTTAAAGAGAAATAGTGAGCCATATTGCATAAGATGCAGCGGAGGTGTATTCCAGAGGTTTGAGAGGCACTGGATTATACTCCTGTCCCTCCATGTCTTATTTACCTATTGAAGATTTAGGTCTTTGGTTCTAGTACTGATGGCGGTATTGGACTAGCAAAGAGATTGTAGGTCCAGTACAATCAGGTCTCTATTGGCATGGTAAGTGAGATGGAAATCTCCCTGAAAAGTCTGTAAAGTACTAAATAAATGGATAAAGCTTCCTGCCTTTCTCGGTAGCTCAAAGACTTTAGGTCCGTGATCTTTATGTAGAGGAACCTTTATGGTGTTTCTAATTGCCTGATATGCTTATTGACATACATCCCAAATGGGGTTTTCTACTGTTCTTTGCTTGAGTATAAGGGAGTGATTACCTCTTTAGACCTTGGAGATATTCCTTTGCAAATACCTGGGCTAAATAAAAGCATTTCCTGCTGTCACTTAATTTTCAGAAGAGAGTGAGCTATCAACCCAAGTACCTAGGTTCCCAGCTGCATTTTAGTTTTGAAGAGGTATGTTTTCTAGACTGTATGATGAGGAAGGTTGTCTATCAAAAGTGATGATACTACACTTTTTTAACTTTGTTTGAGTTCATTTTTAGTACACCGAGTTTACTTGGAAAAGTTCATGCTGAGGGAGTTGGTTGGGTGTTCATAGGGTGACTTAACAACAACCCCAGTTTGCAATTGTTTGCTGACATTGTTAACCAGGGGTCATGGCTGTCTGCTTGGAGACCAGAGAAATAATACCAAAAAGGAGAGTTTCCAGCACTGAGCCTTGAGGGACATCTGTGGTCACTTTTATACTTTTTGATGAGACGTCTGCAACTTGTACTGTATGGGTTCTGTCTTTCAGACAGTTTGCTGTCCATCTTACCAAAACTGGGTTGATTTATAAAGCATTTAGCCAACATGGGGAATAGTACGTACATACATACACTGCAAAGTTCAAGGAAATGCTGGATACAGCATATATCAAAAGCATACATTTTATTTTTTGGACAACATCCCAGGCTGCGTTTTTCATGAACTTCAGAATGAACTGGCTCCCCACCTAAGCACCATGTTCACTCATAGTCTCATGTCAGGCTTTGTGCCCACTGAATGGTGCACAGCAGCAGTTATCCTACTCCACAAAATGGGAGCCACCACTGATCCTGGGAACTATTGCCTTATTAGCCTGATGAGCCTGGTCTGCAAAGCCATGGAACTCATAAACAAAGACATTGGTGACCTCCAAATGCTGGACCCCACCCAGTTCAGGTTTGTGAAAGACAGATCATGCCTCCTGAACCTAATTGTCTTCTTTGAGGCAGTCGCCAAAGCAGTAGATGAGGGTAAGGTGGTTCACACAGCCTATTTTGACCTTGCCAAGGCTTTTGACACCATCCCCCATTCTGGAATTAAAGCTAAACTCACTAAACTGGGTATAAATCCCTACATCACAAGATGGGTTGCCAACTGGCTCACTGACAGAACCCACACTGTAAAAGTTGAGACTCTAAATCTAACTTCAAACCAGTGACAAGTGGGGTACCACAGGGTTCAGTCCTGGGACCTCTCCTGTTTGGTATCTACTTCTCTGAAGTACAGGCTAACACAGAAGGCCTCTGACTAACGAAGTTCGCCGATGACTGCAAACTAGGAACCATAGACGAGTCCCCAAATGATGTGGACATCCTACAGAAGTGCCTCCAAATCTACCTCTGATGTATCAGTGTGTGACATAAATTATTTAGTAAAATCAGGAGTCATTAGCACAGATTCAGAACATAAGATCCTTTTTAATTCACTAAATGCTCTGTCAGTCTCAAGAGACCTTTGCACCTTCATAGTAGCATTTTGTGAGATATGCTAAAAGGCTAACAGTAGTAACAAAATTAGGCTAAAACTTTCTGAAATACCTAACTAGTTCAAAAAACAGCCCGGTTTAATGACTGTACTTTTGCTACTTGTGGCATTACCACTACTCTTCCTGTAGGATATCCCAAATACTTGGATTCCATCATGCTTGATTTACATTTCTTACTATTCACTGTCAAGCTTGCCTGTCTTACAGATTCTAGCACAGCCTGCACTTTTGGTAAATGAGGCTCCAATTCCACTAAATGAGCGACCACATTTTCGAGGTATGCAGCAGCATATCTTGAGTGGGGCTTCAGTATTTTATCCAGTAGCCTGTGAAAAGTTGCTGGGGCCCCATATAGGCCACATCCTGAAATAGATCATCTGTGGTTATAGAAGCTCTTTTTTGTTTGGCAGAAGGGCTAAGGGGTATCGGACAATACCCCTTTGTCAGGTCTAATGTTGTTAAGTGTCTAGTCTTTCCTAAGTACTTATTTGCTTTATCAGTTCTGTGTATTGGATACTTATCAAGTTTTGAACTACTATTCAGTTATCAAAGTCATTACATAATTGGATGCTTCCATCAGCCTTACAATTAGAACTTTTAGGCTATTGCAGTCACCTTGAGACTCTTCTACCATGCTTAGCTTGAGCATTTTTTGGACTTCTTATACTGATTGGTTCTGTGACCCTTGTACTGTATGAAGACTTAGTCTAGCCTTTATTCTAGGTGTTGTCTCTGACTTTATGGTTACCCATCTACTTATCAAATTTCATTTTGAAGAGAGTGAGGAACAGGCTTTGTTTTACAATGATGGGAAGCTTATTCCATAGACGGGGTAGCCTTTGGGATACAAATCTGTCTTTCCAGCAAGTTCTGTTAGAGTCACAAATAAGGTTCAGGTCCATGGAACACGTATCCCTAGTATAATTTTTCCTGTGAAGATGCAATATTTTCATTAGGGTTGGATCAGAGAATGCCCTGTAGATTAGGCATACATCCTCTCTCAATAAATAATATAAGATGGAGTAACGGGATAAGGCCTTTAGTCCATCTGCATAAGACGTGTCTTACACTTTGTATTTTTTTAGTGAGAAACCTCTGGGGCCACCCCAACTGCTGTAAGTGCCTGGTTAGGTACATGCAGAAGGGAAAATTATACTCAATTATGGGCCTGATGAGGGCCAAGTACAGTGGCAGTATGACTTAATTTGATCTTGATTCCATGCCCTTACTCATAAGTTGAGCCACACAGAAAGATTTCTTCACAACCATAGCTACCTGGTGGTCAAAGTTTAGGTTACTATCTATCTGTGTTCCTAGGTCCTTTACCACTGGGGCTACTTCTAGGGGTGTGTACTCAATATTATAATTTGCAGGAGTATCTGATTTACTGAAGGCTGTGATCAAACATTTGTTACTACTAAGTCTCAGACCATGGTTTTGGCACCAGTCATTTGTCATTTTTAGGCCCGTTTGTAGGATGTCAACATCATGTGGGGATTCAGTGATTGCTCTTAGCTTACAGTTGTTGAATATCATGAGCCAGAGGCCCCCAACATTGGTTTTCACTTCAGAGAAGTATATACCAAAAGGAGGAGTCCCAACATTGAGCCCTGTGGGCACCACTAGTAGCAGGTTTCTTATTGGAAGTAGATTCACCTATCCAGACGTGTCCCGAAAGTGAGCCAGTCGGCTACCAATCTGAAGATGTAGAGATTTATGCCTAGTTTAGTAAGTTTACCTATGAAACCTGAGTGGAGGATTATGTCAAAAGCTTTGGCCAGGCCTGGATAAGGAGTGTGTACCGTTTTACCCTCATCCATGCCCCTGATGACTGAAAGTCCACCAGATTGAGCAGGCAAGTCCTGCATTTGACAAAGCCACATTGGTCCAGTGTTTGGAGAGTTCCTGTGTTGTTATTGATCAGGTTCATGATAATTCTATCCGTGGCCGTGCAGATAAGACTGGTCAACTTATGGGTCTGTAGTTCCCTGAGTTAGTTGATGGGCCCCCCCTTGTGCAGAGGGACAACTGTTGCAGTCCTCCATTCTTCTAGGACAAAGCCTGTCTGGAGGCTGTGGTTAAAGAGAGTTTCTAGTAGCCCTGATAGATTCTGTTTTAAGTTACTTAAGAAGCATCCTAGAATGCTGTCTGGACCCATTCAGGCTGTGTTTTTGGCTTTAAAGAGCACAGTAAGGGACCTGTTGCCTCATAATGACCATTAGGGGATGATTGCAGGTAATTTTTTTGGGTGTGGTAGGAGGTGATTGAGGAGATGGTTGACTGAACTAGTCAGCCAGCAAGTTTGCTGTAGTTTCAGGCTAGGTGTAAGTGTTGCTGTTCATGATTAACTCTGCACATTACTGAGCATTTCCTCTGAGGCTACAAACCTAACAAAAAAATGCTTCATAGTTTGCTTTGGCAGATTTGACCAGCTCTCTAATTTGTTTGTTTAGACTGGTGAGTGTCATTTTGTACTGTTTTGTATGTTCCTTCTTGGCTTTAGAAAGGATTTTGCTCCTTCTGTTGAATAGTGTATTTATGCTAGGGGTTCACCAGGGTGGTTTATTTTTGCCAGTAATCATAGATTTGACTTGGACAGGTACTGCCTACTCTATGCAGCTATGAGTGTGGTTGTACAGTGCTTTTGCATACAGCTCAGAGTAGGCCTCAGTGTTATCCCAGTTCGAAGGAGCTTGGAAGTTTAGTAAGCTATCATTTAGTTTGAAGTAATTGGCCTTAGCAAAGTTCTTAACAGGTTTGGAGTTTAATGGGGGGTTTAGGTTAGTTTTAATACTAAAAGAGATCATTTTGTAGTTTTGTGAATACTAGTCCAAAAACCTCTATGCAAGTAAATTATGGGTCATAGAAATTTCCTAGTTTATGGAGGGGTAGTTGAAGTCACCCATAAGTATGGTGTTGAGCTG
The DNA here is from genome assembly GCF_019279795.1 of Protopterus annectens. Taxonomy (NCBI): domain Eukaryota; kingdom Metazoa; phylum Chordata; order Ceratodontiformes; family Protopteridae; genus Protopterus; species Protopterus annectens. The sequence goes on from NC_056740.1 coordinate 375,523,102, forward strand.
AATGTTAAGAGATTCCAGTAGGTTTAAGTAGGAGGTGTAATTTTCCAGGCTCATGTTAGTTGATCTGTAGCTAGCAAGGATGTGATAGGGGTCATACCTATAGTTAGTTGGCCATGAAACAGCTGAAAGAATTGATGGAGACTGTACCATACTGGAATTAACTGAAAACAACTGAAATAAAAATAGAAAGTCTTTATCTGTTAATTACCCAAACTCATGCAGAACAGGTGCCAGTCTCTCCTTTATAGGCCAAGTCTTGTATACTTTTCAGAATAAATTCTCCAAACACTGTAGTTAATTTAATAAGGCTTTATTAGATGTTCACAATATTTTAATATTCTCTTCATTAACAGGACTGATAAACAATAACAGTCTGTAGAAATGCTGGAATGCTGGTTAGTAATAATAGTGCTGCTAAATATATCCAAAGTTTCTGCACATATATTCTGATTGCCCTGAATGATGTAAACTGAAATAGTCTTTATTTGGCCTGTCTTCTGTACTCAGGCTCGAGTGTCTGTGTTGTAGCTTCCTTTCTACAATGCTGGATATTTAATCTTTTCTGTATGTCAGGTTGAACTAACTGACTTTCCTAACTGTATCTGAAGTATATTGTAATAATACCAAAACCCTGTAATGCTTTACACGCCTCCTTAGCCTTGGTTCTCAGATCTTGTCTTGCTTTGCAGTCTTGGAGGTGCCTAGCTGTCAGATTTCCTTGATTCTTCCCTTGAGAAAGAGAACAGAAAAAAGAGCAGTCTGTAGCCTTCTTTTGGGAACGGTTATCTCTCATGCTTGACCACAAAGGTTATTCTTTCCTTTTGCTTAACTGTCTTTTCTAAAATGTATGCATAAATGAAGCACAATTCTGACACTACATTTAATAACTACTTTAAAATGGAAGTCCCTAATCTAACAGCAGCTCATGTGAGTCATGTTGATGGACTAGTCGAGCAGTTTCATCCTGAGCTGAGTGGGATCGAAATGTACAAAAGGTATTATAGTCCTTAATAGCCGGGAAGCCTTCCAGGGTTCTGAATCGTTTCTGTGACTGCACATATGTCTGCATTCTCCAGGGTGAGGAGTGCTTCCAGGGAGTGCATTTTTTTATTTAAACTCCTAGCATTGAGCAGTAGTACCTTTAGATAGTTGTAAGTCATTTTTGTTATGTTGGTCAGTTTAATAACTTGGCAAGGGCTAAAAAAGGCACTATGGGTATAGATAAAGTTTATGCCAGTATCTGGAATCCATGTGGTGACAAGTGTAAACCATCTCTGGCAAAGCATCATGGTTTGTTGATCATGTCTCCCCAGGCTGGTAGATATTGGATCTTTTTGTTGTGACACCAGAAACTAAGCCAGTTGTTGAACTCAATCATTTTTGCTGGTACTGTGGCATCATCATTGGTGAAGGTAGGATGCTACTCAAGGCTAGATTCATACCCATCTGGGATACACATGTCAGTGAGCTCCATCATATCTCTGTTCATATAGTCCAGTGAGGTATGTCTTAGGTAATTTACTCCCACATGAACTATGACCATGTCATACTGGTACTTTTAGTTTAAAGACCTAAGTGCATGTGTGATCTAGTGGATCTTCACTCCAGACAGACAGCTCAATCTGATCTTCTCCTTGTTTAGCTTGATAAGAGGGATAGCAGTATTTCTTATAATGGAATCCCCAATAAAGAGAATGTTTGGCTGTGTGGTGTGTTGCTTTTTGGGCTTGGAAGCAGGACTGCTGTGAATTTCAGAGTTATGTGTTGTGTGAGATGCTGTCTCTCTTTTTATTTTGTTTGTGTTTGCATGGGGCCACTAAGAGATGCTTTTTTGGAGGTCTTGGAGGTTTGCATAGATTACATGTGAGTACTTATGCATTTCTGGGTCTATGTGTTTGTTCCTTAGTATCGTTAGTGAGTGTTTTGGTTGTAATACTTGACAACCTGGTTTGCATTTGTCATGGGTGTGAGAGCTTTGCCTCAAATGACATTCTGTAGCTACATCTCTCACACACTGTTTGTTCTAAAATTAAATGGTTGTCAGTGAACATGAGGCAGTTATTACACTACCTCAGAGTGCACATATCCACCAGACCAGAAACAGAGATCACAGGGAAGTGTGTGTCCATTATATTAGATCCTTAGTAGATGGGAAGGAATAAGGGATAGTCACTTAAAGGTCTAAGTGAGAGTGTTTAGTAGTATATTATTAGATGACGTGTAGTAGTGCTTGTCAAAAAGACTTTGTCCTTTCCATCCTGAGAATTCATCACTACAGACAAATGTGTGCTCTCCATCATTCAACAGCGTTACAAGATGTCTTGGAGGGAATCATCATTGAGGGGTATTCCTTCTCCTCCTACTTCCAATCAAATACAACTACTTCCTCCTCTTTTACAGGGTCTTCTTGACCAGAGTACCACAGCACTGGTGCAATACCAGCATCTGGGAAGATGCTTTTATTCCAGAATCTTTCATGTTCCCAGAAAGGAGAGTACTTGGAGATCAATTCAGGATTTAACACCTGAACTTGAAGAATGCATATATGCAATCCCAATTCACCCCACCTGCTGAAAATTCCATGGGTTCTCTACATTTTCACCACACATTCAGTTCTCTGCTTTCCACTTCAATTTGTCTACCATTCCCAGGGTCTTCACAAAGTGCCTTGCCACAGGTATTCATTTTGCAGAAGTTAAGGAATACAAACTTTTCCTTATCTGGATTACATTCTTATCCAAGCTACTTCTCAGGTCAGTCTGCACCTCAACTTCAGAGTTTTATTCCTGGAGAGAGTGGAATTCACCCTTCATCTCCTAAAATCTGCTCTAACCCCCTCCCCAAGATCTGATTTTCCTGGGTTGCATACTGGATGCCCAACTGATAACTGCCCTTCTCCCCCAAGGAAAGTACAGTCCCTCCTCCCCTTCAATCTTCTCCCATAAGGGAGACTTTAAGTTACATGACAGCAACTATTCCAATGGTAACCTTTGCTAAACTACACATGAGAAAGATCCAGTGGTACCTGAAATCTCTATGGTCTCAGCAATGTCATCCACTGGATTTCCAAATTCCAGTCTTGGCCTTTCTTTAGAAATAGTTAAAGTAGTGGTTATCATAAATCCAACAGAATCAAGGCCTTTCATTTCACTGAGCCACTCAAAACTGGGAACTGAGATAGATGAATCAGACCTAGCTTAGGGAGCCTGGACAGGCTGTTCATCATTTCAGGGTTGGTGGTCCTCCAGACAGAAAGAGGGATCACATCAAGTGTAAGAAATGAGGGCTCTAATTCAAGCCCTTCAGGTGTTTACTCACATATGGAAACCAGGCCTTCTCAGGATTATCGCAGAGAACATCACTTTAATGTGGTATATCAACAAACTGAGGTGGGAGAAGAGGACAAGTTCTACTAGCTGTGTACTTGCAGATTTTCTAAACAGGTCCATTGAAGACTCTCTCAAATGGATGTTAAACATGGTGTTTTCCTGGACATAGTCCACAGATGGGGTAGTCCTCAAATAGACCCATTTGCCCACAGTCAGAGCAAATAACTTAAGTTGTTTTTTCTTCAGAAATCCTTGTCCCCAGGCTCAAAGACTTACACCATGACATTCTGCTGTGAGGGGAAGTACATATTTGCCTTCCCCTTGTCCCTCCAATCCAAAAGGTTCTACTGAAGGTCCAGCGAGACAAACTAAAGTCTTGCTGTTGAATCTCTTCCGGCCTAGGCAGCAGTGGTTCCCCATTCTTCTTCACCCAGCCAGGGGCAATCACTGCAAGTTACCTTATAAAGTGTACTTACACAGAAAAAGGAATCTCTGCTTCATCCCAGCATGCATGTTCTCAACCTGACTCAAAGGATAAGAGGATTTTTATCCCCTTCAGATACCAGTTGTCTGAGGACATGCTTCAGATTGTGAGAAAACCTGCCATTAGAAAGTCTTACATCTTTAAATGGAAGAGATGCTTTGTCTCTTCTCATAAGAGTGAATGGAAAGCCCCTAAGTGGGGGTCCCAACAATTTTGTCCTATTTGTGTGAATTTCTCAAAGCTGGACTTGTCTACTCTTATGTTAAGGTACACATCTTCCAATTCAGCATGCATAGTACTTATTCCACCCTTGCTGTCTGAGTCCTTGCTACTATATTCACACCTTCCATAGCAGATATTTTCATATACTTCTTCATGAGTCAAAGTCAAGCAGTTTTGAAAGGGCATCCTTCACTTGAATCCACCTGGGAGGACTATTCCACCCCCCCCCTCCGTGATCTCCATTTCATTTTGGAAAAACTTACTTTGCCATCTTTTGAATCTGCATCTTCTACATCCGTAATGTTTTGTACATGAAAAAACATTTTGCTGGTGGTCTTTACTTCTGCCAGGAAGGTCTCTGATCTTCAAGCCCTTATGGCTATCCCTCCTTTTCTTGTTTTCCATAAGGATGAGATTTCAATTAGGGTTAATCCTTCTTTCATGCCAGAGTTGGTCAATGAATTGTCTCTCAGGCTATTCATTTACCTACCTTCTTTCCAAACCCACAGAACAGAGATGAAAGTATTCTGCATACATTGGATGTAGACAAACAAGATTCTACCTTGAAAATACTAAAGACATTACTTTTATTTATTTATTTATTTAAATTTGTTGACCGGGAGTGTCCGACTGGATGTAGGTCCATTTTCAGCGAAGGCCCGGGGAGAAAAGCTCCACAGTAAAATAAACAGACAGTAGTTACATTGGATTACATAGCAATTAACAATTTAACATAGCAATTACTTACAACATATTTACAGATGAAGAACATAGTACATCAGTAGACAACTAGAATCTTTATCTGTGAAGTACATAACAGACATTAACAAATGTTACAATGAGAAGTTCCTGCTGTATAATAATTACTAGGCTTATGAGCATCGGAGCTTGCTATAATCAAGGTAGTTAGTGAAGTGGAAAGAAAAGTAGTGGTTGGATGGTGTGGATGATATTAGAGTGGGAGTTGCAAGGGCATAGCCAGCATGTTTTTAGGTGCGCTTTTAGTAAAGTTTTGAAGTGGGTGCATGATGGTATGGAGGTAATTGTGGGTGGGAGTGAGTTCCATAATTTGGCTATGGCGCAAGAGAATAGTGCTTCACCAGCAGAGTTATTGGCTTTAGTGATCTGCAAGTGATTTTTGTGACTACGGTAGGATGCCCCTGTGGCGAATTTGGCGGTTTTGTTGTAGCAGGTCTCTAGCTTGTTTAGATCACATTGCCTTAGGTTGGTATATATTGGAGAGGCATAAAGTAGGGTGGAGATAAGGTGGGAATTTGCTATTGAAATCTTTGCTGCTTTGGTGAGAAATTGCTTATTTCTGTATAACGCTCCTGTTTTTTTGTGGACTTTATTTATGGTCATGGATATGTGAATGTCAAATTTTAGTTTATTGTCTATTTCCACTCCTAGCAATTTGGTGTGTTCAGTTGGGTATATAGTGGTGTTGTCTTTTGCTGTGATGTTAAAGTGAGAGTTGTTTTGAGTATGTTTGGTGGGTTGGAAGATGAGTAGTTTAGTTTTGTTTGGGTTGAGTATTAATTGGGCATCGGATAACCATGTTTCAACAGAGGAAAAGGCTTCCTGTGTGACTTTTTTCAGTTTTGGTAGGGACTGGGCTGAGCAGATGATGGTCGGGTCATCTGCGTATTGTATGAGTGTGCCATGTTTGGTGGCAGAGGCTAGATTATTGGTGTAAACAGAGAAGAGTAGGGGTCCAAGGATGGATCCTTGGGGAACCCCTATGGAGACAGGTTGTTGGGGAGATATGTCATTCTGCCAAACAATGGATTGTTGGCGGTCAGACAGGTAACTCTGAAACCAGTTGGTGACTGATTGTGAGAAGGATAGGTTATTGAGGACAGAGATAAGTTGTTTGTGTGGGACCATGTCAAATGCTTTAGATAGGTCTAGGAAAGTAGCAGAGGAGAGATAGCCATTGTTTTTATGCAAAAGGATAGTGTTAGTAAAGGAGAGTAAGGCAGTGGTGGTGCTATGGTTTGGTCAGAAACCATGCTGAGTACTGGAAAGGAGGTTGTTAGTAAGGAGGTAATCTGAGACCTGAGAGTGCATGCATCTCTCTAGTATTTTGGAGAGTGGAGAGAGAATAGCTATGGGGCGGTAATTGGTTAGTTCTGAGGAGGGTCCGCCTTTGTGGAGGAGAATTATATGTGATACTTTCCACAGTGTGGGAACGTAACTTTCTGAGAGAGATCGGTTAATCAAGATGGATACTGGGTAGGCCAGAGCATCAGCTGCGATTTGTAGGTATTCACTTGGGAGGTTGTCTGCTGCTAATTTGGTGGGTTTAAGTTTAGTTAAGAGTTTTTTTATGTTGGAGGTAGGTACAGGAGAAAAAGAGAAGGCAGTGGGGAGATTACTAGTTGAAGGTGTGGGTTGGAGGGGAGGGGGTTTGTGTTGTTTAGCTAGTGATAGTATGGTTTGAGCAATATTTTCTGAGGAGTGAGGGATGTTAGGAGGGGTACTGACTTTACCTGGGTGGAGGATGGAGTTTATGGAGGACCAGAATTGTTTGGGGCTGTGTTATGAGGAGTCTAGGGCAGACTGGTAGTATTGGAATTTGTCCTGTTTTATTAGCTTTTTGACTCTATTGCGTAGTTCTAGGAATTTCTGTCTAGCTGAGGGGGTTTTGGTTTTGCGCCAGTGCTCCCAGGCTTTATCTCTGTTTTTCATTTCTGACTTAGTGGTTTTCTGTAGCCATGGGGAGGGCTGTGCTTTGGTTCTGGAAAATCTTATGGGGGAATGGTAATTAAGGATGTTCCTGGAAGGTAGTATTAAAAAATTCAACTGTGTCATCTAGACTGAGGTACTTTAGAGGATGCCAGTTACATTCTTTGAGGGATGAGATGATTACTTCCAAGATGGCTGCACATTGAGGAACAGCTTACCTCTATCTCTCTCAGTGTAAAAACAGAAAATGAACATAGAAGGCAGATAGACTTTTGTGTTTATGGGTACATTTCACTAATGGGCTAGTAACTGAGGGATGAGATTATTACTTCCAAGATGGCTGCACATTGAGGAACAGCTTACCTCTATCTCTCCAGAAACTGAACATAGAAGGCACATAGACTTTTGTGTTTATGGGTAAATTTCAGTAATGGGCTAGTAAGTGTACTTCCTGGATGCCAGGAAAACAGAAATACAGAGCACCTGGAAAAACAATCAACTACAAAAAGTGAGGAAGAAACACTGAGTTGGGAAAGTTCTGCAGCTGTTAGCAAAAAGCAGTGCAACTTCCAGATATGACTTCCAGTAACCTACAGGAAGCTACAAGACTACTGCACACAGACCTGGTTAAAATAAATGAAACATTGATGGAGTATATCAACATAAACAACAAAAGGGTGGAAAAAATAGAAGAAGCTTTAAACAGATATTCAGATATGGTGATAAAGCTGCAAAAATCAGAGTCTGAAATGAAGAAAAGGCTGGCTGAATATAAGACTGCTCAGAAAAAGATGTTTCAAAAAATTATAGAATTAGAGAGGAGACCACGTAGGGATAGCTGGAAGGAACAGACTGCATTAATTTTATGAAAGCACAAATAAACAACTGGACTGGTATTCCACAGCAGGAGTTGTTACATGAAAGGGCACATTGTGTGTATGCTCCAAACCTGGCCATGAGAAAGCAACTTAGACCTTTAGTGAGCTGTGAAACACAAGGAGATTCTAATTCTTGTTCTGGCAATAAAAACCACAGAGAGACTCTTCCTGTGAAAACCTTTCCATTGTTTCAACAGAAAATTTTGGAGAGAAGGAAGGGAGCATGAGAGTTGACTAGAAGAATTGAGACCATTTTGTAAATGAAGCAGATACAGGATTTGGGAGAGGGAGATGAACAGTAATCAAACCAGTAACTTAATGTAGGATTACAGTGCAATATTGTGAAATGTGACAGAACAAGAAAATCTGGAAATATTGGACTTTTCCAGAATTAGTTGGACTTGTGGGTGACTCTTAAGTATATGCCCTACTTCATGTCATTAGTGTTTGGAAAAATGCTTTGGGTGAGGAAGGGAGGAGAGAAAGTGAACTGTAAGTAAAGAAAACATTTTTTCTTAATGGTGCTATTTTTGTGGTGCATGTTTTTTCCATGCTATAAAGTAAAGTTTTCTTAGTTGTCTTTAAATGTAATGGGGATTGTAAATAGGTGATGTTGTTCTTTTTTTTTTCTTTGTTTCTTTCTGTCTGTCTTTTTAATTAGTTTTAAGAAATGTAGGCCCTGCTATTGAATATTATGAGGCTATATTTTTAGCAAATGAATGTATTCTTAGTAGCAGTTCTGTATCTGGCCCTTGTGTCTCCATGGAAACAATCTGATAAAGAGAAATTGTCTGGTTCTCATGTCTCCATGGTAACAATCTGATAATGACAAATTGGTTGTCTAGTTCTCATGTCTCCATGGAGACAATCTGATAAAGAGAAATTGGTTACAGTGTGGTGGAGAGAGATTGGCTGGGGAAAAAGAAAACAGAAACTGGCTAGGAGATAATGTTTTCTGAAAGCATTCAGGGGTTTTCCCAGCTGGGAGAGCTAAACCAGTTAGCACTTAGTAGAAGCACAGACTGCATTACATATCTTAGTATGGATAACCTTTCTATTAGGTTAATTCAAGTGTGAGTGTGGCTGTCAGTTCTGGGCATTTGTTTCAATTAGGAGTGTAAAACTTCAATATTTGAAGTATATAGTTTTTTGTGTTAATATTAAATTACTAGGTTTTAGGGGGTATTTTGTGAAGGCTTTCAATACAGCAAAATGTTTTGTAAGATATGACATAAGCTGAAATGGATATGACAAGAAACAACTATATGAAAGTTCAACCTGACAAACAGTGTATGCATGTAACACAAAGGCTGGAACTAGACATTTAACAAAAAAGATGCTATGCATAAAAGGTGTGAATAATAGCTTTTTAGTACAGTCATGCTTTCTGTAATGTCTTGGATTTCAATGGTGTCACAGATAAATGCAAAAAATAAAGAATAGCGAACTATATTAAAAATGTAGAGTGAAAATAGCTACGTTGCAGGAGATGCACTTGGAAAGAACTGAACATGTGAATTCGATAAAGAAAGGTTTTCAGGATGGTTATTCAGTGGAATGTCTGGGTCCAAGGAAAATATGAGTACTTGTATTAATTGTAAGAGGAGCTCCAATAGTGACAGAAGAGGATAAAGATAATAATGGAAGATTTGTAGTGCTAAGGGGCTACCTACAAGGGAGGAGGATTACACTGGCATGCATTTATATTTTACCTAAAACTGCTGTAATGAAGCTTAAGAAAATTCTGGAAGAAATAATCAGTTTTCAGCAAAGAATATTACTTATAGGCAGGGACTGGAATTTGATTTGCAGCAGTGAAGAGGTGTTAAGGAGTTAAGGAAAAGTATAACAAAGGAGGGTAGATCTTTGAAGAAATTATGAAAATATTTTTCATGGAAATGTGAATTCAGTAATAGGAGATTGGAGTGACTTTACATGTTATTCCCCAAGATATAAAACTGGGTTAAGCTAGACATAATTTGCATTTCACAGGAACATGTGCATTTAATTGAAGGCCTTGATATGCAACTGTGACACCCATGCACTGGTCTAGCAATCAAAGAGCCTCAATCCTCACTACTAATACCAGTGAGGGGCATACATATAGGGAAAGGATAATAAATACACACACAGTAAAGTACAATTTCCCTTAAGAGCACACAGAGATCACAGTCAGTCTGGGGCTGCTTTCTCCCTTTCTCTCCAGTTCCCCAATAAGACTCCCCACTGGCACAGCTACAGGGTCCAGATCTCAGCCTAGTGGGCAAGCTAAAACCTCCAGCACCTTCTCTGTCCAACCAGTGCTTTGTGTCCCTGCCCAAGTAGCTGACACACGCACACTAATATGAGTTATATGCAACCACACAGACACTCCTGGGGAAGGCTGGCACAGGTTCTCCACCTGTGCCACTTTTACCCTGACTGTACGGTAGTACCACTTACCACCACCCACTAATATTTATCAGCTCTCAAAAGGCACTTAGGAAAGGGTGTCCAATTATACTGTGCAATATTATTATCCAAATGGTAAGTGCAACTGAACAGTCAAGGCTTATTTGGAGTGACATTGTACAATATCACTATATATATATATATATATATATATATATATATATATATATATATATATATATACATATATATATCCAATGTACTCTAGAGATTAAATTATCTCTACACAAAACAGCCACATTTGAAAGGTTTAAACATTTATTTATTTATTTTTTTATTTAACATTTGTTGACCGGCAATGTCCGACTAGGTTCCACAGAGCCTGTTTTCAGCGGAGGCCCGGGGAGAAACGCTCCAGAAACATATTTAATAAATAATAAAAACACAAGGCAATACTTTTTACTACATAGTACTAAAAAAGAGTTCAGATATCACAGAGAAATACTTAAAATAATACAGTAGAAAAGTTCTGACATCACAGAAAAACATACTAGTCTAATCTTATTTCCTAGCTATTTCTAAAAGAAACACTAAAGTCTAAGATCCTACTTACATACAGACACAAGCAGAGTGGTGAGTTGGATGTTCTCAACACAAATGTTCAATGCTCTCATTCTTTCTGTCCTTAAATTGATAACACAGTACCACTGATTCATTTCAGATTACATCATTTCTTTCTGGTTCCCAGGCTAACAGACTCTCAGAGGTTAATAACCCTTTTGATAATGCAGCTGGTCAGGAAGACAAAGCAATAAAAGACATTATACATGTAAATTCTAGCCATTAAACATGGCCTCAAAACAGTAGGCAGAATGCCTTTATCTAGACATCTCGGCTCCGAGTTTTGACATCAAAGAATTGACTTATCAGCCTTGTTACAGCAGAGTGCACTATTGTTACATTTTTGCAGTTTCACATCTAACAGCATTTTCTTCCATTTAAGAGAACATGACTGTGCTTTATATCAATATTTACAAATGACAGAATTATCTACAAAAGTCTATCTGGCTAGGCTAGCAGCCTTCACATATATTCATAGCACCCAATAACTATTTCAGATCATGCACAAATACTAAATAAAATAAAAACACAGGATAATGAAATAAAGATGAGACACTGGCACTTTCCAACCTATCTGTTGAAAAGAGAGGAATTTAAGGAATGGGTAGTGGAGTTTATTCAGGAGCTGTCGAGAGGATAGAAATTACTTCTGAAATTATCGTTAGGGAGTGGGTCAAAATTAAGGTGGAGTTTAAAAATAGGGTGGAAATAAAAGAAAGGAAGTTATGGTTATGAAATAAGAATTAATTTAGAGGGACTGACAAATGTTTAAGTATTGCAGAATAGGGAGACTCTCACAAAACAAGAAGAGGATCAGCTGCAAAATGCTAAGCAGAAAATTATCTTGGTAATATACACGAGTTTAAAAAGACTGCTGTTAAGTGACTGTTTTTTGATAACACTAGAGCACAAAAAACTTTTAGCACAACAACTCAGGCAACAGAAAGTAGAAAGGGCTGTCGCCAAGCTTAGGGAGCCTATAACAAGGAAGGTAACAAGTCATACTGTAGAGGTATTAATAATATCTTGGAAATTCTATGAAAGTCTGTATAAGGAGAGGAATATGGAAATCAAGAAACAATACAAATGGAAATGCTTATGGAAGAATTTAATATGTCAAGCTTAGAGTTAGATGAGGATCAATTACTAATGGTTAGGATAGGAGGAGATACAATAAAAATCGATATATAGCCAATCTACAGGAAAGCCCTCAGGAATAAATTGTATTCCTGTGGAGGTTTGGAAGCTAGGATGGAAGAAAAATTATAAAGATCTGGAAGGTTTTGTTTAAAAGTATTTTAAGAGGAGAAGTAGTACTAACATTCTGGAGGAAAGAAATGGTGGTTGTAATACCTAAACAGGCTAAAGATCCAGCAGATCAAGCTTCATACAGGCTCATTTAAATACTTAACCATAATTATAAAGTGTTGTCTATAATGGCCAAAAGAATAAGAAAAGTAATTAAGTAAAAAGGTAAAAAACTGATAGCTATGGATCAGTGTGGTTTTTTTTTGAAGGGGAGGCAAACATTCAACAACAGTAACAGAACATTGATGAGCCAGAGGAAAGCAGAATGTAAGAAAATACCATTGATGTTATATAGTCCTGTCTCACCATAATTCTTGCTGGATGGGTTCAAAGCTGATTCTCAGCTCCGACTTGGCTGATACTAAAGCTTGAGAGCTTTTACTGGCTCGAGGCTAACCCCTATCCCATGGTGCCTCACGGCAATTCCCCAGATCTCATTTGCCTTGAAAGCTTCAAGGTTGTCTCCTTACTGGCTCATTGGCTAAGTAGAAGATTTTTTGATAAATCTTGATATTTTTCCCTAGTTTTTCTATATTATTCTATCTAAATAAAGTATATACTGGCAGCTGTTGCAGAACAAAAGACGACACTCAAACATTAAATCACTTTATGAAACTGCAGATGCTGGAAAAAACAATGCAGAATACGAACAGCAAATCCAAGCAGTAAAACCTACAAGTACTAAAATTCCAACAAAAAAAGTAGACAGCAACTTTTACAACTTCAAAGCAGTATTGAGTACTTTCGTCAAATGAATGACTTCATCAGAATACAAATACTGCTACCAACAGTTTATATATAGTGCTTAACCAATCACATGGAAAATGACATAATTTCCCCTCAATAAAAACAAATAGCTGCTACTCATATAATATTAAACAATGTTAATACAATAGCATACAATACAATGAATCCCTACTAAGTGCATATAACAATATTAAAACAGAAATGTTGGACATTGTTATTAAAAGAAGAACATAGAATAACACTGAAGACAAAGACATCCTATCATTTAAGCCAGGAGTATGGTATGCATCAAGTCTAATTTGCCATTTGAGTTCCAAAAACTCTAGATAATCATTCATAGGCAGCTATTTGTTTTTATTGAGGGGAAATTATGTCATTTTCCATGTGATTGGTTAAGCACTATATTTAAACTGTTAGTAGCAGTATTTGTATTCTGATGAAGTCATTCATTTGACGAAAGCGCTCAATACTGCTTTGAAGTTGTAAAATTTGCTGTCTACTTTTTTTGTTGGAATTTTAGTACTTGCAGGTTTTACTGCTTGGATTTGCTGTTCGTATTTTTGTATTGTTTTTTCCAGCATCTGCAGTTTCATAAAGTGATTTAATTTTTGAGTGTTGTCTTTTGTTCTGCAACAGCTGCCAGTATATACTTGGTTTGTGGACTGTTTTTTGCTTACTTGTTCATGTGGAATGGATGGAGGTGAGCAGTTGTGTGACACTAGCGACACTGATATGCAGACCGTACTTCGGTCTGTTTCTATTTTGACTGCAACAGTTGTCGAAATTTCTAAAAAGGTGGACAAACTTATGTCCGAGTCCATGCAGGCTGGTTTAAGGGAAAATCATAATTCACAACCTTTTAATTCGAGCATGTCGCTTCTAACACCAGCTCAAAGACCGGGTTGTAGCAGAGACCAAGAAGTGGGTGGTTCTAATGTTAACAGCTCCAATGGTGGTATACAGACTCAGAACTTGAATGCTGGCAGCCAGGAGGGGACTACTTGCATATCGGTTGAACAGTGGTTAAAAACCGAGTTCGGGTTTAACCAGGGGACTAATAACAATGCTTCTGTTCAAAGAACTTTAGACCAGCAAATACTTAATTTCAAAGGACTACTTTCTAAATACAAAAAGCTTCAGCTCGAAAACGAGTGCTTGAATGAATGTATTAAATGAGAGCAGGTGCCTAAGGGGCTTTATTTATGGAAATTCCCTACTGGTTTACAGAAGGACTCTCATCTTCATAAAGAATTATTGCAATTCTTTAACATGCAAGGATGTGAATTATTGCATATTTTGGTAGCTGACAACAATAGAAAAATGTCATTATTGTTGAGAGAGATTAATCAGTTGGATTCATGTATTAAGAATGATTTGTTATTTGATTCAAAACAGAATGATTTTAACAGTGTGTTTAACAATGTGAACACTGAATTAGTTGAGTTAAAAAATAGAAAAGAAAGGAAGTTAAGAGACAAGTTCGAATATGAAAATAGTAAAGCCTACCCTGAGCCACTGAGGGGACAGCAGAGTCCAAATATTGATAACAATAGTTTATGTGCAGAAAGTCATGATGTAGAAGTATATGAGCATGACAATGTTGAGACAGATGCCCCTTTAGAACAACCCCCTTTACAGAGGTCGGAAAGACTGTTGAATCAGATACAGGGGAGGCAGGAATATTACAGGAATGGGAACAACCCTCGAGTGGGTTCTTGGAGGGGGAGATGGAGTTCATACAGGAGATAAATTTAAATAATGACATTGTTGATAGATTTGAATATAATGTGATTAGCAACCATGATGGGGACTTTAATATTTACAACTTTAGTTAGGCTCGGGTTAACAAAAAATGGGCCGACTTATTGTCTAAAGGTCTGAATTTTGTTCCGTTACAGAAGGGTAGTTTAATTGACTCTATCCTACAATTAAAGCTTTATACTAGGAAACTAAATTTAGCTTTATATTTTTACAACACTAATGCCACTTTTGGTTGTTTGAATTTTCACAGACCTAGTACTTTCTGTCCTCCATCACATCCTTTGGTGCAGTTATTTGAAAATCTATGTGAAACTGATATTAGAAATTTATTAAGTAAAAATAATAATAAAAGAATTGACTAGAGTAACCTAGACAGGGATGAAGTAGTATTGTTAAAGGAAATTCTTGAGCAGCATGATATCAGATTAATGAAACCTAATAAGGGTGGGGGCCTGGTTATTATGAATACTAATGATTATAATAGTAAAATGATGGAATTATTGTATAGTGAGGTATACTTGGAGGTCTCCCGTAATGAAATAAATATAGCCTATCGTAATATAGATCTGGAATTGGAACAACTATTGCTTAATGGGCAAATTGCTTTAGAGACCTATAATTATATGTTAATTGAACATCCGAGAATACCAACAATTTTTGGTATACCAAAAATACATAAGTCTTTAGATAATCCACCTTTACGACCAATTGTTGATGCCAAGGCCTCCAAAACTTTTAGTATTGCTAAATTTATTGATGCTACGACCAAAAATATATTGGACGAACGTAGTTTAGTAATTAGGGACTCATGGGACTTTCTTACAAAAATCAAACAAAACATTTCAGTGAAAATATTATTCTGGTCACAATTGATGTATGTGACTTAGTTTCGGTTATACCACACCAAATTGGCCTTGAATGTTTTTTTGACTATTTATGTGGTAATTCAAGGCTTAATCATGATACCATTCTAACCCTTCGGACATGCATGGAATTGGTATTGGACAATAACTATGTAACTTTTGAAGGCCATTTTTTCAAACAAAAACAAGGGGTTTCAATGGGTGCGTGCTGTGCTCCAATTTTTGCCAACATTGTTTTGGCGCAATGGGAAGATTTGTTTATTGTTCATTCAGAATTCAGGGCTTCATGGGTATTGTATGGGCGATACCTAGATGATATTGTCCTGTTCTGGAAAGATAGTGAGGATGACCTGAAAAGGTTCTTCACGTATATCAATGGTACTACTGATTTTCTTAGATTTACTATGAACAGCAGTTTGGATTTTGTCAACTATCTGGATGTTACCATTAGGAAAGATTTTGTTAAGTGCTTTGTTTCCCAATTGTATAGGGAGCCGACATATTCAAATTCTCTATTGCATTTTACAAGTGCGCACCCATTGCATCAGAAGAAAGTCCTTGTGAAGGGTCAATATGTAAGATTGGCTAGAATGGTCTCTAATTTTCAAGATTTTATAAAAGAATGTGGAGTTTTAAAGAACATGTTTTGTAGGAGAGGTTTCCCGGAAACCTTTGTTACTGACACACTTAATGAAGTTAAAAACAAAAGAATTAATGGTCATATTTTTGCCCTTTTAGCTCAGGAAGCTACTAAAAGTAATGAGAACTACAATAACAAACAGGTAGAATTTGGACGTGCACTAACTCTTACTTATACATCAAACTTTCTTGATATTAAAAATATTATTTTGAAATACTGGAAAATTTTTGATGTCGATTTGGAAGTACTGGGAAAAGTTGGAAATAAACCAGTTGTGGTGTATAAAAAGGATATTTCTTTTAAAGGACTTTTTGAAGGAACAAAACCAGATATACAAAAAGGTGTTACTTTCAAATGTGGGAGATGCGCCCAATGTCCCTATGTTATGGATAGGGAAATAATTAAATTAAAAATTGTTGGGTATATTACTAGTAAGAAAAAAATGTATTGTTATAGCAAAGGGGTAGTTTACTTAGCTTTGTGTAAACAATGTGAGAAATACTATGTAGGCAAAACCAAGAATGCCCTTAAGACTAGAATATATCAGCATGTATATGATATTAAACATAAAAATGAAAACAATGCTTTATATAAGCATCTGTGTATTGAACCCACTCATTCTTTTCTATTTTTTATTTTAGAACAAGTGGATTTAGGACCCTGGGGGGGGGGGCTATGAATGATTATCTAGAGTTTTTGGAACTCAAATGGCAAATTAGACTTGATGCATACCATACTCCTGGCTTAAATGATAGGATGTCTTTGTCTTCAGTGTTAAGATTAAAATCTATGTTGTTCTTTTAATAACAATGTCCAACATTTCTGTTTTAATGTTATATGCACTTAGTAGGGATTCATTGTATTGCATGTTATTGTATTAACATTGTTTAATATTATTTGAGTAGCAGTTATTTGTTTTTATTGAGTGGAAATTATATCATTTTCCATGTGATTGGTTAAGCACTATATTTAAACTGTTTGTTAGTAGCAGTATTTGTACTCTGATGAAGTCATTCATTTGATGAAAGCGCTCAATACTGCTTTGAAGTTGTAAAAGTTGCTGTCTACTTTTTTGTTGGAATTTTTGTACTTGCAGGTTTTACTGCTTGGATTTGCTGTTTGTATTTTTGTATTGTTTTTTCCAGCATCTGCAGTTTCATAAAGTGATTTAATTTTTGAGTGTTGTCTTTTGTTCTGCAACAGCTGCCAGTATATACTTGGTTTGTGGACTGTTTTTTGCTTACTTATTCTATCAAAATAGTTGTTATCTCTTACCTGTGTGATTGTAGTGAGCGCTTGATCCCCTGTCCCACTTTCTTAAGATTGTACAGCCCATTTTAGTTAGAGGGCCATAGTTGCCCATTTAAATTAGAGGGCCTTTCCTCTCTGAGTGCTAGACCGTCTTCCTTAAAAAAAAAAAAAAAAAAATTCTTTTCTTCATAGCTTTGCCTCATTGTTATTGTTGTTGTTGTTGTATTGGTTAGCTTTGTTTTTTCTTTCTCAGCAATATGTCCAAAGACAGAGAACATAAGGAACACCGCCCTTCTGGGTTCAAGAAATGCGATGTGTTCCCAAACAATGTCATTGACTGATAGCCCCACCAGCTGTGTGTACTGCCTTGGAGAGGCTCATTTACAAGAACCCTGTACTTTCTGTCATGCCTTCAGTACTAGGGTTCTTAATGAGAGAAAAATAAAATTGATTGACAGGGGTCTTATGACTAGTTCCTTCCAGGAACAGCTGGAACTTGGTCAGACAGTTCCCAAAACTTTAAAGAGAAAATCTCCATCGGTTAAAGCTTCAGAGCCATCAAAGAAGTCTAAAGCGATGGAGCTGAGGAGTTTTGGGTCTGATTCTGCTTCTTCTGTCTCGGTGCTGTCTGCTTCCTCAGTGCCGAGGCAGCCTTAGTTATCAAGACATTCACCAGTTCTGGACCCTATCTGACCTACTTTGAGATCTCCTATATTAGAGAGGAGAAGCTGTCCTATCTCCACCCGTTCCTCCAGGACACTTTCAGATGAGGATATCAAGCTGATGGTGAAGAGGCTGCTCTGTGACCCAGCTCTGGCCAAAAAGCTAGCTCTTCCAAACCCAAAGTTTTTGGAGCCGTCCAATCTTCAGACTACTGCTCATCCTCCAACTGCTTCACTCTTGGAGTTGAACACTTTGGGTCCTTTTGTGCTGGATCCTTCAGATCTGAGAATTCTTCCTGCTTCCTCGGAACCAATTACTCTATCCTCATCGGCTCAGTCTGGTGGCGAAGGGTCTGGGAGCCAATGCTCTCAAGCCGACTCTGAGAGGGATACTGGCCCTCCCACTTGGTGCTTTGGCTTGACTGAGCTTGGTTCCCATGTCTGCTTCGGAACCTGTCCCTCCTGCTTGGAGCCAACCTTCCATTTCCTCAGAGCAGAGGTCTTCTTCGGAGTGGGGTAGAAAGGCTTTTGAAGCAATAGAGAAAGCTCAAGTCCTGCCTTTGGACCCACTATCCCACCAGCAGCCAGTAGCCACCTCTTCTCTCTCACCTCCCTCTCAGCATAGGGAACCACAGACTCAAGGAGTCTTCTGAGACCTCCCCAGATTATCCCACTGGGGAGCTCCCTCAGAAGAGACTTTGTAAGAGGAAGCACATTGACTCACCTGAGTCTGTCATGTCAGACACTGATTTGGATGCATCAGAAGGGTCCCCAAGATCCCCCTCTGAGGATGTCTTTTTTGCAGACATCCTTGAAATCCTTAGAGGGGTAATTGGAAGACCTCTAACACTACTCCCTACCGAGGATGAATCAGTGTACCTTGAGGCCTTTGGTCCCCGACCTTCCACCTCCTGGGTGACACTGCCATATGACCAACTTTTGGGGATGATATCCCGGAAAGCTTGGACCTCCCCAGACACTGTGGAGCCCATCCCGAGGAGGCCAAACAAATTTATAACCACTCAGAAGACAAATCCTTTCTTTTTAAGGGAGTTCCTGTGGATGCTATGGTGGTTGCAGCGGCCACAAAAAAGGAGTTGTCTGAGACATCTTCAGATATCCATCTTCCTAATAAAGAGTCCAGGACGATGGATAGGTATGGAAAGCGTACCTTCTCTTCGGCGGCATTTACCTTACGTTTGCTGAATTACCTGTCCCATTTTACTAGACTTCAAAGGGGATCTCCTGAAGGAGTTGGGAGATACCCTTCAGGGTTCAGTAGCTTTGGGATCCATGGACAAGGTATCTGTGCAGCTCTCCACCCTTAGTTCTATAGCTAACTCCTCCATGAGGCTGATTTCCTATGTAGCTGACGGAGCGAGCAGGGCAGCTGCAGCAGTAATTTTGTTTAAGAGACATTCCTGGATGCGTCTATGCAATTTCACGGAATTCTTTAAGTCTTCCTTTATCAACATCCCCTTTGATGGTTCAACTCTTTTTGGATTGCAGGTAAAAGAGACTTTGACCAGGTGCGAGGAGGAATTGAAAACCTTATCTGCTGTCGGAGTCCGTTTCTCCCTTCCTTCTAAACCCTATCCCAAGGGTCAAACAGGAGGGAAAATGTGGTTCTGTAAATTCCAAATAGGTTTCCCTCAGGCACAAGGTCAACCCTTACCTAGAGGCAGAGCGGGAGGGTATAATGGAAGATGCCACCCTCATGGCAGAGGAGGTCCGCAACAACAGGGAGATAGAGATACTTTCTCTGCTCTTCCCTTCCATCGCCCCTGAGGGCTTGCCCAACTGTCCGTCTCTGGAGGCAGTCAGGGGTCATCTTTCACTGTACCCAAGTGCCTGGCTAGAAATTTCCCAAGATCGTTGGATACAAACTATAATTTCCAGAGGTTACCTTATTACCTTTGTTTCCGATCCCCTGGTAAACCGGTCTCTACCAGATGTGCCACCCATGCAATTAGACCATGCAACATCAGAGGTCATCTCGTTGCTTCAAAAAAGAGTCATCCCCACAGAGCAATAGGATCTCAAACTTACTCACGATTCTTTTTAGTTCCAAAAAAGACAGGGGACTGGAGATCAGTTCTATATCTCAGCAGACTCAACAAGTCTGTAAAGAAATTGAAGTTCCGTATGATCACTCTGCAGTCAATATTTCCCTTTATCAGGAAAGACAATTGGATGTGCTCCATAGATCTTCAGGATGCGTGCTATCATATAAAAATGGACAGGTGCTCCAGAAGACATCTACGCTTTCAGCTGGGAGCCAGTCATTTTCAATTTTGAACACTCCCCTTTGGCCTCACTATGGCCCCCAGAGTGTTCACCAAATGCATGGCAGTGGTAATGGCTCGCCTGAGATGTCAAGGATTCCAGGTGTTTCTGTACCTAGATGACTGGCTCCTTACTGCTACCACAAAGTACCACCTAATCAGAACCAGGAACGAGACTCTATCCTTGTGCGCCAGATTAGGCATTACAATAAATCTAAAAAATCAGCCTTATCTCCTTTACAGCACATTGTCTTCTTAGGCTCAGACATAGACTCAACCACCATGACAGCAAAACTAACACCAGAAAGGATAGAATCGTTGCACAACCAAGTCAGATTATTGCTGCTGAAAGACAAAGTACAGGCCAGGATAGTCCTTCAGGTTCTAGGGACTATGGCTTCCATGATTCTCTTAGTTCCCCTAGCCCATCTGCACATGAGAGTACTTCAGTGGTTACTATTTGCCCAGTGGTCAATGCAGGATCTCCCCTTGTCTCACCAAATACTCATCACAAACTCTTGCAAGAAGGATCTAACATGATGGTTACATATGGATCATCTTCATCTAGGTCTCCCACTTGCTCCCCCTCAACAAAATGCAGTCTTGACCACAGATTCTTCCCAGATAGGGTGAGGTGGCATTATCTGGGAATGACGGTCCAAGGTATCTGGCAGGATCATGAGAACCACTTGCACATAAATGTTTTGGAGATGAGAGCTGTGCTATATGTGTTGCAAGCACTTCACATTTCTCTTGCCACCGGGACAATTGCGATTCAGTCAGACAACATGTCTGTAGTGTGGTACATAAACAAGCAAGGGGGAACCAAATCTTACCCACTTAGTCGAGAGGCTCTAATAGTATGGAAATGGGTGATGGACACTCAATGCTTTCTGGTAGCAACACACATTCCGGGGAGGTCCAATGTGATAGCAGGCAAACTAAGTCAAGCAATTCTAATGCCTTATGAGTGGTCCCTGAATACAGAAGTTGTATAAGAGATTTTTTGCAAATGGGGCCAGCCTTGCTGTGACCTATTCGCCACATAAATGAACACCAAATGCAGCAACTGCTTTGCCCTAATTCCCCATCTGGGGATGTCACTCAGGGATGCTCTGGACCACAATTGGCCTCCGGGACTCCTTTATGCTTTTCCACCCTTTCCTCTCATACCAAAAGTGATTCAGAAAGCAAAACTGTTGAAGAGTACCCTGATCCTCATTGCTCCTTATTTTCCGTGCCAAGTCTGGTTCCCCTTCCTGCGGCCATATCTCTTGGAGGAAACATGGATTCTGGAACCATCTCCAGACCTCCTGATTCATCAGTCAGGACAGTTCCATCCTACCATCCAAATCCTGAAATTGACAGCATGGCTGCTGCAGTTCCACAAATAGCCAGGTGTATCCCCCTTTCCCCTGCAGTCAAACACATCCTGATTTCTTCACACAAACCATCCACCAGGAAGTTATATTCCAGTAAATGGAAAAGGTTCTCCATTTGGGCAGCAAACCAAGGCATAGATCCCTACTCAGCTCCCATAGAGTCTATCCTGCACTTCCTGGCATCCATTTTTCAAGAAGGAGCTGCAGCTGCTACCATTAGAGTTCAGTTAGCTGCCATCTCTAATTATCATTTTGGCTACATGGGAAATCCAATCATGTCCCACTCTTTATGCCAGACCTTTTTGAAAGGAGGAGTCCTTCTCAGACCTCCAGTCAGGCAACCACCAGAGCACTGGGAACTAAGCCTAGTTCTCACATCTTTAATTTCTCCACCTTTTGAACCGTCTTCTTCATCTGATTTGAAATTGTTGTCTTGGAAGACATTCTTCTTAGTGGCTATAACATCTGCTAGGAGACTCTCAGAATTACAAGCCCTCACCATTTGACCTCCTTATATTGTTTTCCACAAGGATAGAGTCTCGCTCAGAACTAATCCTTCCTTTCTTCCAAAGGTATGTTCAGAGCATAATCTCAACACAACTATTGAATTACCAGTTTTCTTCCCAAATCATAGTAACAAATCAGAATACAAACTACACCAATTAGATGTCCACAGAATTTTCATGTTTTACCTGCACAGGACTAAAGGTTTTCGAAAATCGGACCAATTGTTTGTTTCCTTCTCAGACAAAAACAAAGGCTTGCCCATCTTTAAGGTCACTTTGTCTAAATGGCTTTCAGACTGCATCTCATTTGCTTACAAAACTGCTGGCAAACAATTACCTGCTAAAGTTAAATGCCATTCAACCAGAGCAGTATCTACTTCATATGCCTTTAGATCAAAACTCCCAATTGATACCATTTGTGAAGCAGCTACTTGGGCAAGACCTCATACCTTTGTCTCTCATTACAAATTGGATTTGGCCCCCTGGAACAGGTCATCCTTTAGGTGTACTGTGCTGAAGAGTCTCTTTGCTTGAGCCACCCGAGATAAAGGTGCTAGGGACGCTGTCCCATCCAGCAAGAATTACGGCGAGATAGGACTACATAACATAAAGAAGTTATGTACTTACCATAACGTTCCATGTTTGTATTCCATCTTGCCTACATTCTTGCGTCCCACCCTCCTTCCCCCTTCCTGTTTCCTGGAGGAACTGCTGGACTATCCTTTATGCTGTCTGACCTTGTTGTAGTTGTCCTTCCACTTGGCATGGATAGTAATACAAAGTATTCTGTTTGTATGTGCATGGTTATTGATAGTTTACTTACTATTATATATGTAATTACTTTCTTGCAAACAAGATTTGGGGAATTGTCATGGTGCACCATGGGATAGGGGTTATCCTCGAGCCAGTAAAAGCTCTCAAGCTTTAGTATCGGCCGAGTCAGAGCTGAGAATTGGCTCCAAACCCATCCAGCAAGAATGTAGGCGAGATGGACTACAAACATGGAATGTTATGGTAAGTACATAACTTCTTTTTATTGGTGGGCCTTGAGGCAGAGAAAGCATTTGACAGAGTAAGCTAGGACTTTATGAGCAGGGCAATGGAAACATTTGCATTTCCTGAAAAAAATCATAAGGTTGATTAGGAGAATATATGAGGGATCGGATGTGAAAATTAAAGTGGGTGGGGTCCTGTCTGATAATTTCTGCTTGAGCAGGGGAACAAGGCAGGTGTGTTCTCTTTCCTTTTTGTTATTTGCATTACATTTAGAACCATTGGCAAAGAAAATAAGAGACTCAAATTCAAGGATATAATTGGTATGGTAGTCAGGAAAAGCTGTCTGTATTTGCAGATGATATAATTCTGTACCTGACAAAACCAGAAGAAGACATTACAGTGTTGTGGTACATTTTGAGACAGTTTCAAATCTTTTTGGGATACAAAATTAATGAAGCTAAAACAAAGGTAGTAGCAGTAAATTATGTACACACATATGAATTGGTTCAGCAATATCCATATTTATGGGGACATGATAAAATGAAGTATTTAGGAGTATGGATTAAAATGATTGTGGTGTGGCACTTTATGTGTGGGAAGAGACTAAAAAGATAATACAAAAACAGAACACAGGTCAGGCATAATGTTATCAACCAGAGGAGAAGTTGTGGATAGCAATTAGGAGCTGGATGACTTTATTTGGGAGGGAAGACAAGAAGAGTCAAGTGGGATAAGCTGATTCTTCCAGTAGAACAGGGAAGATTGGGATTACCCGATTTGAAGGGTTATTGCAGAACTACACAGTTAAGGCTGCTATACATAGCACAAGCAGAAAAATATAATTCAAAGTGTAAAGGGATGATGATGAAATGGGGGTAAGCTCAAGAAACATGGAGAGACTGGGATTTTGGATGCAGGCCTTTAAGCAGAATAACACTAATCATACAGAATATATCTATAAAGTAGAAGAAAGTATCCTAAGAACTATTCCAACACTGGAATGGAGAAAGGAGATGCTGCCAATAGGGATGACTGTAATTAGGGATACAGACAATAGTGAAGAAGGGCTGGAATGTATTGGAGAAAACTGGCAAAGGAACCAAGGTATTGTGAGCAAGTAACTAGTGAAGCAAAGATGATGGAATGGGAAGATGTCAAGAATTTATTTGGACTTCAGGTTACAGATTGCCTTCCCTGTCAAAGATTGATATCAGAGTATAGGCAGAGAGAAAGAAATAGGGGAGTCCTAAATGAAAGACCAGCACTGGTAGATTTTTTAGTAGAATGTAGAACAGAAGCTGCCATTAACAAAGGATTAATTTGCAGATCATATAAAATATTGCGTGACAACTATAAGAATCAATCAGAGGAGGTTAGAAAGGACTGGGAAGAGGGAATAGATAAGCAATTCACAACGAAACAATGAGGGATATATGTGTATCTCCCAAATATGAAACAAAATCTAGAAGATTTAGGATTTTTAACTGGAAATGTTTACATAGATATTTCTATACCTCAAGTAGGCTCCATAGAATTTTTCCTCAGGCAGACAGCAAATGTTGGAGGTGTGATGGACAAGGAAAAAGGTAATTGGGAACATATTTTCTGGAAGTGTGGTAAATTGGCGCCTTTAAGGATTACTTATGCTGTGTGGACAGATTAGTGTGACAGGAGAGATGATTTTTCTGTGTTATGATACAGAATCAGAATTGCCTAGACATGGTAAGGCCTTGCTGTGTCTAATTGTGGTGACTGCCAAAAAAGCAATTGCTAGAAAATGGAAATCAGAAGCTAAACAAACTATACTAGAAGTAGTGAATACAGTAACAGAGATAAAACAACTGGAACCGAAGTATTTAGAAAAGGGTAGGGACAGATTACATGGGAAAAAAATGGGAATTGTGGGAACAGTACATACAGGTGAGAAATGAGGTTCAAAGGAAGGCAGGACTTAAATGAACTATGTTATGTCTGACTGAAAAAGATTGGGTAGATTATAAGTGCTGTATAATGTTTGCAACTAGGAATGTGTCAGTGTTTGTTTTCATTTATATAAATGTATGATTGTGTAGTAAGTGATGGTTTAATAAAGATGTTTCTTGTTTAAAAAGGGCAGGAATTGAATAATTTATGTAATGTTGCTTAGGTTATATGATATATAGCAATATACGTGAAGTATAATGTTTGTAAACATGAACTTGTAATACATTTTGATAACTTTTATATAAATGTAAGTTTGCCTGTGTCACAAGTGATAATTCACTAAAGATGTTTAAAAAAAAAGAAAAGACCAAAGACATTAGGAAAATAGATCAACTTTTTGTCTCCTTCCAGGAAGACAAGCAGGGCAATGTAGTCTCAAAGCATCTAGTTTTCTATTTGATCTCTAAATCCATTTCTTTTTGTTATTCCTACCGTGGCAAATCCTTGTCTTGACTAGTGAAAGCACAATCCACTAGAACAATTTTCTCCTGTGGTGCTTTTTTTAAGAGTGTTGATTCTAGAGCCATTCTGGAAGCAACAACACCCTGGTCTTCTGTATACATGTACACTAAATATTACAGAGTTGATTGGTTTTCTAGTTCAAAAACTTCTTTTGCTAGATATGTTCTGCTTGAATTAGTAGACATCTCTCCTGTCTCTGTCCGCCCTTTCCAGTTTCTAAGCTTTGGGAGTCACTCAACAGTTTGAAATATTGCAGCAGTGATCTAAGGAAGGATGCACTACAGTTGTGTAAGAACTTAGCATAACAGTAGATGTCCTATTGATGAGTGTTACTGTGTTGAAATCCTCCTCCTTCCCCCAGTTTTGTTTATATTTATCTCTACAGTCTGGGGACTAGGGAAGGAGCAGTTCCTTCTCCCCTCATTTTGGCTGACCTTGTTTTTTCTTACATCTTTTACTTAGACTTGTCCAGGGACCCCTGGCTTTAGGTAGTCTTATTCTTCTATTTCTGCTTCTGTACCCCTATACCCATTGATTAGGTATTATGTTGGATGTACAGGCATATGGAACGTTTTTTGCTTTGGTATGCCAGATTACCTCAGAATAATAACTCAAAAATATTGAAATACTGCAACAGTAAACAGTAGGACATCTACTGTCATGGAAAGTCCATACATTAACTGTACTTTCTGTCCAACAGAGGCCAGTTATTCTGTCTTGAGGGTTAATATTTAAATTCTGAGTCCTTGCTACTAAATTCACATCTTCCATACCAAATATTCTCATATACGTCTTCAGAAATGTACACGTTTTTGTTATATTTTCCATTATGGGCCCCCTCATATGTACTCACTATTGCAAATCATGTTCCACTCACCACCCATAACTAATATTCTCTTTTGAAAGCATGTTATTTCTTCATTACTCCTCCTAAACTCCATAATAGTGGTTTTAGGTTTAATATAAATACTTGTCAGCATAATCTTCCCCTGACAATAACCGCTCACTACCCCTCATCTACCATTATTGTCTGCTTTCCCCCTTCTGTCACTATTGGAGCCTCTCACAATCAATATTACAACTCTGTTCCACTGAGAACAGAGCGCAATCATGTTTGCAACTTTGCTTCTCACTGTCTTTTCTTGACCACTTCAGTTAATTTTGTTTAGTCTTCCTATCTCAATTAATTGGTCTTTCTTTATTCTCATATATGGTTATAAAATGTTTTACTGTTTGTTGAACTAATTGGCTGTCCTTTTCTCTACCTGAATGTTTGCCTTTCTGACCGTCTTCTGTGCATGCTTCTATAAGTGTTAGCATTTAGTGTTTCTTCCTTCTGCATTTCCTTAACTATCCCGAATGCCATACATATTCCTTTATTTTTAATGCCCACAGATGTCCTAATTTGCAATGTTTTCAGTGTGCAGATGGATTCATTTTGTGTAGTGAGTCTATAAAATTTGAAAACTCATGAAAGTGATGGTTGTTGCACTATTGGAGGACATGCAAAGGTTTCCACATAATATAAGCCCTCTGAGTTTCAAATCCCCTAATGCTGCCGCATAGCCATATGCCTACTGAAAAGCAAAAGCCAGAGGTAGGACATCTGTTTTTATACAAGACAGTCCCGCTCCCTCTGTCTTTTCTTAAGAACTGAGACTGTCACAGTGTTTGATGTGTTATGCAGGTGCTGTCCTTCATTTATTCCTACAACTTTAACATTTGAGCATCTTGTTTAAAATCTTCACTAAAAAACAGACTTTGACTGTTAGATGACACAGCCTATTGTAATGCAGCCCTTACAATAACATATTCTTTTCTATATAGTCACCTTATATTTGCATATTAAGGTCACTCATATTGTGGTACTTTATGACTAGGTTTATCACACTGACCCCAGTGTTTGTACGTCATTCATTATTCAGCAGAATTAATCAGCACAGCATTTTATTTATTTATTTATTTATTTATTTCAGTTTAGTGACCGGGGAAGTCCACTGGGCCCATGAGTGCCCATTTTCAGTGGAGGCCCGGGGAGAAAAGCTCCAATATAAGATAAACATTAAAGATACAAAAGTAAGTAAGTTACATAATAAAGTACAGTTTACATGAATGTACATTCTGTATCAGGCTTAGTCGACAAAGATAATTTTGATGTATCTGGAAGGCTGTACTGTAGAGATTCATTTGAGACTATATCTTCATAACAATTGAAGTGTAGAAACATTATACATAATCAATTAAAGTAAGGAAACACTTTACATGCATTCATTTGACATAAGAAGCTATTTACAGTATTTACAAAGTAGATATAGTGTCTTGAGAAGCAATTGCAAAGAGCTCGAGTCAGCTCAGGGAAATAGTTGTTGGGGTGTTAGAGAGATTAGGAGCCTAGGAGTAACACCTCCTTAGGGCAGTTTTTAGAAAGAATTAGACAGGGTGAAAGCAGGTGCATTTCCATTTGGAGTACAAGTTAGTGAAAAGCTGGGTTTTAAAGTTTTCTAAGTTAGTTATTGTCCTAAGAGTGGATGGGAGAGAATTCCATTTCTTGCCTAGTGAGAAAGAGAGGAGATGATGGCCAGCAGGTCATTTTGGTTTGTGGATCGTAATTAGGTTTTGATGTTCAGATATAAGAGGTCTATTGGGGGTGTAGGGAGAAGGATGTTTGTTAGAGCTCGACATTTATTTGGGTCAAATACAAGTCTGTGTGCTGTGGTAAGTTGGAGGTAGTCTAGGTAATTAGGGAGTTCTAGCGAGTTTAGAGAGTGAAGGGTATGGCAGTGATGGGTGGAATTTTTGGATCTGGAGGCAAATTTGGAGATTTTGTTATAGCAGTTTTCCAATTTAGAGGTGTTGGTGGCGGTCAGGTTAGTTAGAGGAGGAGCTCCATATAATAGGGATGGGGGGCTCTATATAACAGGGATGGGGGAGCTCCATATAACAGGGATGGGAGGAGGTAAGTAGTAGCTAAAGTAAATCTAGTGGAGTTTGAGAGAAAGAGATTGTTCCTATAAAGCATACCTAGCTTTTGGTGGGTTTTCTTTATATTTTGTTGGATATGGATATTGAACTTGAGGTGTTCGTCAATAGTAATGCCAAGAAGTTTTGCAAAGGGAACCACTTCAATGGGAGAGTTGGAATGGCTAAGGACTTTGAATTAATTTTTATCATAAGAGAAAGTCTTGTTGGGGAGAATAGTAGAATTTTAGATTTATTTGCATTTAGAGACAGGTGGTTTTGTTGCATCTAGTTTTCAGTAGTAGAAAAAGCAGTTTGGGTTTTCGTCAGTAGTTCAGGGGGGTTTGAGAGAGAGCAGACTAACGTAGAATCATCAGCATATTGAATACGTTTGGCATCAGGAATAGCAGAGTGAAGTTTATTGATAAAGATGTTAAAAAGCATAGGTCCGAAGATGGACCCTTGAGGGACTCCAGTTGGGTTAGGATGAAAGGAGGAGGTGGTGCTCTTCCATTTGACTGCCTGAGATCTATCTCACAGGTAGCTAGAGAACCAGGAGACAGATAACTTTCTTCTAGATGTTTCATACTGACTTTGATTAGGTTGCACCAAGTACAATGTATCAGGAGCAAAGATTTGTAGACTAAAGAAAAGGATTATGGAGAGAGAATAAATTTAATGATTTTGTAACCACAATTAGCAGAACCTTTAAAGGAAAATTGGTGTCCTTGAAGCATTCTGAAACTAGTCATTGTAAAGATAGTGCTATTGCTTAAAGCAGTTTTATTGTGAGTGTGACACAAAGTGAGGGCACAGCCATTCATTATTATAGCACCATTCATAGTCTGTGAAACAAAAAAGTGAGTACTTCACTTCTCAAAAGGTTAAACTTCACCAAAAAGAAAAAAAAATAGAGTCCATCAAGATTAGATGTGCCAGTAATATTAGAACAGCTGCTGCAGTGAAATGATTATTAATTTTGGAAATGTTATGTTGGAGTGTAAAGGTAGATTATAAAGAAACAATATGCTGTTTGTATGCAAATTCATTATCTGTAATATATATATATATATATATATATATATATATATATATATATATATATACATATACACACACACACATATATTACTGTGTATTAGTATTGGTCAGATAAGTGCAGTCATCAGGAGCTATTTTCCTTTTAACATGCCTACACTCTAGATGCATTAATGTAATAGATGACATTATATGATTACTTAATGAAACAGCAAATGCTCAGAAGGGTGTGTAAAATCTTTTTAGATCGAATTTAAAAGAAAAAAAACTATTTTATACAGGGAACAAGCCCCCTTGCACCTCTTCACACCCCCACTAATTGTATGTACATATTTTGCGATCACACAGTAACAGGGAAAGGGATTATTCTCAGACATCTCTGTGCCACCGTCTCGCACACAAAGCAGCCAGCAAAGTGGAAAGAATGTTTGCTCTTACAAATTACACCCTTTATGAGAGTTTGATACAGAGTTATTTGTTATACTGTCTCTAAGTGAGGATGCACTGGTTAAATTAACATGGAGTGACCATACAATAATACTGTTGTTAACAACCTACAATTGTGGCTATCACCTAAGTAATTCCTTATTTAAAGTCCATAGGCAATAGTTTCATTACTGCAGCACTATGCTACCAAGGTATTCTCTGTTATGTTGAAAATTTTCATAGACAGTCTTACACTGAACAAATATACAAACAGATCTTGTAGTAGGAAAGTAGAACTATTAACTATTAAAATGGCTGCAATGTGTAATTTATAATAGCAAAATCAGGTTTGCAGATTAATAAGGAAAATATAAGATAGGAGAAGGTTTTATGAAAGGAACAGATGGGGAGGGGAGAAAAACAGCTGACAGCTTAACTCATTACATCCCACTGACACCTCAAGGTGCATGCATCTGCAGTTAGCTCCTACTGATGCCTCTAGGTGTCAAATATTGCTTGCTCATATTTCCGTGAATAATTCCAAAACTATGCTATGTATAAGGTTTTGAAAGATTTCATGTTAAAGCTTACCCAATACCAAACTCAACTGCATTAATATTTGACCTCTGTCTAGTGCAGGTAAATAGGTATTTATTGATGTTTTTATGATATTAGTTTATATACATATAATTTTCACTTTTTTTTCTAAATATCTCAACAACCAAGTAATACATGCAGAACTCCTTAGCCTCACCTGAAAGCTCTCAGCTAGATGAATACAATGTTGCTAACAATATGTATGTAACTTGAGTGGTTGCTGAGATATTGTAAGTTGTGCACAAAATATTACAAATGTAATAATTACTGTGACTTATAAAATTCATTTTAAGACCTAGAACCTAAATAATACCACCACTATAAAAATAGTTTCTGCTGAAGAGATTTCCATGTATACTTCTTTCATAATCCCTATGGTTCCAGAGGTATGATTATTTGTTTGAAATGTGAGAACATAATTTGATACTGTCAAAAGGTTTAGGCTCTTTCCAATGGAAGTTACAGTGCAAACATTCTGAGCTCCATTGAAGTGAATGAGTTAAGAAAAAAAGAAAGAGAAAACCTTTGAATTTCTCACTAACCAGTTTGTTGCAGTTGGGCTATGCTATCTGGGTCCCTATGAAAAAATGCCTCATATGTAGAAGGAACATTGCATAGCTTCATAGATAAATACTAGGCTATCACTCTGCAGACTATTACAGACCTAGCCGCTAACCAAAAGTACGAATCAAATGTAGTACCTTGTATATGTGAGTTGAAGACATTAACCATTATGACAACCCCTGCCCCAAATATTTAATTTTGTATAGTGTTTCAGTAAAATAGGTGCAACATTAATTTAATAACTTTGAAAAAAAAGTAGTTTATGTTATAGACATGACTTTTAGTTCACTTCATACCTTCAAGCTGGAAAAATATTGTGTGGTCCTTTGGTTTACAGCAGATATTGGGTAAAATAAAACAATATGTAACTATGTGGTATTTCATCAGGCATTCGGTACTTTGTATTAAAAACATATAAAATGGTTAGCATGGTTTTCTTGGAATGGTAATAGCTTAGGGAACCCTATCAAAACTGGTAATATGTTTGCACGTATCAAAAAATACATGCTCATATTGTTTTTCCCCTCCTGAAAGGTTAGCCACTCTCCCATTAACTTTGATAATCTGAGCCAGTGCCATGATCTAGACTAATAAAGCCCTAAGGCCAAGGTGGCCTGAGTTTGGTTAATGTCTTAGTAATTTAAGGCACAGATGCACCTAATGTCTACAGAACATGCAAAACTAACTAAATGGTTTTAGATGGTGGTGTAAGTTTCATCGCAGCTCATGCGGCAGAAAAGGGGTTACAATTTTAATCTGAAATGGACTACCCTTCAAAATCTTTGAAACAAAAGCAGATGAGATAAAATACATTGTGGTTAAAGGAAATTTAGCAGGTAGATAACCACAGTTGTAAACTCCTATATACCAGCAGGGGTTACACAGTTCAAATTATCAGCACAAATTATTATTTTTTTTTACTTCATTTTTTTCACATACCTAACTATTAGCTGACCCCAGTGCCATTCCCCATTCTCTCTGTCTAGCTACCCTTCCTAACGTCCCCCGGACTTGCTTCATATTAGAGTTGGGACCAGTGAGGAGACTGAGGTTTCTGAGTGCAGTGTCATAGTGCTGCTGCTGTGGGGTATGTCCTAATCCCACCCCTTGCACATGCCCAATATTTTCCCCAAGGATGGGACATAGGATGAGCATTTAGTGCCAAATTGCTCATCACTTCAACATGGGGCTGATGTCAACAGGATACCCAACCCATCCCTAGCAACACTTGTGGTTGTTTGCCTAGTCTCTGCCAGAGAACTTAAAACACTTAGTGTGCCCCTCTCCCTCCAGGATGGGCACGCACATCCTTCCCTGTCTGTGCCTTAAATGACTGAGCCATTAACCAAACTCAGGCCACCTTGGCCTTAGGGCTTTATTGCTCTGTAATCATGGCACTGGCTCAAATTATCAGTGTTAATGGGAGACTAGCTAATCTTTCAGGAGGGGAAGAACAACATGAGCAGGAGCCTAGAACTTAGCTTGTGCAGTAGACAATGTGTATGCTGGTCATAGAATAAAAGTCTTCACAGTAGGTAAGTCTATGACTCGATACTTAGTGATAATGGACATGAATGGCATCTGTAGAGTTTGGTGGTTACTAGCATGAGTTATGGCTGTTACTTCTTCAGATATCATTCATGTTATTGATCAGTTCTTTATGACAAAAGAATGGGTCAATATCATATAGTCGAACTGTGATAAATTTGAATACGAAAATATCAAACTTCAAACTCCGAAATGTAAATAGTTCAAAAACTCAAATGTAAATCCATATGTCACAAGATGGGTTGCAAACTGGCTAAAGGATAGAGCCCATAAAGTCAAAATCGCTGGAGCCATGTCAGACTCAAAGCCAGTCACAAGTGGTGTCCCACAGGGCTCTGTCCTGGGACCCCTCTTGCTCAGCATTTATTTCTCAGATGTGAAAGCAAACATGGGAGGGTTGTGGCTGACAAAGTTTGCAGATGACTGCAAACTAGGCGCCATAGTCGATACACCAGCTGACACATACATCCTACAGAAAGGCCTCACTGAAATGGACAACTGGTGCCGGAGTCATGGCCTTAAACTAAATGCCAAAAAATGTAAAGTCATCCCCTTTGGGAAAAACAAAGTACCCACAAATGATCACATAGACAGTAACCCACTGAGTACGGAAAAAGTAATCAGAGACTGGGGACCCAAGTCGACAGTGACCTCTCATTTGACACCCACGTTGCCAAAGTGGTTAGAAAGACTTTCTACCTTGCCCACCCTATCATGAAGGGATTCGCATCCAGATCAAAGGAGGTCATTGTATCCCTATACTCCTCCCTTATCAGGCCCATGATTGAGTACAATGCCCCATTTGGTATGTACCTCACCCAGCACTTGCAACAGCTGGAGAGACCCCAAAAGTACCTCACCAAGAGGATCAAGGGTCTCCAACATATGTCATATGCTGCCAGACTAAAGAAACTCCAGCTCTATTCAGTAGCATACCGCCTACTCAGAGGTGATCTGTGCCTGACGTACAAGGCCATGTCCAGTCAGGAATTAATGGACATGCTCCACCTCAAAAAATCCAAATCCATCAGAACCACGAGAGCTAAAGATTTAAACCTCAGCACAAATATGAATAGGACATGCTGGAGGGACAGATTCATAACTCAGAGGCTTCCCATACTCTGGAACAGAATCCCAGTTCATGTTAGGCAGAGCCCCTCACTGACTCTCTTCAAGAGAAATCTTGACGAGTGGATGGGAGATCGTAGGTTTACCCCGGGGGTCATCTCTGTGTCACTACTAGACAGAGGCACAGTAAACTAATTCTATTATGTATGGGGGTCTTCACTGTGTCACTACTAAACAGAGGCACAGTATTCTAAATCTATTCTGTACACTTTTGTACCATTACATGGGGTGGCGAAAGCCACATCACTATGGCTAGGCTTATAAATGCCCCAGGGCAGATAGCCTAGTATTAAACTATGAAACTATGTGGGCTTGTTGAGCCTGATGCTGATCAATGAGTTACATTATCAGAATTTGACCAATTTTGGCAAATCTCAGGCTACAGAATTAATGCAAATAATAAAAGCAATCAGAATATATTACAGCCCAAACCCAGGAATGGAGAAAGTGTACTCTTTCTTGAGGGGAAGGTAGTCATTAGGTTATCTGGGAATAAGGCTAATCGACTATTTCTGTTAGTTTCAGCAGAGTTAACATTTAATGATATCCTGGAAAAATGTAAGGCTTTTTTTTTTTTTTTTAAAGAGTTAAAGAGAAATTGTTTGTTCAAGATAGAAAGGATACAACCTTTCCAGTAGTTCATTCTATTCCTAGCTCCAAACTCCACAAGAGGTTGCTTGTCATCCCTCCCTTGGATTTTTATATGAAACTAAAATGCAGACAACACATTTTATGGTCAGATATTAAACTAAGAGTTCACTGGAAAATTCTGACACTGAGTGACAGAAGGTTCATTGGTAATACTAGAATTTGTATTCTGTGTAATAGCCATGAGATTAAAGATGTGTTATTATATAATGAAGCTGATTTATGTAGTACTCCAGAACATAGGAGGGTCAAAAGAATAATATGAAAAATAAATAAAAAGAAAGAGGAGATTAAAACCAGGTCAGGGGTGTCTACTATGATCCCTAGAGGGGCCTGGATAACTGTAAAACAAACTAAGATGAAGGGTTGGTTAGATGAAATTCCCTTAAACCTAAAGCTATTTCAGCAATTTATGAACTACCGTAACTAGTATATTGTGAATAGCTTCTAGAATTTGGAGAACCTGTGATACAGGAGCAGTTCAGACAAGTTTTTTTTTTTGGGGGGGGGGGGGTGGAAGTGTGTGAGACCTTATATAATAAAATTATGGGAGCTTTCCAAGGATTAAAGTTATACACAGAGAAGAGCAGACTGGCCACCATGAGTACTTTGGCCAGTTGGAATAAGATCAAAACTATCGAATAACAACGGTTTGGTGAACTATTAATTTGCCTGATTCATCCACTTCAGGATGGAATTCAAGAAGACTTCTAAGACAATAAAGTTTGGCATATATTCCAGGGAGAGGGGAGGCATGGATATGTAACACCAGCAAACAGTGATGTTGTAGGCCCCTCCTTTGAATACCGTTTTGAGCAATACAAAAGCCAAATTCTTATCCTGAATAACCCCACAGTGGAAAAAGCTCAAGGATGAATTCACAGCAGTCATAACTCAAAGAGAAATCTCCAGTAGGCATGAGGGAAACCAGTCTAGTAGTGTCTGTGTGAAAGATCTTGGAGTACATCACCTGTATCCTGCAGCCTACAGTAGCAAATGCAGCTGAAAGATCAAAGAAAGCCATAATAAAATATAACTGCTGATCTCCGTCTTAAATGCAATATTAGCTACTACCAAAGCAGCCATCTTGGCATTGCATCAAAATCTAGAACCAGACTGGCAGAGATTTAGGAGGCCATGAGTTGTTAAAGTGAAAATACAGCTGGATGTATTTTATTATTAATTTAGTAACCAGGTAGGTGGACTGGCCCAGCTATCCCTTTCCAGCTATGGCCAGGAGTCAGAGGTAATAAACAGAGCAAGTAAACAAGATCTGATGTTGTCAATCTTCACGCAGTCCTTGACAGTCGGCTCGGTTCCGAGCCTCAGAACCGACTCAGTTGTTTTTCCTGCAGCTCTCACCTTAAAAACTCTCGAGCCAGGCATTACCCATAATGCTCCTCACAAAAATCACCTCAGATCTCATTTGCCGCTTCACGTGTCAGATGTGTTTTTCCTTCTCTCAAGTCTTGGCTGATTCTAAAGTAAGTTTATCTTAATTCTCTATATTTTTGCTTAACTTCCTTACTGTCTACTCGCTCCTCCCTTAGCTTCACGAGTGTATTTCTTTACTGTTCTCTTTTCTACCATTGATAGTCTCTTCAGGTACCATCATTGGTACATTTCTTGCCTTTGTTACCTTTCTTAGGTATTCCTAAATTACCATTGTTGGTATTTTCCTTTTCTACCACTTTTCAATTGTTATATAAAAAAAAAAAAAAAATTTCATCACTATACCTCTTTCTCCTATCCGAGCGTGTGTGTGTGTGTGTGTGTGTTTGTGTTTGTGTTTGTGTTTGTGTTTCAGCCCTTTTTTTTTGTTATGACTGAAAAACAAGTTTCTCCTGTCAAAGTTTCAAAAGGCACCTCCGGTTTTAAAAGGTGCCAGAAGTGCCAGGGTAAGATGCCCAATTCTGATGGGCACACCTTATGCGTATACTGTTTGGAGAAACTCCATCTTCAAGAAAATTGCTCAGTCTGTCACGGATTCTCCACCCGTACTCTCGCTGAGCATAAAAATAAATTGATCTTGAAGGGACTCCTCAAATTTGATTTTGAAGAGGCCATTTCTGGGTCTAAGATTGAAGCTAGAACATCTTCATCCTCCTCTTCTTCCACTACTAAGAAAAGATCTTCTTCACTTCCAAATACATCAGAACCATCCAAGAAGGTCTCTAGACTGACATCTGTGCTAAAGAGCTCTTCAGCACTGGAAGGTTTATCTCACTCGACACCCAAAACATTATCGGAGCCAACAGTGACTTCTTCGGTACCCACAGTATCCTTGGTGCTGAAACAGTCACAGCTGCCTTCGCTCACAAGGATAAGATACTTACTAACCTTTGACCTCTTTAAAGACAGGCCACCAAGCCTGTTCCTCAATGTGAGATTCCCCCCAAGTCTCCTTCGACTGCCACGATCCAATCTACTAAGAGTCTCTCAGAAGCCAATATTTTGAGACTGGTGGATCAGCTTCTGACAACGAGGGGATTGTCCTCAGTTCCTAGCCACATTGACATCTGAACCAGCCAATCTATGACATCTCCAATTCCTCCTCCTTCAATTCCTGTTGAGTTTTTGGAGCCCTCATTTCTGACACTCCCAGCATCAACTGTCTCAGTTCTGGTAGCATCCTTTTCTCCGGTTCTGATAGCTGTCTTGCATGCCTTCAAGTTTTCAGCACCAGAGGCCTCTTGGGGTTGAGGCTCTCTGGACAAGTCTGAGGTGCATGGATCAGTTTTCTTAGTTTCATAGCCGTTCATGTCCCTTGATGCTTCTGCCTTTGTAGCATCAACCCAGGCTTCTGTTTCGGAGGGCCACCTCTTAGGTGTGGGGTGCGACCCTGGTTCCGAAGGAGTCGATTTCGGTTACGGGCCCCCATCCCTCTACAGGGGGGGGTTGCC
Source organism: Protopterus annectens (assembly GCF_019279795.1). Taxonomy (NCBI): domain Eukaryota; kingdom Metazoa; phylum Chordata; order Ceratodontiformes; family Protopteridae; genus Protopterus; species Protopterus annectens. Next base: position 375,560,371 of record NC_056740.1, read on the forward strand.
TTCTAGATCATGGAGAAGGCTTTGTCCATTGGGGATTCACAATCTTTGCCATCCCTGTCGAAGAAAGAGGAGATTAAACCCAGGTCAGGGGTGGCAACTATCATCCCAAGAGGGGCCTGGATAACTAAACAAACTAAGATGACGATCTGGTTACACGAAATTCCCTTAAGCCTAAAGCTATTTCAGCAATTTATGAAATACCGTAACTAGTATATTGTGAATAGCTTCTAGACGTTGGAGAACCTGTGATACAAGAGCAGTTCAGACAAGTTTTTTTTTTTTTTTTGGGGGGGGGGGGGTGGTGGAAGTGTGTGAGACCTTATATAATAAAATTATAGGAGCTTTCCAAGGATTAAAGTTATACACAGAGAAGAGCAGACTGGCCACCATCAGTACTTTAGCCACTTGGAATAAGATCAGAACTATCGAATAACAATGGTTTGGTGAACTATTAATTTGCCTGATTCATCTACTTCAGGATGGAATTCAAGAAGACTTCTAAGACAGTAAAGTTTGGCATATATTCCAGGGAGAGGGGAGGCATGGATATGTAGCACCAGGGGAGGCATGGCTATGTAACACCAGCAAACAGTAATGTTGTAGGCCCCTCCTTTGAATGCCGTTTTGAGCAACACAAAAGCCAAAATCATATCCCGAATAATCCCACAGTGGAAAAAGCTCAAGGATGAATTCACACCAGTCATAACTCAAGGAGAACTCTCCAGTAGGCATGAGGGAAACCAGTCTAGTAGTGTGTGTATGAAAGATCTTGGAGTACATCACCTGTATCCTGTAGCCTACAGTAGCAAGTGCAGCTGAAAGATCAAAGAAAGCCATAATAAAATATAACTGCTGATCCCCGTCTTAAAGACAATATTTGCTACTACCAAAGCAGCCATCTTGGCATTGCATCAAAATCTAGAACCAGACTGGCAAAGATTTAGGAGGCCATGAGTTGTTAAAGTGAGAATACAGCTGGATGTATTTTATTATTAATTTAGTAACCAGGTAGGTGGACTGGCCCAGCTATCCCTTTCCAGCTATGGCCAGGAGTCAGAGGTAATAAACAGAGCAAGTAAACAAGATCTGATGTTGTCAATCTTCACGCAGTCCTTGACAGTGGGCTCGGTTCCGAGCCTTGGAACCGACTCAGTTTTTCCTGCAGCTCTCACCTTAAAAACTCTCGAGCCAGGCATTACCCATAATGCTCTTCACAAAAATCACCTCAGATCTCATTTGCCGCTTTGTATGTCAGATGTGATGTTCTTCATCTCACATTGCTGCAGTCCTTACACTTGGGTAGTCCGCTGTCCTCGGTCGGCCCGAATATCAAAGTATAAGGCTGACGTCGGTCAGGGCGCATTTGACTGACATCAGGACGTCAGGGTACAAATGCGCATGACCGACGTCATATCCTCAGTCTTTTTTGCCACATGGTCCGATGCAGAAGCAGCATTGCAAGTGCCGGTTGGCGTTCTGAGATTTTTCGATTTAGAAGTTTCAGACCGAGTTCAAAGTTGGCTATGTACCCGTTAGAATATTTTAGTTTTTCTTGCCTCAGTCATTTACCGGATGTCAGAAAAAGTCAATAATTGCATTTCTTGTGGGAAACAGATACCGCATAGAGATTATCATACTTTGTGTATTCCTTGCTTAGGGCCTGAGCACGACGTAGTTGGCTGCCGCTCTTGTGCTAGATTTAATAAACGCACTATAAAGAGAAGGTTGGATTGTGCAAGGTTAGTCTTTGGGAAGCGGTGCAACTATAAAATGCCGTCGGATGCTCCGACGCCCGCTTCTTCGAAGAAGCGCAAGGACAAGGCAGTTAGGCCTCGGCTAGAAGAACCGTCTGTACCGGACGCCGGTTCTTTAGAGGTGTCGGTGGAGCCTGTGGCTCCACCGGAGGTTTCCTTGTGTTCCCAGGGTGAGACCTTATTATTACAAGATGTGGCCTCTCAGGAGACAAGTCAGGCTGAGGGGCTTCTAAGGTTACTATACTCTCCTCCCTTCCTAAGGTGGCTAGGCCCTCTCCTTCTGTTTCAAAGGCTTCTCCCAGGGGCAGGCCAGGTTTGGCTTCAGTTGGTGTTACCCCTAGCTCTTCAGGTACTGTGCCCAAGAAGCATATGCTTAAAATGGCAGAAGATTTGATTACTTTAATTAGGGGTTCTATGCCCCCTCCTGATAAGAGACCTAGGGTGGAGCCTGGGCTGGGGGGTTTTGAGCAGGCTTCAGATGTTTCAGAGTCTTCGGCTGAAGACTTGCAGGAGTACTCTCCTTATTCTGATTCTGATGTGGATGATTCTACTCCTTCTGCTACTCCTCCTGAGAATTTTTCTTTTTCAGAAACTCTTCATGCCATGAGGGAGCATTTTAAGTGGGAAGGTCAGGACTTCTCTGATTCCAGGAAACGGCTTAGGGAATTTCTGTTTTTGCCCCAGCATAGGCCTTTGGCTATACCTCCTGTTTTGGATGTAGTGGAAGATGTTTTTACAGAGGCTTCTCTTAATCCTGATTCTTTGCCTCCTGCTCCTGTTAAGCCGGATAGATATTATAGGGTGCCTGAAGCTCATAAGTATCTGTTTAAGAGTCCTAGGGCGGACCCAGAAACTGTTAGCCAGGGGCCTAAAGGTGTTAAGGCTTCTGTTGTTAAAAATCTGGTTCCTGCTGACAAGGAGGCTAGGGCCTTGGATAGATGGGGAAAGAAAGTCTATACTTCTTCCACTCTTGCTATGAGGGCTCTGAATTGTCAGTTTCACATGTTGAAATACCAAAACTATCTCCTTTCACAATTGAAGTCTAAGGTTGATGCTCTGGCAGTAGGTATTGATTGTAAAGAGTTGCAAGATTTAGTACATGTTTCTGAACAGGTGGGTAAGCATTCTTTGCAATGTGGTTTTGATGCTGTACAGGCCTCGTCTAGGGTGGCTGCCACTGGGTCAGTTCTTCGCAGGCACGCCTGGCTGAGGGATCAGAATTTGTCTGAACATGTTAAAACAATGATTTTAGATGCTCCTTTACAATCTGACATGTTGTTTGGTCCTCCTGTTGAGACAGTTTTAAAGAAAATGGAAGACAAGGCTAAGTCTATGCAGACTGTTAAAGATGTTTTGCAGGTCCAGCCTCCAAAATTTAGTAGAAATTGGCCTACTAAGGGGTGGACGTATCCTTCTTATGATTCCCAGTCTAGGGGTAGATCTAGACGTGGTAAGGGCAGAGCTCAGGGCTCTTTCAGGCCTAGAACAGGGAGTTCTCCTGCACAGGCTTCGGGTGAGGGCAGGGGTCAGGCCTTTCGTAAGCAGACCCAATGACCTACCTTTTCAGCTGCCAGAGCCTGCCTGCCTGGCAGCACCTTTGGGAGGAAGATTGGCACTTTTCAGAGAAAATTGGAGTTTAATTACCCAGGACAGATGGGTATTGGATGTCATACACCACGGCTACAGGTTTTATTTCCATACCTTGCCTCCTTTCAAAGGCATGCCAGACGTTCCTCCTCAACAAAGAATAGAGGCTCACAAACAGGTTTCTTTGTTGCTCCAACTAGGGGCCATACAGCCGGTCCCTCTGCCGGAAGTGGGCCTAGGATTTTATTCTCGCCTGTTCCTAGTACCAAAGAAGGGGAACACGTGGAGACCAGTTTTGGATTTATCTATCCTCAACACTTATCTGGACATTCCCAAATTCAAAATGTTGACGTTACAGCAGCTTTTACCTCTGCTGGGCAAAGATCATTGGATGGTAACTTTGGATCTCAAGGAGGCTTACCTTCATGTTCCTATCAGACTAAGTTGCAGAAAGTATCTGCGTTTTCGAGCTGGGACTTCTCACTATCAGTTCTCTGCATTGCCCTTTGGCTTATCTACTGCGCCCAGAGTGTTCACAAAAGTTCTGGCTCCAGTGATAGCTTTCTTCAGACTAAAAGGAATACAGATCTATCCTTATTTGGACGACTGCCTAATTCTGGCTCAAGGAAGGGAGGAGCTTCTTCATCATTTGGAATATGTGATAGCAGTGCTAAGATGCCTAGGGTATTCTGTGAACGAAATAAAGTCCAGTCTAGTACCCTCTCAAGACATGTGCTTTCTGGGTGTGAGACTGAATACAGCGTCCCAGATGGCCTTTTTAACCCCGGACAAACAAAAGAGTCTATCCCTTTACTTCCATCAACTATCTCATCAGTCCGGGCTGACTGCAAGGACAGTCCTTCAAGCCTTAGGGTTCATGGCATCTTGTATTCTGGTGCTTCCCAATGCCAAACTGCATATGAGGAAGCTACAATGGTATCTCAAAAATGTATGGACACAGCACTGCCAGGATCTGGACACTGTCATTCAAATAATACCTTGCATTCAAAAGGAATTTTTGTGGTGGGCTCAGGAATGTCACCTAAACAAGGGACTCTCTGTGACCCGGCCAGAGGCGAGTCAGATTTTAACGACAGATGCCTCAGACAAAGCTTGGGGAGCTCATCTAAATGGAAAGTGGATATAAAACAAGTGGCCTGTCAGACTACAACATCTACATATCAACATGAAGGAGATGTTAGCAGTCCAGTTTGCATTAATAGCTTTCAAGGAATTACTTCTTCCAGGACAGGTGTTGATTCTAACAGACAACACAACTGTCATGTGGTACATCAACAAGCAAGGGGGAACACATTCTTATCCTCTATGCAGGCAAGCAATGATTTTGTGGGAGACTGCTCTCAGTTTACAACTCAATCTTCAGGCAAGGTTTCTGCCAGGAGCACAGAACTCCTTAGCAGATGTGTTGAGCAGGCAAATTATGGATCCCCACGAGTGGAAATTGGATCCTCATGTGTTTCAGAAATTGACAGTGTCATGGGGAACTCCAGACATAGATCTGTTCGCTTCTCCACTAAACCATCAGCTGCCAAAGTTTTGCACACAACGGTTTCATCCCACAGCTTGGAAAGTGGATGCTCTTTCTTTCAATTGGAGCAATCTTCATGTGTATGCCTTTCCACCTCTGCCTCTCCTCCTAAAGGTACTTCTAAAGGTCAGACAGGACAAGCCAAGGATGATTTTAATAGCTCCAGATTGGCCTCGACAGCACTGGTACCCATTACTGAGAAGTCTGGTATGGAAGCCTCCATGGCCTTTGCCTTCGATTCCACACCTGTTGTCACAGGAGGACAACCATTTGCTCAATGTCAAACTTCACTCTCTTCACCTGACAGCCTGGCATATTCTGTTTTGAACCATAGAGGGCCTCAACTTCCACAACAAGTTTTGAATGTGATTTTGGAAGCCAGAAGGCCTAGCACAAGGAAAGTGTACGCAGATAAATGGAAGAGATTTTTATTTTGGAGTGCAGCAAAAGATTTTGATGTTTCTGAGCCTAATTTGAGTGTGGCTCTTCAATATCTTACTGAGTTACTGGACAAAGGTTTGTCTTTCTCTTCTATTAAAGTTCATGCTGCAGCAATTTCTGCTCACTATGATTGCGACTCCACCATTGTTTTCTCATCCTTTGTTCAAGCAATTTCTTAGAGGGCAAAGAATATAAGACCCCACGAAGAGCTCCTACTCCTGCTTGGGATCTCAATTTTGTGTTGGAGAAACTCACTCTACAACCTTTTGAGCCTGCAGCTACTGCTGAGTTGAAATATTTATCATGGAAGACTGCTTTTGTTGGCCATTACCTCTGCAAGAAGGGTTTCTGAATTACAGGCCCTTATGGCGGTTGAGCCTTTCTTGATTTTCCATAAGGATAGGGTATCATTACGCACTAATCCTTCCTTTATGCCTAAGGTGGTTTCTAGTGTGGCTTTAAACCAAACTATTCATTTGCCTACTTTTTATGCAAATCCCCAAAATAAAGGGGAAAAGATTTTGCACACTTTAGATGTTCACAGGCAGTTGCGTTATTATTTGGACAGAACTAAAGGGTTCAGGCAGTCTCAGCAGTTGTTTGTTTCTTTTGCCTTGAGTTCTCAGGGCAAGCCTGTGTCAAAACAAACTATTTCTAAGTGGATTGGGTTTTGCATTGCTTTCTGTTATTCCCATCATGGCAAGGAAATTCCAGCTGGGATTAGGCCTCATTCCACTAGGGCTACTGCCACTTCAACAGCTTTTTGAGGGAGTGGCAACCAAGGATATTTTGGAGGCAGCTACTTGGAGTTCTGTGCATACTTTCTCTAGGCATTATCACCTGCCTCTTTACTCTAAGTCCAGGGCTGGTTTTGCCACTGCTGTTTTGCAGGGCATTTTGGCAGCTCCTGCTTCCTTGTAGTTAGCCATCCTCCCTTACCTCTGCTTTGGGATTCTACAAGTGTAAGGACTGCAGCAATGTGAGATGAAGAACATAGTACAGTTTTGTACCTACCATAAATGTAGATGTTCGAAGATCCACATTGCTGCAGTCCAATTTACCCTCCCTCCTTCCCCTCTGCAGTTAGAGGTGGTTGTGTAAGTTGGGTTGTACATATTGTGTATATTGTATTTGTTGTACATATAGTTAGTGCAAGGGTGGTTGGTTGGTTGTTTGCTATCTTTTGGTTTTGACCTTTATTTTTAGAGTCTTCTGACATCTGGGGCAAGAAAAGACTGAGGATATGACGTCGGTCATGCGCATTTGTACCCTGACGTCCTGATGTCAGTCAAATGCACCCTGACCGACGTCAGCCTTATACTTTGATATTCGGGCCGACCGAGGACAGCGGACTACCCAAGTGTAAGGACTGCAGCAATGTGGATCTTCGAACATCTACATTTATGGTAGGTACAAAACTGTACTTTTGTCCTTCTCTCAAGTCTTGGCTGATTCTAAAGTAAGTTTATCTTAATTCTCTATATTTTTGCTTAACTTTCTTACTGTCTACTCGCTCCTCTCTTAGCTTCACGAGTGTATTTCTTTACTGTTCTCTTTTCTACCATTGATAGTCTCTTCAGGTACCATCATTGGTACATTTCTTGCCTTTGTTACCTTTCTTAGGTATTCCTAAATTACCATTGTTGGTATTTTCCTTTTCTACCACTTTTCAATTGTTATAGAAAAAAAAAAAACATTTCATCACTATACCTCTTTCTCCTATCCGAGCGTGTGTGTGTGTGTGTGTGTGTTTGTGTTTCAGCCCTTTTTTTTTTTGTTATGACTGAAAAACAAGTTTCTCCTGTCAAAGTTTCAAAAGTCACCTCCGGTTTTAAAAGGTGCCAGAAGTGCCAGGGTAAGATGCCCAATTCTGATGGGCACACCTTATGCGTATACTGTTTGGAGAAACTCCATCTTCAAGAAAATTGCTCAGTCTGTCATGGATTCTCCACCCGTACTCTCGCTGAGCATAAAAATAAATTGATCTTGAAGGGACTCCTCAAATTTGATTTTGAAGAGGCCATTTTTGGGTCTAAGATTGAAGCTAGCACATCTTCATCCTCCTCTTCTTCCACTACCAAGAAAAGATCTTCTTCACTTCCAAATACATCAGAACCATCCAAGAAGGTCTCTAGACTGACATCTGTGCTAAAGAGCTCTTCAGCACTGGAAGGTTTATCTCACTCGTCACCCAAAACATTATCGGAGCCAACAGTGACTTCTTCGGTACCCACAGTATCCTTGGTGCTGAAACAGTCACAGCTGCCTTCGCTCGCAAGGATAAAATACTTACTAACCTTTGACCTCTTTAAAAACAGGCCACCAAGCCCCTTCCTCAATGTGAGATTCCCCCCAAGTCTCCTTCGACCCGATCTACTAAGAGTCTCTCAGAAGCCAATATTTTGAGACTGGTGGATCAGCTTCTGACAACGAGGGGATTGTCCTCAGTTCCTAGCCACATTGACATCTGAACCAGCCAATCTATGACATCTCCAATTCCTCCTCCTTCAACTCCTGTTGAGTTTTTGGAGCCCTCATTTCTGACACTCCCAGCATCAACTGTCTCAGTTCTGGTAGCATCCTTTTCTCCGGCTCTGATAGCTGTCTTGCATGCCTTCGAGTTTTCAGCACCAGAGGCCTCTTGGGGTTGAGGCTCTCTAGACAAGTCTGAGGTGCATGGATCAGTTTCCTGCCGTTCATGTCCCTTGATGCTTCTGCCTTTGTAGCATCAACCCAGGCTTCTGTTTCGGAGGGCCACCTCTTAGGTGTGGGGTGCGACCCTGGTTCCGAAGGAGTCGATTTCGGTTACGGGCCCCCATCCCTCTACAGGGGGGGGTTGCCTTCCAGATCATGGAGAAGGCTTTGTCCATTGGGGATTCACAATCTTTGCCATCCCTGTCGGGACAACTGTCTACATCCCCTCGACCTGAGCTGCCATCCGTCTCATCCCTGGGACAGAGGGCACAAAAGTCCCGGGATACACCCACTTTGCTGGTTTCCTCTTTGGACACTTCCCTGGATCATCCTCCTTCATCCTCCTCATCCTTCGGTGAAAGACTCCTCCAGGGAGTCCACGTGCTTCCTCTTACACTTCTTCTTCACAGAAACTTCCTTCACCCCCTGATGATGTTTCCTTCGGGGACATCCTAGAAATCCTGAAACAGAGGTGTGGCTGGTCCTCCATCCAACCTTCCTCGGAGGAGTCAGTATACCTGGAGGCTTTTCGTGCCCAGCCCTCTACTTCTTGGATCTCTCTGCCTGCTGACGATCTCATTAAATTGATCACTCCATGGCATGGAAGATGCCTGACACCATTGAGCCAATCCCCAAAAGGCCTGATCGTATCTTATCAGCCCCTAAGGATGAGCCACACTGATCCAAAGGAATGCCCATTGATGCCATGGTAGTAGCAGTGGCCAGAAAAGGGAACTTGCTGAGGAAAATCCAAATATCCATCCTCCTAACAAGGAGTCTATTAATTTGGATAGATTTGGGAAGCATGTTTATGCTTCAATGATATTCACTGTGAGGTCCTTGAATTATATGTCACAGTTTACAAGATTACAGAGAGATCTGATCAAGGAGCTCTTGGATACCCTCGAAGGAGTAGTGGCTGAAGGTGTACAGGACAAAGTTACCTCTCAGCTAGCAACTCGATGCAATTTCCAACTCGTCCATGAGGCTGATTGCTCATGCAGCTGAAGGGACTTCCAGAGCAGCAGGTTCGTGCATAGCCATTAGAAGGCACTCCTGGATGCACTTGTGTGACTTTGTGGAGACATTTAAAGCATCATTCATCAATGCTCTGTTTGACAGATCTACCCTTTTTGGTCCCAAGATTAAAGACACTTTAGTCAGATGTGAAAAGGATGGTAAAACCCTTTCTGCTGTAGGCGCACATTTCTCCACTCCTCAGAGACCCTGCTCCAGGAAGCAGAGAAGTGGGAGACTATGGTTTAAAAAATCCAAAGGGCCTTTCCGGGATTCATGTGGCAAAGACTTTCCCCGGGGCAGAGGGGGAAGTAATGGAAGATACCGCCCCAGAGGCAGAAATGGACTACAAAACCAGGGTTCCAGAGAATCTTTCTCTGGTACTTCCTACTAGCACCGTGTTGACTCTCTCTGCATGAATCTGCCTGGCAAACATTAACTACAGCCAAATGGATGCAGTGAATAATATCCAGAGGTTACAAAATTCCACTATCAGTTCCCCCAACATCCCAGAAAAAACTCCCGGATGTATCAATAATTCACAGGGAGCCAACAGCTTTAGAAATTCAAAGACTGCTAGACAAAAGAAACATCCAAAAAGTCCCACCAGATCAAATAGGATTCGGGTTTTACTCAAGGTTCTTTTTAGTGCTCCAAAAAACAGTGGAGTGGAGACCCATCTTGGATCTCAGCCAGTTCAACAAGGCAGTTCAGCAAACTAAATTCTGGATGGTCTCGGTACAGTCGATACTTCCATTCTTGGAAAAAAGGTGATTGGATGTGCTCTGTCGACCTCCACAATGATTATTACCATATAAAAATGGACAAGAGCTCCAATAGGTATTTGGGCTCCTGTCTGGGAGCCAGTCATTTCCAATTCAGAGTGCTGCCCTTTGGACTCACCACAGCCCCCAAGGCATTCACCAAATGTATGGCAGTGGCGGCAGCTCATCTCAGACTGCAAAGATTTTGAGTATTTCCTTACCTTGACAACTGGCTCCTTACTGCTACCACCAGGCATGAGAACAGGCAAGACATAGCATTCTACACCTCTGCTCATCTCTTGGCATAACCATAAATTTCATGACGTCAAGCTTGCAACCCGCTCAACAATTAGAATTTATCAGAGCCCATTTAAATACTGTTTTAGGAATTGCCTCACTCCCTCCAGAAAGACTTCAGTGCATCAGATCACAAGTTAGCCAAATTCTCCGAAACAAAAGGGTTCCAGCAAGACTAGTCCTACAAGCATTAGGCTCCATGGCAGTGTTAATCACTCTTGTTCCCTTGGCAAGGTAACACATACAAATTTTGCAATGGTTACTTGCTTCCCAGTGGTCTCTGATGCACATATCAATATCTCACCTAATCTTGATTACCAATCGCTGCAAACAGGATCTCATGTGGTGGCTCCATTTTGATCAGATTCTCTTGGGTCGGCCATTCATTCTTCCCCAGCCCAAAGCCATAGTAACCACAGATGCTTCCCAGATTGGGGGGGGGGGCATTATCTGGGAAGGACAGTCCAAGGCACGTGGTCCCAACTGGAGGCCAATTTGCACATTAATGTTCTAGAGATGTGAGTAGTGCTGTTAGCGTTGCAAGTATTCCTAGATGTCCTTCATATAGGGACAGTAGCTATTCAGATGGACAACATGTCAGTAGTCTGGTACATCATCAAACAAGGGGGAACCAGTCTTATTCATTGTGTCAAGAAGCCCTGAGAGTTTGGCAATGGGCAATTTCTTCCAACCACTTTCTCACAGCAACGCAGATCCTGGGAAGCTCCAACGTAACAGCAGACAAGCTGAGCAGAACTATTCTCAAGCCTCACGAGTGGTCTCTCAATTCGGTAGTGGCGAACAAGATTTTTTGCCACTGGGGAAAACCTTGATGTGTGATCTCTTTGCCTCCCCTCTGAACAACAAGTGCAGAAGTTATTTTTCTCTCATCCCCCCTCCCAGGGGGAGTCACCCAGAGATGCTCTTCTTCATGATTGGCTCCCCTGGTCTTCTCTATGCCTTTCCCCCAACTCCCCTGATATCACAGTTCCTAAAGAAAGCCAAGAGGATGGAAAATTCAGTAATCTTCATTGCCGTCTTCTGGCCTTGACAAGTTTGGTTTCCCTTCCTTTGGCCTCATCTTCTTCAGAAACCATGAATTTTGGGCCCAGCTCCAGATTTGCTGTCTCATCCAGAATGCATGGTTCATCCAAATCTCCAACATCACAAGCTCACTGCATTGCTTCTCCAATTCCCATGATTGTTAGGCATCCTTCCCTTTCTTCTCCTGTCCCATAAATTATTGTCGCTCATCACAAACCTTTTAATAGGAAACCATATCAAAGTAAATGGGAAAAAATTGCTAACTGGGCCCTTGATAGTGGGCTAGACCTTTATATGAGTACTGTTCATAAGGTCTTGGATTTTCTAGCTATCCTTTACCAATCTGGTTCCTCTGCTTCAACAATTAAAGTTCACGTAGTGGCAATTTCAAACTTTCATATGGGTCTTAATGGCACATCTCTAATGTCACACAAACTTTGTAAAGCATTTTTAAAGGGTCTCCTAATGCTAAGACCTCCATTTAAGGAACCCATTCCTCCTTGGGATCTGACTTTAGTTCTTCAGGCCCTTACTATGATCCCTTTTGAACTATCACTGACTTGTGACTTAAAATATTTGTCTTTGAAAACTTTATTTTTGCTGGTTATTACATCTGCCAGAAGAGTATCTGAGCTTCAGGCCTTATCCTGGAAGCCTCCCTACTGAATGTTTCACAAGGACATGGTTGCCCTTAGGACAAATCCAACTTTTTTACCAAAGGTTGTTTCGGAATCTAACATTAACCAGACTCTACGATTGCCAGGCTTCTTCTCTAATTTTTCTAATAAAGGGGGGTATTACCTTCACTTACCAGACATCCACAGACAATTACATTTTTATCTTCACAGAACAAATGATTTTAGAAAATCTGACCAATTATTTGTGTCATTTTCCTCTCTTGCTTTAGGTAATGCATTGTTTCAGCTGGTAGTTTATTCCATAGAGCTGAGCTTGTTCATGAGAAAGCTGTTTTACCAATAAATGTTCTAACTTGGTAACCACTTTGGTGGTATAAAGGGATAAAGCTCTGACTACAGCCAGGTAACCTGGGTTTGATTAGCATCTTGGGCGACTGACAGGCAGGGAGAGAAGGTGGTGCATGAGTGTCTCCTGACGATGATCCCTGGTGGTGACTGGGAATATCACCAGAGGGGGCATGTTCAAGGAGAGCAATGGGGCTGACTGAGGTGGGGTTATATGCTGTGGATTACCACATTGCATGTCCCCTCAGTGTGGCACCATGTTGCCATAAGGGTAGGGGTGATACTGGGTAGGCCAATAAGTGCTTCACTGCAGTGGTGGTGCTGCGGTAGCATTGTCGCCTCACAGTAAGACGTTGTCCTGTTCGATTCTCAGCTAAAGCGTCTTCTGTGTGGAGACATGCGTGAATGGGCGTACCTTAGTTGAAGGTTGTGCGTCAGGGCTGGCAACTCGGTACATAAAAATCTACTGCCAATCATTAGTGGGACCGGAGTTCTGCTGTGGCGACCCCTAACCTGGAAAAGCCGAAAGATACAACAAAAGACAGATGCACAGACATGCCACGTCTTGTTGCCTGCAGTTCATGACTAGCCCCAGAAAATTACCAGAATGAGTCTGGGGTGCATGGAGGAGTTGGTAGACCCAATGCGGATAGGGCATGAGGGCCAGACTGGTAACAATGAAGGAAGAGTGGGGGAAAAATAGCAAAAAAAAAAGACTGTTTTAAATTTGGGGACAGTTAAGTTCTCTTTGGAATTCCTCAGAAGTAGGACTGTTCTCTGGAAGGTTTCTTTTTGGGGGGCGTTGCCTTCATTTAGAATTTGATATAGTAATGTGCATAGAGGATAAGTGGACCTTTCGGTAATGGGTAGCTAATTTTAGTAATTTAGAAAGTTGCAGTGATGTAAACGAGTATCAAATGTACCAGTTTTATTCTCAGTGACTTTCTAGTCTTTGGTGTTATAAGCAGAGTACAAAGATAGTACAGGAAGACAATACTCTTGTGTAGGGAAAAGACATTCTTTAATTTCCTTTTGAACAAATGCTATGCTATCATTTCATCCAGTTGTGCTCATCTATGATCATAGTGATCACTTTTAGAATTCTTTCTAATTTTGTATTTTTCTGTTCCTGCCTTATCCATCCTACCCTAAATCTCCAGTGTCTTTTAAAGCCAGGGCTTCTTGAGTCCACATTTACTGGTGCAAGATCCAACAAAAGTATAAGATGTATCTGCAAGTTCTTGACCAAGTATTCATGCTCCCTGGTTACATAAAGATGATCTAGCTAACACTGTGTATCATATTGTCCTGAAGTGAAGGTAAATTTCCTATTCCCCTGGCTGACTTTCCGCCAAATTTATCAACCCATAAATTAGTATTTTTTAGAAGTTTTCCCTTTGGTGAAAGTTTTGCCTGCCGCGGGATCCCATTTACATCTTCCTTTTCTAATACTACATTCCAAACTCCTGCCATCACTCTGCACCCTAGACTAAATACTGCTACTTCCTGCATTATGTTATTTATTTCAGTTCAGATATCTTAAGAGGGTATATACAAATTTCCCAGTGTCACTCTTGTGTGTCCCCAGTTTCTCCCTTACCAGTACAAACCTCCCTTAATCATCTACTTTTTACTCCTCTATGCATGTGAGTACTCCCCTTCTTATAACCATTATCCACCCCCCTTTTTTCTTCCATCTAGCCCACTTACATGCACTCCAACCTTAAAAATACTATTTATTAATTCTTCTTGCTCAGTTTCTCCTAAATGTACTTCCTACAACATCACTATCTTGGGACGACTGTTACTAATATATTGTAACACTTTTTTTACTATTGGTAAGGCTATTGACATTCCACTTTAATGTTCATAATCCCATAAAAAGCATTTTTTCCAGGTCTGAGTGAGTCCCATCCATTTACTTTCTCTCATCTTTTCCCCCTTCTCCTCATCAGTCTGGCAATGTGACTGCTTTTGCCTAGTAGAGCACAGAATAAGCAGCCTGAACATAGTTTTATAAATCGATTCAGAACCATTAACAAATAAACTATGTACAGTAATATCCTTCCCCCTCCCCTGTAATTAACACCTTTCTTCTACTATGCTAGAGCTCAGCTCAGTTCTGCAATGGTGCCAGTGTGCTAGAGCTCAGTTCTGCTATGGTGCCAGTGTGCTAGAGCTCAGCTCTGCAATGGTGCCAGTGTGCTAGAGCTCAGATCTGTAATGGTGCCAGTGTGCTAAAGCTCAGCTCTGCAATGGTGCCAGTGTGCTAGAGCTCAGCTCTGCAATGGTGCCAGTGTGCTAGAGCTCAGATCTGTAATGGTGCCAGTGTGCTAGAGCTCAGCTCTGCAATGGTGCCAGTGTGCTAGAGCTCAGCTCTGCAATGGTGCCAGTGTGCTGGAGCTCAGCTCTGCAATGGTGCCAGTGTGCTAGAGCTCAGCTCTGCAATGGTGCCAGTGTGCTAGAGCTCAGCTCTGCAATGGTGCCAGTGTGCTAGAGCTCAGCTCTGCAATGGTGCCAGTGTGCTAGAGCTCAGCTCTGCAATGGTGCCAATGCTCAATCTCACCATCATCCGTTCTTAATGCCTCTTCCCCCAAAATTAGATACTTTTCTATGTTTCTTGTCATGCTGTTTTTAATATCTTCTCTTACAGCAAATCTTTCCTTCAAACTTAATGTTCAATTACCTCTACCTACTGTTTTTCTTTCTGATAACATCTGACCCCCTTATTTACCTTGCATTTTAAAATGAGTAGCATGGTCATTCCATTATTTGTTAAATTTAGTCCTTTGAGTGCACTTATTTGTTCCTTTGTTTCCCATCCTTGAACTCGCAGCCTTTCTGATTTGCACCAGTGTGCTCTAACTACTTTACAGCTTCACAAACTGCCATTTCCCCCCCATTCGCTAGACGTTCTTTTGATTTTTCTCATCACCAGTAGTTCTGCATACCTTTCTTTTAATTAGTAACTCCTCCCCTCCCCTAAATCAAAGGTTAATCTGCCAACTGAAGTTTTCTTCCATTGACTTATTATGAGTGTATTTGCTAACAATTAAACTCTACTGGATGAACTAATTAGTTCTAAAAACAATAAAAAAATAGAAAAACTCACAAAATTTAGTCTGTTAGCTGGCCTAACGCAGGTCAGACATCAATATCAACACCCTAATTTTCTACCTTTATGCTGTAGCAGATACTAATAGTGAATACCTTCTAACTGCATAAAGCAAGATAGTTAATAAAACTGGCATTTGTCTTCCTCTAACTGCATAAAGCAAGATAGTTAATAAAATTGGCATTTGTCTTCCTCATGGTCACTCCCCTCGGTTAAATATTCTAAGCAATTGACGTGCTTGCTTGAGATGCACTCCTTTTGTTCAACTTTGAAAAGTAAAAACTGTGCACTTAACTGTATTATTGCTCATGCTAGTTCAATAATTTGCCCAAAATGGCGCTGATTTTTAGTCCCCGTTGTTCTATTGTTTTGACATATTGTCCTGCACTCTCTCTTTGTGTTGTTCACCATTTGTCTCTGCCTGTCTCGCATTTTCCACCCGAACACCAAGAATGGTTTTGCAGGGGATCTTTCTTTGCCCACTCTCTGTTCTTGATTCTTACTCTCTGATACTTCACCCGTCTGCAGCTGTACGCAGTATCGTTGCTAGCACTCCAGTTTAGCGAATGTCTCCTCCGATTCTACAAAAGTCTTAACTTCCATTGGAAAGAGAACTTTAAAAACTGCTGGATACAGCAACTTGATTCTCAAGTCAATATTTCTGCGTAATTCAAAGCATGGTACAGATTTGTTCCATCTTAGCCTGGTTGCCAAGTAATCTTGGTCTACAAACATGCTGCTTTCACCAATCTTCAAAATCTTTCCACTTTTTCATAATTCACCGAGCAGCAGTTCCTTCAACTGAAATGGAAAGATTGCAGTTTTACCACTGTGGGTCTTCGTAACAGATTGATGTGACCCCAGCTTGATAGTCACTCTGCACTCTTTCCAGTATAATCTCATTCTGTGGGTAACCAGTGCATTTGCTTATCTGAATCACAATGAATTTTTATATTCTCTCCCTTCATTCCCATAAGGTACATTATTGAATTGCAGGTTTCCTTCTTTTCTCTGTGTTCTGCCTGTATTATTTTCCCATCATTTCTTCTTGAGCTGCTATCATCATCTCCACCAGGTGGGTTGTGTGGTCACTCATCTCCACCAGGTCCATTGTGTGGCCACTATAAGTCTTGTTTCATCATCTCCATCAGGTGGATTGTGTGGTCACTCATCTCCACCAGGTGCATTGTGTTGCCACTATAAGTCTTGTTTCATCATCATCTCCACCAGGAGGATTGTGTGGTCACTCATCTCCACCAGGTGCATTGTGTGGCCACTATAAGTCTTGTTTCATCATCATCTCCACCAGGTGCATTGTGTGGTCACTATAAGTCTTGTTTAAGTTCTCAGTCTCATCTGAGTTTATACACAGTACTCTCTGGTCTACTCTTTTTATATATTCATTCCGGGGAATCACACATTCTCAGTATCCCCTTATAAACTTTGTCAATTGTGCAGCTCAGCCATCTTGAATATCTGTTTGTGGCACAGCTTCTGTTCTGTTTTTGGCAGATCTCCTTCTGACTTTACTTGTGATGCAAGAACTTGACTACCAATAATCTCTTCTTTTCCAAACTTTTTACTTTCTTTTGGCTTACTTTTCATCATTCAGCTTGGGCAGATTATTGAAGTAATTTCTAAAGCTTCAAGGAAAAGTAAATTACCTTTTTTCTCTTTATTTTTTTACTGATTCTGAGTTATTGCTCATGCTAGTTCATTAATTTGCCCAAAATGGCACTGATTTTTAGTCCTCACTGTTCTTCCTTATGTCGCATCACCTTATTTTGCTGCTTTTGTCCCCAGTCTGTTGTTTTGACACAGTGTCTTGCACCCTGTCTTTGTGTTTTTCACCATTTGTCTCTGCCTGTCGCATTTTCCACCTGAACACCAAGAATGGTTTCGCAGGGGGTCTTTCTATGCCCACTCTCTGTTCTTGTTTCTTCATCTCTGATAGTTATCCACCCTTCTGTACCTGTTCACAATGTCGCTGCTGTGCAAACAATTGCAGAAAGGCGGAGAAGTATGAGAGAGGAAAAAACAAGAACAGAGAGTGGGCAAAGAAAGATCCCCTGCAAAACCATTCTTGGTGTTCGGGTGGAAAATTTCAGACAGGCAGAGACAAATGGTGAAAAACACAAAGACAGAGTGCAGGACAATATCTCAAAACAACTGACTGGGATCAAAAGCAAATGAACGTGTTTTTACATTTGCACAACACCATACCAGAAGACTCTGGAGAAAGACATTTGCGGCCAGTACTTTGTGGGTAGTAGGATATAGCAGACATGCCATTGTATAGCAGAGGTTTAGTTGTGAGAGGATCTTATTAATGATGTTGTCAGTGTGGGTTGCAAAGCTTAATGAAGAGTCAAGAGTTAGGTGTACGTATTTGTAATCAGCAACAAAAGGAATAATATGCTTGATATTGTCTGAGATAGTAAGGATAGGAAGTTGAGATTCTCCATCAGAAGACAAAAAAAGGCACAATTTTTTTTTTTTTGTGGTTATTTTGTTCAGACCATTGACAAAGATCAGAGACGGATTGCTGATGTAGAGATTGCAGGACTGTGGGATATGTGGTTGCAAGGAGTATTAAAATGTAATTTGCATAGAGGGAAAGGTTAAGTTCTGGTAAGTTATCTCTAATATCATTAATGAATAAAGAAAACAATTATAGACCTAGAACAGAGCTGTGGGGGACACCTGTTTTTGATGTTCTATTAGTGGACAGCTGGTTGTTAGAATAAACTTGAAAGGTCCTATTGTTAAACTAGCTATGGAACCAGGCAATGATGTTTTCTCACAAATTTAATTTTTGTAGGTTAGCGCACTGAATTTTATGTTCAACAGTTTTAGAAGCTTAGGAGAAATCAGCAAAAATACCATCTGTAAGGAGACTATCATTTAGGTTGCTATAGACAGTGTTAGATGCTGAAAGTATAGCAGTGGTTGTGCTAAAACCATTTCTGAAACCATGCTGTCTATCAGAACAGATTCCCATTGTTATAAAAGTGTTTAGCAGGTGTTTATAAAGAATTAAAAAACATCTCAAGAGGGAAACAGTGGAGCCAGGTATATAGTCTTTAGTTTTTTAGGGCTGGGATACCTTAAGAAGAGGTATACTGATGGCAAGTTTCAGTGCTGGAGTAACAATTCCTATGCTAAGTGAGAGGTTATAAATGTAAGGTAGGGGGTTGTCCACATGTCTGTTGCCTTCTTGAGGAAGTTAGGGTGGAGTGCAGTGAAGGTAGGGGTAGTAAATTTCAAGTTTGTTGATAATGTTTTGTTTCATTTTCAGAAACAGCTCAGAAGTTGAAGGTGGTTACATACTGTATGAGAATGTACATATGAGCTGGAGGGTTATTTTGAGTAGTTTGTTGGTTGTTTCAATGGAAGAAATGATAACATTTTTTTTAATCCTCTGATAGATTATTGTTAGGCTTATTAGGGGCATTATTGGTGAGAAAGGTGGAGTTGGAAGATTCTAGTATTACTTTTTTTCTTTCCAAAATTTTTTTAGATTATTGGTAGCAGACTTTTTTTCTAAGATGAGTGGCTTTGGCCGAGTTTGCATCTGTTCTTCTTTGTTTTCTCAAGGGTATGTACTTTTCACGTAAAAGGATATTAGATGGATCTTCTTCCCATGTAAACCAAGCTTTGTCCCTTTGTCTCATAAGAATTTTGCTTCCAATGGTAAGCCAAGTATATTTCTGGCCTCATAGCCTTCTGTATATTCAGTGAAAGAAAGAGTTCTGTTAGCAGAAATCATATCATGGAAGTCTAAAGTGGCACTGCCAGTGGTATAATGTGGCACTGCCAGTGGTATAATGTGGCAGTGTCAGTGTAATCAGATTGGTAAAGGGGAGACCAACTGATAGAATTCAGATAAGAATCAAACATAGATAGTTTATACAGAGAGAAAGTTTGACCAGTCACCATTTGGAGCATAGGTTCATAGACAGTTTATATAGAGAGAAAGTTTGACCAGTCACCGTTTGGAGCATAGGTTCATAGACAGTTTATATATAGAGAAAGTTTGACCAGTCACCATTTGGAGCATAGGTTCATAGACAGTTTATATATAGAGAAAGTTTGACCAGTCACCATTTGGAGCATAGGTTCATAGACAGTTTATATATAGAGAAAGTTTGACCAGTCACCGTTTGGAGCATAGGTTCATAGACAGTTTATATATAGAGAAAGTTTGACCAGTCACCGTTTGGAGCATAGGTTCATAGACAGTTTATATAGAGAGAAAGGTTGACCAGTCACCATTTGGAGCATAGGTTCATAGACAGTTTATATAGAGAGAAAGGTTGACCAGTCACCATTTGGAGCATAGGTTCATAGACAGTTTATATAGAGAGAAAGTTTGACCAGTCACCATTTGGAGCATAGGTTCATAGACAGTTTATATAGAGAGAAAGTTTGACCAGTCACCATTTGGAGCATAGGTTCATAGACAGTTTATATATAGAGAAAGTTTGACCAGTCACCGTTTGGAGCATAGGTTCATAGACAGTTTATATATAGAGAAAGTTTGACCAGTCACCGTTTGGAGCATAGGTTCATAGACAGTTTATATATAGAGAAAGTTTGACCAGTCACCATTTGGAGCATAGGTTCATAGACAGTTTATACAGAGAGAAAGTTTGACCAGTCACCATTTGGAGCATAGGTTCATAGACAGTTTATATAGAGAGAAAGTTTGACCAGTCACCGTTTGGAGCATAGGTTCATAGACAGTTTATATATAGAGAAAGTTTGACCAGTCACCATTTGGAGCATAGGTTCATAGACAGTTTATATATAGAGAAAGTTTGACCAGTCACCATTTGGAGCATAGGTTCATAGACAGTTTATATATAGAGAAAGTTTGACCAGTCACCGTTTGGAGCATAGGTTCATAGACAGTTTATATATAGAGAAAGTTTGACCAGTCACCGTTTGGAGCATAGGTTCATAGACAGTTTATATAGAGAGAAAGGTTGACCAGTCACCATTTGGAGCATAGGTTCATAGACAGTTTATATAGAGAGAAAGGTTGACCAGTCACCATTTGGAGCATAGGTTCATAGACAGTTTATATAGAGAGAAAGTTTGACCAGTCACCATTTGGAGCATAGGTTCATAGACAGTTTATATAGAGAAAGTTTGACCAGTCACCATTTGGAGCATAGGTTCATAGACAGTTTATATATAGAGAAAGTTTGACCAGTCACCGTTTGGAGCATAGGTTCATAGACAGTTTATATATAGAGAAAGTTTGACCAGTCACCGTTTGGAGCATAGGTTCATAGACAGTTTATATATAGAGAAAGTTTGACCAGTCACCATTTGGAGCATAGGTTCATAGACAGTTTATACAGAGAGAAAGGTTGACCAGTCACCATTTGGAGCATAGGTTCATAGACAGTTTATATATAGAGAAAGTTTGACCAATCACCGTTTGGAGCATAGGTTCATAGACAGTTTATATAGAAAGAAAGTTTGACCAGTCACCATTTGGAGCATAGGTTCATAGACAGTTTATATATAGAGAAAGTTTGACCAGTCACCATTTGGAGCATAGGTTCATAGACAGTTTATATAGAGAGAAAGTTTGACCAGTCACCATTTGGAGCATAGGTTCATAGATAGTTTATATAGAGAGAAAGGTTGACCAGTCACCATTTGGAGCATAGGTTTTATAGTTGTGAAGGATCAATAGGATAGCACTGAACAGTGGTCACTTAAGAAGTGTTGTAGAATTTAGTGTTCATGCTTCAATGGGCTAAGATGGGTAAATAAGATAAACTGTAGAATGCTTTTCTGTTTTGAGGTTGGGATTCCTTGATTGCTTTATAAGTTACTCTAGCTTAAGGTGTTACAGCGTGTTGTTCAATTGTTTGGCTTCATGGTAATTAGCATCCAGGTTAAAGTCCCTTAGAATAATTGTACTCCTACTAGGACCATGTGGGAATATATGCAAGATTATGTCTTGGATAGCAGCAACTGAGGAAGGTGGGTGAATATAAAAAGAGACAATGTTGAGTATGGTTCCTTATATGTAGGTTTGGTAACACCCAATTTGGGGATTTATCATCAACCTGTTTAGCATTAAAAGAGTCAGTGACTTACATGGAGACCTATTGTCACCAATTCTTGAACCAGGTCTAAAGTTATACAGTATACTGTAGCTGTCTTGGATGTTAAGTGAAAGGACAGAAGGAATCATTATGCTATTAGATTCAGGTTTACTGTTGTGAGTCACACTTCCAAAAGACCCACTTGTTGTTTTACTACTGGAATCAAAGTATGCAATTTGTAAAAATCTGTAACCTTTTTCTGACAGTATTGTTAGAGATGAGATAGTTTAAAGGAATAGTGGGTATTACTAGATATAGTATGATTTGATGATTTTTGGAGAGGGCCAGAATTACTTTGGATGTCTCTGGATTTGAGTAGGTTCAAATGAAGGCAAAATAATACAGAAGAGAAGTATAGCAGTGAATTTAGTTTGTTGAAGCAGATGTGATTGTATGAGGAGTCATGTTTTTGGTTAGATAAGTAGACAGCTTAGGGTATGACTGAAGTTGGAAAGGATGCTTTATGGGAATGTTAGGTGAGTTATGTGACAGAGACTGTGAAGTTAAGTTAGAGTTTTAAAGAAGGTTCTCTGTTAGAGAGAGATGGCCAGTGAGGAGGAGGAGAATAAGTGAGTTAGACCGATAAAGCCGTAGTAAGGACATGGTAGCTACCAAAAAGTTGAAACAGTATTTTGTGTGGAGATTGAAAAAAAGTGGTACAGTGGGGAAAATGGGAGGAGGGGACATCAGTATGCTAAAAAACTTAAAGCAGTATCTGGGAAAGCAAGCTAGGAAGAAGAGGATGGAAATGAGGGGAAAGATAAACTTGACATTCCCTATGTTTAGGAGAAAGGAGGTGGACTGGGAAGCAGAGAGAAAGTTGGATTACAAAGACAGGATAGCATAAATGGAAAGGGCACCAAGCTGGAAAGAAGAATGGAGATCAGCCAGGTAACCTGTAAATCAGTCCTAATGTTTTTGGAGGAAAAGGGTGTGACAGGAAGCATAGAGCGTGGCGTGTTGGGGGAAGATATTAGAAAAAGGAAAGAGCATCCAACTGATGATTAGGTTGGAAATAAATAATTGGGGGAGGGGATATACAGTGGATGTAAAAAGTGTACACACCCCTGTTAAAATGCCAGGTTTTTGTGATATAAAAAATGAGACCACAATAAATAATTTCAAATGTTTTCCTACCTTTAATGTGACCTATAACCTGTACAATTCAATTGAAAAACAAACAAATCAGTTAGGGTAAAAAATATAAAAAATAAAAAACGTGCATTAAGCTGGTTGCATAAGTATGCACACCCTTAAACTAATACTTTGTTGAAGCACCTTTTGATTTAATTACAGCATTCAGTCTTCTTGGGTAGGAGTCTATCAGCATGGCTCATCTTGACTTAGCAATATTTGCCCACTCTACCTTGCAAAAGCGCTCCAAATCTGTCAGATTGTGAGGGCATCTCTTGTGCATAGCCCTCCTCAGGTCACCCCCACAGATTTTCTATTGGATTTAGGTCTGGACTCCGGCTGGGATATTCCAAAACTTTAATTTTCTTCTGGTGAAGCCATTCTTTTGTTGATTTGGATGTGTGCTTGGGGGTCCTTGTCATGTTGAAAGGTAAAATTCCTCTTTATCTTCAGCTTTCTAGCAGATGCCTGAAGGTTTTGGGCCAAAAGTGACTGTTATTTGGAACTGTTCATAATTCCCTCCACCTTGACTAAAGCCCCAGTTCCAGCTGAAGAAAAGCAACCCCAAAGCATGATACTGCCACCACCATGCTTCACCATGGGAATGGTGTTCTTTTGGTGATGCAAAGTGTTGTTTTTGCACCAAACGTAACTTTTGGAATTGTGGCCAAAATGTTCAGCCTAGGTCTCATCAGACCATAGCACATTTTCAACATGCTTTTGAGAGACTTGTATTGTTTTGCAAATTTTACCAAGGCCTGGATGTTTTTTCTGTGTAAGAAAAAGCTTCCATCTTGCAACCCTACCGTATAGGCCAGACATATGGAAAATGCGGGAGATTGTTGTCACATGTAGTACACAACCAGTACTTGCCAGAAATTCCTGCAGCGCCTTCAGTGTTGCTGTAGGTCTCTTGGCAGCCTCCCTGGCCAATTTTCATCTTGCCTTTTCATCAGTTTTGGAGGGACGTCCAGTTCTTTGTAACTTCTCTGTTGTCCCATATTTTCTCCACTTTTTGATGACTGTCTTCACTGTGTTCCATGGTACATGCAATGCTGTGGAAATTTTTTTTTGCACTCTTCTCCTGACTGCTACCTTTCAACAATGAGATCCCTTTGATGCTTTGTAAGCTCCCTGCGGACCATGGCTTTTGCTGTAGCAGACAACTGAGTAAATGTCAGGAAAATCCTACTAGGACAGCTGAACTTTATTTGGGGTTAATCAGAGTCAGTTGATGGCAGGTGTGTACCAAGAAGACTGAATGTTGTAATTAAAGCAAAAGGTGCTTCAACAAAGTATTAGTTTAAGGGTGTGCACACTTATACAACCAGCTTATAGTACATTTTATTATTTTTTTCCCCCTAACATATTTGTTTGTTTTGCAATTCAATTGTACAGGTTGTAGGTCACATTAAAGATGGGAAAAGTTTTGAAATGATTTATTGTGGTCTCATTTTTTGTATCACAAAAACCTGGCATTTTAACAGGGGTGTGTACACTTTTTATATCCACTGTAGTATAGTCTATCTGCCACTTAAGCTAAAAGTTGGGAAAGGTGTAAAATGGCTACAGCAACTTAACTCCTACTTAAGCTGCAAGCAAAAGATTCAAACTAATGTTGATCAGTTTCTCAAAACCTTACATATAAAAGGAACTTTTAAGATTGCAATGTGGTAGGTTAAGAGATTATTTCTTCAAGACTGAGGATGTCAAGGCTTTTTTGTAAAGAGTTATTATTTTATTTATTTAATGGTATTTGTTGACCAGGAAAGTCTGACTGGGTTGAGCTCCTTTTCGTTGGGAGAAATGCTGTACAAAAATTGGTTATGTACAGATATTATAAAAGTTCACCACAAAGAGAGGCTAACTATTGAGTTAGAAAGAAAGCTACAAAGTCAGTATTGCATTTTATGTTATACAGCGAGGATAACATGTAGGTGTAAAGAGAAAATACATCTTGAATATTACAATACAATTGCATATGCGTGATAAGGCTTAACATTAACTACATCTTCTAGTCTATAGCGAGGTTTTTCTTAACAGAAAAAGCCAGAGAAGTAAAAATAAACATTTGACAAGAACTTGTTAGTGCAAAA